>NC_091950.1:162077280-162420816 GCF_031021105.1 Erythrolamprus reginae
TACCCCACTCCTCTTCCTCTTCAGGATTCATTCAAGCCTAAATTCGTTCATTTTCAATGGAGCTGGAGCTTGCCAGGACTAACTTTATGTACCATTTGGAAGAGCCCTCAGTTGGAAGTCAAGAATTGGACTTTACAGGTCCCAGGGGTTGTCATGCTATAAGAAAACCAGTGTGCACGCGTGCGCACTAATAACGGCACAAATTTTTATGGCTCTCCCTAGTTCTAGGATGGGTTAGAAAGAGAATTCGTCTGAGAACTCCCTGCCTTGTATCCGAGGTTGCATTGAGTTTCTGCAGAGGCGCCTTTGGCCAGGCAGGAGGAGAGCTCTCTCTCTCCCCCCTCTCTCTGTCTCTTTCTCTCTCTCTCTCTCTCTCTCTCTGTGTGCCTGTGTCTCTCTCTCTGCCTCTCTGTCTCTCCTCTCTCTGTCTCTCTGCCTCTCTCTCTGTGTGTCTCTCTCTCTGCCTCTCTGTCTCTCTCTCTCTCTGTCTCTCTCTCTGCCTCTCTCTCTCTGTGTCTCTCTCTCTGCCTCTCTCTCTCTGTGTCTCTCTGCCTCTCTCTGTGTGTCTCTCTCTCTGCCTCTCTCTCTCCTCTCTGCCTCTCTCTCTCTGTGTCTCTCTCTGCCTCTTTCTCTCTCTCTCTGTGTCTTTCTCTCTGTGTGTGTCTCTGCCTCTCTCTCTCTCTGTGTGTCTCTCTGCCTCTCTCTCTCTCTCTCTCTCTCTCTCTCTGTGTCTTTCTCTGTGTGTGTGTCTCTGCCTCTCTCTCTCTGTCTGTGTCTCTCTCTCTCTCTGTGTGCCTCTCTCTGCCTCTCTATCTCTTTCTGTCTCTCTGCCTCTCTCTCTCTGCCTCTCTCTCTCTCTGTGGCTCTCTCTCTGCCTCTCTCTCTCTGTCTCTCCTCTCTCTCTCTCTCTGTGTGTCTCTCTCTTTGTGTGTCTCTCTCTGCCTCTCTCTCTCTGTGCCTCTCTCTCTCTCTCTCTGTGTCTCTCTCTCATTGCCTCTCTCTCTCTGCCTCTTTCCTCTCTCTCTCTGTGTCTCTCTCTGCCTCTCTCTCTCTTTCTGTCTCCCTGTCTCTCTCTGTGTGTCTCTTTCTGTCTGTCTCTCTCTCTGTCTCTCCTCTCTCTGTGTGTGTCTCTCTGTGAGTCTCTCTCTGTGTCTCTGTCTCTCTCTCTGTTTCTCTCTCTCTCTCTTTCTGTGTAGGAGAGAGACAGAGAGCGGGTGGGTGAGTGAACAGGAGAATGGGAATGATCAGTACTTTGCAGACAGTTGCTTAGCAGCACAGCATAATGAATGGAGTGGCGAGGGGAAGAGATTGTTTTCCCTTCTTGGCCACCTTGAAGCAGCCCCAGCGATGGTGATGATCCTGCTGATGAGGACAACTATTGCGATTAGAATATTTTATGCCTCTCTTTATTCCTTCCATTTTCACTGGCGAATTGGGCAAATGCTCCGGTGAATCAAACCTGGTCCTCCAATAGTCCGGCCTGATTAGAACAAAAATGCGGTTTAATTTACTTCGGAGACCCCCACCACCCTGGGAGTTCAGGATTAATGGAGTGACTCTTCCCTGAAATTGCTCAGTGTCTTAGAAGCATGTAGAGGCTTCGTTTAAAAAACCAAAGGCCATTTTTCTCTCTCCTTCCTTCCTTCCCTCTTTTTTCTTTCTTTTTAGTTTTTTCTTTCTTTCTTTCCTCTCTCTCTCCTTCCTTCCTCTTTCTTCCTTCCTTCCTTTCTTTCTTTCACCTTCCTTGCTTTTTCTTTCTTTCTTTCTCCCTCCTTCCTCTTCCTTCCTTCCTTCTTTTATTTATCTCCCCCTTTCTCTGCTTCCTCCTTCCCTTCCTTCCTTCTGCAAATGTACAGCAGCAATAAATATTCCATGTAGAACACCTGCATTGTATGCCCTCTGTAGCGTGTGTGATGCTTAGTAGGAACTGGGGAAACACCACATCAGCCAGCCAATATAAATAATAATAAGCCAGATAGATCAATGGGTCAATTCTAGGGAAGGCAGCATCCTGAATTCTTGTTTCAGCTGAGTCCAAGGACTCTGCAATACAAGTAGACAACCCCCCCCCCCCAATTTTTACTGGGATGTGCTTTAAAGCAAACATGGCTGCATCTGGTGACCATTTCCCCCCATAATTCTTACTCTTTTAGGAAATGTGGGTGGGTATAATAGCAGCAAACCAAAAGTGAGATTAATCATAGCCATCGCCTCTTGCTTGATGCATGTACTGTATGTCTTTTTAAAAAAATCTCATTGAGATAGAATTATACCCCACTACTAAAACCAACCAGTTAATGCTGACCCTTTACCCGAATTATAGGAAATATCAATGAATAAATTAGAGGGGGGGGGGAGAGAGGAAACGCCGCTGCTTTCAACGGGATTGTTGGCTTACTTTACTGTTACTTACTTAACAGCAAACCTTGTTTACTGTTACTTTGCAGGACCCAAAGATATTAATTGAAGTTTCAACGGAAGCTTAAAATAATGGCTTTGGGTCGTGCTGAAATGTGATTTGTCAAGGATAAGTCTATATTGTGGTTCGGTGTAACTTGGTTCAGCTGAAATGTGCCTCATCTTCGAAAAAGGACAATTGTGACGCTGTTTTGGTCAGGTATCTATTTCGCATCCCTGAAATTTTTAACTGTCTGGAAAGCCGGTTTAGGATTTCGGCCTGTGTTAGTTAACCTGCGTTGGTGTACTTTGGTTGACAGGCCCACTCCCTGATGTGAAGGGTCTGTAAACCCTTCTTGAATACCCAACCTAGTGCTTAAAAACCTGGGGAAAGTGTACTTTCCTATCGGGAAGAATACATTCGTCCCGGTCATTTTAACCCACCCGCAAAATTTCTGCTGCCCTCCGTTAATTTAAAGCGCCAGAGCACTTCCAACAGAGACTCTATAGCTGAGATAGCCCTTGTAAAGAATAGGTGCAGATTATTTTATGCACCTACTCTGGATCGATCCCGTGTCAAGTGATCCTAACAGTGAAATTAACTGTCTAGAAACCATTCATAAAAAAACACCTATGGTGCATAGGGGGGGGGGGGGGAATTCAACACCCACCATCCCCCTAAAACCGAGCCAAAGTTTGGAGGCAGCCAGTAATTAGTGAGCTTATAAAATCTCCTGCCAATGGAACCAGCCATGCAGCCCTTGGAATTATTATGATTTAGGTTTTTCTTCTTTTAATAGGGTGCTTCTTCTACATTTCTATCCTCCCCTCCCCCAACGCCCGCCTCGAAGTGGCTTGCAAGCCCCTCGAGCCAATTTATCTTCCAGCCGCAACCCTGCGAAGTAGGAGAGAGCCTTGTTATTGGTGGAAAGAGTCAGGTATATTTATGACTCACAGGTGGGGACTTAGCTCCACTTTTCTCAGACCACCTAGAATTCTCTCCTCTCCCCCTAGGCCAGAGGTCTTCAAACTTGGCAAGTCTAAGACTTGTGGACTTCAGTTCCCAGAATTCTCCAGCCAGCTGGAGAAGTCCACAAGTCTTAAACTTGCTAAGTTTGAGGACCCCTGCCCTAGGCCAACGTCCAGTAGATTTTCGTTTCAAGAATCTCTGGATACAAGATTGGGAAAAGGAGAGAAAGTGGGAATATATTTTATCAATCAATCAATCAATCAATCAACCAACCAACCAACCAACCAACCAACCAACCAACCAACCAACCAACCAACCAACCAATCAATCAATATTGTATGAAAAACTCCAGCACTTGCCCCGCGCACATCTCTCCTATGGTCTGATCTACTGGAATTAAAACAGGGGTTTCTAAACGTCTTGGAAAACCAAAACGAACGCACTCCTTTCTATAAACCCGCAACCAGATACCCATTTTAGGATTGCCTAACAGTCTCTTTTTGTGGGTTTCTTTTAAACCAGGACCGATTTAAAAAAATAATTTCGATTGGGGTTTCCAGTTCTCCCATTTGTCAAATCATCATAAGAGATTAAAAAAAATTAGGCCCCTTGTAATCCAAAAGTAATCCTCTCCTGTCCCTTCCGGTGTCTCTCCTTAGATCTCGTCCTAATGATAGCAGGGGGATTTATTCCAGATTGAGACCCATCTTCTCGTCTGCTGGAGCTGGTCTCCTCCCTTCCCATATTAATCGGGCATTAAAAAAAATCCAAATAGAACTAAGGTGGGGCGAATAGTGGGCAGCCCTGAGGGGTCCTTGGTGCTTCTCGGAGCTTGCTTGTTTTTCTTGCAGACGTTTCACGATCCAAAACTAGATAACATCACCAGTGCCAGTGAGAAGTGACTAGCACTGATGGCGCTACCGAGTTTGGGTCATGAAACGCCCGCAAAGGGTGTGTGTGTGTGTGTGTGTGTGTGTGTAGCAAACTCAGAAACGTACCAAAGACCTCTCATGTCAACCCTGAGCTACAACTCTTAATCTCTATCAATATGCACTCCACCGTGTGTGTGTGTGTGTGAGTGAGTGAGTGAGAGAGAGAGAAAAAAAATAGAGAGAAAGAAAGAGAGAAAGAGAGAAAGAAAGAATGAGAATGAGAGAGAGAGAAAGAGAGAGAGAGAAAGAATGAGAAAGAGAGAAAGAAAGAAAGAGAGAGAATGAGAGAGAGAGAGAGAAAGAGAGAGAGAAAGAAAGAATGAGAGAGAGAGAAAGAATGAGAAAGTGTGTGTGAGAGAGAGAATCAGAAAGAGAAAGAGAGATAATGAGAGAGAGAGAAAGAGCAAGAAAGAGAGAGAGTATGCATGCATGTTTATATGTGTATGTATACCTATATATTTGTGTATTTGTGCATATGTGTGTGTGTGTATTTTTTCTTTATGTATGCATGTATGTGTGTATGTGCGTGCGTGCGTGCGTGCATGCTTGTTTGTATGTATGTATGTATGTATGTATGTATGTATGTATGTATGTATGTATGTATCTGAAACCTACTGAACACAGCGGGCAAATGGTTCCGAATCCATGATACTGAAGCTCTTGGGCTTCAATTTCCACAACTGAACTCTAAATAGCGAACCCAGAGATTTCAGCCTTGTTTCCCAAATACCTTACCCTGTCGCCATAACAATTGGAAAGTCGCCCCTCCCAACCGGGGCTTTTCGGAGTGTGCTCCAAATGTCCCAGCCTTCTTCCCACTAAAAGAAGAGGGGATCGGCCGCCTTAATCCGAATCCCACCCTTTCCTCGAACAAAGAGGAAATTAATTAAGCTCTGGACTTCCGACATTATCGATTGGTGGTAAATAATAGGATACAAATCTTAATTTCACTCCGGGCCGCTGCTCGTGGCTGGCTGACGTTGCATAGAATCTTCACTGCATGGGAGGAAGAGAGAAGGAAACAACCCCCGACTTCCCCTCCTTGTTATTGGTGCTTTTTGCTTAAGTAGAGATGCTCTCCTCCTGGAAAGCAAGGCAGGTGCTCTAATTATATCCCTCCTTTTTTTTTTTGGCAGGGAGATTTATAGAAGGTTAGGCCCCTCCCACCTCCTCTTTTATTTGCCGAACCCCAAAGAAGAAAGAGAAAATAATTGTTGTCGTTGTGATTTTGGAGAAATCCTTTATTTTCCTTGTCTTTGGGCCTCTGAAAAACACCCTTGCAAATCCGTCTCCCTGTTTCTTTTTGTCTTCTGATCGCTCCCCCCCCCCCCTACAAGATCATTCCCTTCTCGGGTCCAGCCACGAAGCCATCTAAAAACATAGAACATATTTGCAGAGGACTATTTGTGTAAGGTTCACTTTGTGTGGTATATGCCTACTGCTATGGAAAGTGGATAGGTTGAAAACAAAAAGCCTATTTAATTAAATGAAGCTGGGACATCCCTGAAACACAGAAGACTGGCGACAGAAAAAGACCTCATAGTCTACCTTTATAATATTTCCTGTATTTTATCTTAGGGTGGATATATGTTTATCCCAGGCATGTTTAAATTCCGTGACTGGATTTACCAACCACGTCTGCTGGAAATTTGTTCCAAGCATCTACTACTCTTTCAGTAAAATAATATTTTCTCACGTTGCTTCTGATCTTTCCCCAAACTAATATCAGATTGTGCCCCCTTGTTCTTTATGTTCACTTTCCTTTTAAAAACACTTCCCTCCTGAAACTTATTTAACCCTTTAACACATCTAAATGTTTCGATCATGTTCCCTGGTACACATCCGCATTTAACTCAATGGTAGCAACTTCCAGCGGGGATAAACACGAATGGTTACTATTTTGTGCTCATATATGTGGCTCACCAGCTGAAGCATTCAATCTCATCCAAATCCAGGCACGTGTATATCTGCATCCACACAAACACGTTAGACTAGCTTCCAGTGCATGGAAACAATAAAGGGTATTTTGTCTGTTTTGGTGCTCATTGCCTTGAACACAGAACTTCTTGGTGCTTTCTGAGCTTGGTGCTTTCTGAGCTGCAGACGTTTCATTACCCAAACTAGGTAACGCCATCAGTTGCACTTGGAGAAAGGAACAAGGAACCCCTCGTTTCAATCCCCAGCTGCAAAGATTCTCCTTTATTGGAGACTTGTTCATTGTGGATCGTGGGGGCAACCAATGTGGAGATCCAGCAACGATTTCTTCTTAACCCGCAGCAGTTTACCTCTACGAAAACAAAGGCACCCATTCCTAGCATGATTGGTTCAGGAATTCTGGGAGTTGAAGTCCACAAGTCATAGAAGAGCCAACTTTGCCTACCCCTGGCTTTGGCTAATCAAACTTGATAACACTGCACACATTGCAAAGAAAATGTGGTGGGATCATGGGATGCTTTAATCCTGTGCCCACTCTAGCTGTTCCAAAAGGTGGGGTACTCACAGGATTTCACCTTCTACTGAGAAGGAAAGCAACCCTCAAAATCCAGTGGGCAAAAATACATTGTTCAAATGTTTGGGAAGTCCCAGATAAAATGGACAGGACACTGGCAAAATGGAACATCCCTCTTTTTGATGTGGTGGAAAGACTCCAAAACAAGCAATAAACTAAAATTTAAAAAGGAATACAGAAGAATAGAACAGAACAGAACAGAAATAGGTTGTTTCTTCATTGCTTATTTGACCCTATGACAATCATTAAGTGTTGTAATGATTCTTGACAAATGTATCTTTTTCTTTTATGTACACTGAGAGCATATACACCAAAGACAAATTCCTTGTGTGTCCAATCACACTTGGCCAATAAAGAATAGAATAGAATAGAATTCTTTATTGGCCAAGTGTGATTGGACACACAAGGAATTTGTATTTGATGCATATGCTCTCAGCGTACATAAAAGAAAACATACATTTGTCAAGAATCATGAGGTACAACACTTAATGCTTGTCACAGAGTACAAATAAGCAACAGTCATAAGAATAATGCAACACCAACAATTACAGAGCCTGTAAGCCACACCCCCAAAATACCAGACAAAAAGTCTCATTTATTTTCAATGGACACTAATGAGAGAAGGTACATACAATATGGGAAAAAAGCAAGAAAACTTCTGAATGGCAAATTGAAATGTATGGCTTGTTTGGTCAAGCTTATATCCATAAGAGGGCAACAGAACACCGGAGACAAATGTGTGGCTATGATTATCATGGTCCAACACCTTTGCACTGAAATTATCCTGGCTAACCTTTAGCTTGAAGATTCATAGGTGGGGGGCAGATTTAAGGGTAGGCTGAGACCAGCGAAGGGCTAACAAATTTTTTACTACCACACCGTGGGCGTGGCTGATGCCTTTTCTTTCAACATCTTTCAGTGCATCTCCCTGGCTGAGACTCCAAATGATAGAATTCTGTCTAGAAATTCAGCTAAGGAAGGCAGATGTCTCCAGCCATAAAACCAGAAATAGAACCCGTAGGATTTTAAGTGAGGTGCAAAACCTTTCCGGCTATGGGGAATTGTTTGGTGTCACTATATACACCCTATCCCTATCTGAAAGTTCTCAGCTTCTGGCAAGCAATAAGGGTCGTGGTTTGTTGACTGAGCCTTCCATCCTTTCCAGGTCGGTAAAATGAAGACCCAGATTGCTGGGGTCAATACGCTGATTCTGTAAAGAGGGTGGCTGTAAAAGCATTATGAAGTGGTATATAAGAGCTATTGCTATTGTCCGCATCTCCTGTTTGTGAGTCTGGAAGAGAATGTACAAAGTGGAATAGGACCCCTGATTTAGCAGATTCACTGTCGTTTTTGGACGATTGGAACTGTTAACATGTTTCCCAACAAACAGTTCTCTCAGTAGACGTTTTCTAACCTTAAGGATGAGGGTCCACCTGAAGTGAGAGGCTTCTGTAGCTACAGCATAGCCTGGTGGATGCTAAACCTCATAAGAGAGTTATACACCTGTTTCAATGGCTGAACTTTACCCAAATATGAGTAACAGAAATGCTGGAACCAGATCTCCCCATCTTCTTTGCTCTCAAAAATGGTTTTTCCTCCCTTTCTAAATTTCCAAGAATTCTGCCTGTCCATTCCTGTATCCGCATCCCAGATTTGATTTCTGCTTATCAGGCAACTCACAAAAAAGACACCTGTCTCGTTTTTTAATGCATGGGGCCAGAGCAATGGTTCCCTAACCTGGAGTTCTCTAGATCAGTGTTTTTCAACCAGTGTGCCGTGGCACACTAGTGTGCCATGAGACATGGTCAGTTGTGCCGCGAAGCTCAGAGAGAGAAAGAAAACAAGAGAAAGAAAGAGAAAGAAAGAGCAAGAGAGAGAGAAAGAAAACAAGAGAGAAAGCAAGCAAGAGAGAAAGAAAGAAAGCAAGAGAGATAGAAAGAGAACAAGAGAGAAAGAAAGCAAGAGAGAGAGAAAGAAAGAAAGAAAGAAAGAGAGAGAGAAAGAGAACAAAAGAGAAAGAAAGCAACAGAGAGAGAGAAAGAAAGAAAGCAAGACAGAGAGAGAGAAAGACATAGAGGGAAGTAGCGAGGGAGAGAGAAAGAGCAAAAAAGAGGAAAGAAGGAAGAGAGAAAGAAAGAGGGATGGAGAGAGAGAGAAAAAAGAGGGAGAGAAAGAGGGAGAGAGAAATAGAGCGAAAGGGAAGAAGAGAGAGAATTTTTTTGTCCAAACTGTTTTTAGCCCCCCCCCCCCCTCAATGTGTCCCATGGTTTTGTAAATGTAAAAAATGTGCCGAGGCTCAAAAAAGGTTGAAAATCACTGCTCTAGATAGATGGGATTGTTAGCCAAAGTCCCCCCAGCTTGAATCCTATAAATTCTGGAACTTGTAGTTTGGGAATGACAGGGTGATGCAAGATTGGGGAAAAGCTGCTCATCAGACCACCAGGAATAAAATAAGAATTAAAATAGCTAACAGCCCCCCCCCCACACACATTTAAACTAGCCTAGAGATGGTTGAATATTAACTTCTATTTCCCAAAATCAGATTTTTCCTGAGAAGCAGGAAGCACAATCACCTACCCTACCAAAGATTTCCTCAGGTAGCACTTTACTTTTAATCCACAGGGGATCAAGGACGAGAGTATTTTAAATCAGTTGAAAGGCTTATGGGTATTTTTTGGTTCCTTTTGGCTAGCTGGGAGTGAAACCAGATTGAGAATCATCACTGTATACATTAAAAACAAGATAGAATAGGATGTTTTTCCCTGGCTGCTGCAAGAGTTGAGGAGATGACACACAAATGCATCCCAACGAACACTTCAATAAAAATTTATACCCATAGAACACGGGCTACAAGCGCAACTTCACAGTGGTTAGAAAATCTGCCATTTTAGAATGGTAGACATTTTAGAACTGGGGTGGCACAGTCGTTAAGAGTGCAGCACGGCAGGCTACTTCAGCAAACTGCTAGCTATAGTTCAGCAGTTCAAACCTCACCACCGGCTCAAGGTTAACTCAGCCTTCCCTCCTTCCGAGGTGGGTAAAATGAGAATCAAGATTGTTGGGGGCAATATGCTGATACTGTAGACTGCTTAGAGAGAGCTGCGACAGCACTATCTATCTATCTATCTATCTATCTATCTATCTATCTATCTATCTATCTATCTATCTATCTAACTATCTATCCATCCATCTATCATTCATCTATCTATCTATCCATCCATCCATCCATCTATCCATCATCCATCCATCCATCCATCCATCCATCCATCCATCCATCCATCCATCCATCTATCTATCTATCTATCTATCTATCTATCTATCTATCTATCTATCTCTACCTACCTACCTACCTACCTACCTACCTACCTACCTACTTACTTACTTACTTACTTAATTTAATCACTTACGCATTGGTAGTATACAAATACATAATATTGGTACTAATAAGAGAGAAACTTCGGCAGGGAAGGTAGGCACTCTGGTGCACTTACTGACGCCACTTACTGACCTCTTAGGAATCTGGTGAGGTCAACTATGAAGCAGTATATATGCCTAAATGCTATTGCTATAGAATGATTAGATTTCTTTATTACATTCAACAGGGGTACTAAATTTAACAATGTAAACTGGAACTTATTTCTGAGCCAGCCACCTCAGTCTTGCTGGGGTTGGGTTGACAATAGCATTAGTTACTCAATATCCTGAGGACTTAAGGTTCTTAACCTTAGAGATATAGGACCAGGGAAGCTCTTACATTGGAGGAAGTGAGGAGTTGGACTGCCTTCCCACTGTTTGGCCTGCTTTGCTTGGGTTCCCAGAAGGCTCTTGTGTTGACCTTAGCATCTTGGAACAGAAGGGTTGGAGGATAGGTTAGAACAGTTCTACCCTTCCCAGACAGATTCACTCAGCCTCTCAGGAGGCAATCCCCTTGCATTGTGACCCACATCCATCTCTTGTGGGGGAATCCCCCCTCCTGCTCCATGTTTCTCACTCATCTTCCCAACTCAAGCCTCCGAGCACTCAGGCCTATCCCCCCCTTCTGTTTTCTGGCTGTGATCGGGGCGCCTGCCCAGCCTGGAAGCTGTGAGAAGAAAGCCAAATGCCAGAGTCTTTGACAGAGTCTTTGACAGAGCCCTTACAGGGGCTGAGCTGAGTGGCCAAAAAAAGGGAAAAAAAAGAAAAAGCTTCTGGCTCATCCAGGGAAAGGCCACGCGTGCTCATTTGTGTCCCCTTTCTCCCACCCCACTTCCTCTGGAGGTGCAGACACCAGTGACTTCTGTCAAGGAGCTTGTTCCTCTGGCCCTCCTTCCAGGAATCAAAGCAGACTCTATTGTGAGCTCTATCAATTCCCGGTCAAAGGTCAGATTTCACCATCCCGATTACAATGATTTTGCTAACGATGTTTATTTTGAGTGGGCAAGTTGTTTGGAGTGTCAAACAAGGAAGGAGAGAGGTCTGTGGGTTTGTGGGTGCACACGGGCACTTGTTTGCAGTGAAATTGGAAAGAAAGGAAGAAAGACAGAAAGAGAAAGAGAATGAAAGAGAAAGAGAAAAAAAGAAAGAAAAAGAAAATAGAAAGAAAGAGAAAGAAAGTAACAAAGAAAGTGAAAGAAAGAAAAAGAAATAGAAATAGAAAAAGAAAGAAAGAAAGAAGGAAGGAAGGAAAGAAAGAAAGAAAGAAAGAAAGGGTGAGTAAGCAGGAAAGGAAAAAGAAGAGGTTGTCATAAATTCCCTGAAATTAGATAGAAATTAGGTAGGGGATAAAGAGTTGTGGGAATGTGTTAGAATTGGGAGGAAGGTTAACTTATTTGAAAACTTTATTGCCTGAAGATGCAAATGATGAGCAAGGCGGTTGAGGGAGCCCGAAGATGGAAGGAGAAAAGACCCTTTGCTGTCTAGCCTAACATGTTTATGTTTATTTAAGGTGCCTGTCTGGCCCAAGTCTTAAAAACAGCTGCCTGGTTGACCTTCCCCCCTCCAGCCCATCTTTAGACCTTCCTTAAGAGGAAGGCTGGGACATAGTTCCTAGGGAGCTGAAAATATAATGGTTCCGTTTAAGGGCCCCAAAGGCCTGTAAAAACTATCCTTTCCCTCCTTTTTATTCCTTTAAAACACAGAAACCCAAAGCCCTCTTAAGTTGTATGTGTTAGATGCCTGCTCCCAAGAGGTGTTGAGCAGGGTGGAAAGGAAGGGGTTAGGGGGGAGTTATTATTTTTTTAAAAAAGAAAGACATGAAGCTAACCATGTTTTATACTTGGAAATGGCAGGGTTTGGTTTCTGCATTGATTTAATGCGCACAGTACATAGTTGCTAAAAGTTGCAGATGTTTAAGAGTTATTTCTATCATCTGTCTCCCATATATCTATCTGCTGGTGCTAGTTACACCAACATTATTCACTTTATAAAGGATTTTTTGTCGTTGTACTTTTTATTAGTTTTCTAACTCAGTTTAGGATGAATAAAGACACCCAACCAAGGTAGATTTGCTGAATCCGACTTACACATTTAGTCTTAGGGAAATAAATAAATTTGCAGTCCTCGACATATGAGTTACATCATTTTATTTTGGGATTTATTTTCGACTTGTTGCAGTTAGGGGTATCTCTGCTGTCTTCCTACGAGACGTGAAGGAGATACATATTTTTTTTTTTCGTGTGAAAACAAATGTCTGGGCCAGGCTGGTTCAAACCATTAACTAGATAGGTGGGGAAGAGTGGAAGGGGAAAAGCCGATTCATGCCAGCTTTCTGAGTCCTTCTTAAATAGAAGAAGCATTTTTTTTTAAAAAAAACATCGTTGGCTACCATTGTCCAGCACCATCTGCTGCGGGAGAAGGGATTGGGGAGCCGGTTTCAGCTTGTGCCTGCCAAATAAAACTGCGTTCGGCGAGAGCTGAACTGATTCTTTCATAAACGGCACAGATTTCAAGGGAAATTTCAAAGCGCCGATGCCTCACCAGGATGGAAGGATCTTTCATCCTTCCTGAGTGGGAGGGAAAGGGATTGGAAGTAGCTGGGGCGGAGGGCAGCAGTCCTGAAATATCTCCGGAGCGAACAATTTTAAACCACAAAACCACCGAAGCCACAAAGCTCAGAACTATCATTCGGGGTAGGAAGGAGAAAAAGAGAGGGAGAGAGAGGGGGGGGGGAGAAAGTGCTTCTCTCAGCTTCGTTTTGCCCCACATCAGCCGCCTCTGAAAGAAAAAAAAAGTTTTGCAGCGTGTAAGGCAAACTGGCCGGTGCAAACTTTCTTTCGGCTGCGTTAAATCCGGGAATCCGGATCCTTAGCTGAAGCTGAAAAGCAGAGGCTGAGAAATCTCCGAAGAAACCGGGGGGAGCAAACTTTTCAGGGTAAGAGCGAGAGAAAGCAGCTCGGGTTTTGTTTTTTTTGTTTTAAAAAAGATCTCTTTGAAGGACTCTTAAAAGGCTCTAGGGTGGGAAAGTGAACAGGACAACGCGTCGAAGCGATGGCATCTTTGAAAAGTACAGACCTGAGATAAAAGTCGCTCCGTAGAAACGAAACTGGGTGGCACACACGAACCGTATGGAAAGAGGGAAGATTTTTTTAAAGGCAATCACTACTACTACTACTACTACTACTACTACTACTACTACTACTACTACTACTTCTTCTTCTTCTTCTTCTTCTTCTTCTTCTTCTTCTTCTTCTTCTTCTTCTTCTTCTTCTTCCTCTCCTTCCGCTCCTTCTTCTCCCTCTCCTTCTCCCTCTTCTTCTTCCTCTTCCTCCTCTCCTCTCCTTCTTCTTCTCCTTCTCCTCCTCCTCCCCAAACGCTGCTAAAATATTATTAGAAGATAATTCCCCCCCTCTCATAATATTTATTTACTTATATGTGTATTAACATAATGCAAATTTGGGAAGTCAGCTGTCCAATCCAGCGACCAGTTTAACTTTTTCATACTTTTGTTCTCATCTCTCGGGTTCTGGAATTTTAGAATCCAACAGTATTAAAGTGAAAGGTTTTCCTCCTTAAAAAAAAAAAAGTCCAAGTTTTAGGCAAGCTGCCCCAGGCATAAAAAGGATCCCCTACGGTTCAGAGAGGTTTTCTTCCGAGCGAGGAAAAAAACCCCACCCCAAAATAAATCCAGCATCGGGGTTTAGCTGAAACGCTTGCCTTTGATTGCTTTCGTTTGTTTAGCAGAATGGGTCGGGGTGAGGTTGGAAGAAAATGATGAGGATGGTTATGAAGAAGAAAAAGTTCGGCCAGGACGGAGAAACTCAAGGAAGAGGGGAGGAGTGGTTTTGAACAGAAAGTGGATCTGGCAGGGAATTTGCCATCCCACGCGTGTGCATTTGCCCAGAGAAGAAATCCCACGGAAATCAGGCTACCTTGCTCCCGTGCAAAATGGCAGGTCTGAAAGGGAAAGTACTGTAGTTGTACGGTTGTTTCAAGGAGAAGGAGAAAGAAGAAAAGAAGAGAAAGAAGAGAGAAAACAGAAAGAAGAGAAAGAGAGAAAAGAGAAAAGAGAAAGAAGAGAAAAAGAGAAGGAGAAGAAAAAGAAGGAGAAGGAGAAAAAGGAGAAAGAGAAGGAGAAAGAGAAGGGGAAAGAGAAAGAGAAAGAGAAGGAGAAAGAGGATGAGGAAAAAGAGAAAGACAAGGAGAAGGAGAAAGAAAAAGAGAAAGAAAAAAGAGAAGGAGAAGGAGAAAAAGGAGAAAGAGAATGAAAAAGAGAAGGAGAAAGAGAAAGAGAAGGGGAAAGAGAAGGGGAAGAGAAAGAGAAAGAGAAGAAGGAGAAAGAGGATGAGGAAAAAGAGAAAGACAAGGAGAAGGAGAAAGAAAAATAGAAAGAGAAAAAAGAGAAGGAGAAGGAGAAAAAGGAGAAAGAGAATGAAAAAGAGAAGGAGAAAGAGAAAGAGAAGGGGAAAGAGAAGGAGAAAGAAAAAGAGAAAAGGGAGAAGGAGAAAGAGAAAGAAAAGAAAAAGAGAAAAAAGAGGAGAAAGAGAAGAAGGAGAGGGAGGATGGGAAACAAGAACCAACACCTGGAATAAATTTCTGATCTTCCGAAAGTCTGGCGCCCATTTTCCCAGGCCTCGTCTTTGGCAATATTCTCCTTTTCACACCAACAAATTTAGAGGCGCTTAAGGAAACCCGATTCCCCGTCTTCCACCGGGCGTTTGGGAAAAAAACAAACTAAAACACAAAAACGCGAGGCTCAATGCATTGCGCTTTGCGCGCCTCGCGGGTTGGGATCCCGCTCCCAAGCAGAGGGGCAGGAGGCTGAGCCACGAACTTTCCGAAGAGGGCCGTTGGTTCCGATCCTTTTCTAAGGCCCGGGACTTCTTGGGAGCGATAGGGGTGGGATTTAGAGGGTTTTGCGCCCTTAGGAAAGCGCTTCGGGAGCGAAAGATCTAAATAATTGAACGCAACGCCGCAGCTACAGAAGCGCGGCGCGAGCCAGGTGTGGCGAAGGGACCTCGCCGAGGCTGCAAAATGGGTTTCCCGGGTGCTGGGCGGGGGTAGTTGAGCGGCCGGTGCCCCCCTCCCCATCTTCATCTTTAGTCTCTTCCAAATCAGATTTTTGGGAAATTTGCCCGCGTTTGCTAGTTCTGAGTGGAGTTGCAAAAGTTGCGGAAGGGAGGAAGTGAAGGATATTTAAGTTTAAAAACAAACCCTGCCCTTTTTAGCAACTGTCTCCTTCCGGTCCATAGCTGTCATAGGGCAGAGACAGGGCACCGAAAGGTAGATGGTAGCTGGTCAGCCGGCTATCCTTCAAAAAGAAAGGGGCTTTTTTCCCTCTTTGTAAAGCAAGTTTCCACGCTTTACAAGATACTTGGTGGAGGTGGAGGCCGGAAAAATGAGTGGCATAGTTTTGCCAGCCTGTGTGCAATCAGTGCTTTAGTTTCCTATCATTAATTACTATTATTAAGTGTTGTACTTCACGATTATTGACAAATTATCTTTTCTTTTATATACACTGAGAGCATATTCCCCAAAGACAAAGCCATAAAGAATTCTCTCCTCTCCTCTCCTCTCCTCTCCTATCCTACCCTTAGCCTATAAAAGTATGCATGTGACCTTTCTTTCCATATAGTGAACTCCTAGGTATACCTGCTGAGGCTGAATCTGTTGTCCAAATGAGGGCATATCCAAAATAATGAGCCAGAGCAATTCCAGCCAAAATAAACTGTATATATGTGTGTGTGTGTGTGTGTGTGTGTGTGTGTGTGTGTATATATAAACATGTGCATATATAAACATGTGCATCCTTATATATGAGTATATATTTTTCAGTGCAGGGTTTTGTTTTGTTTTTTACAGATGAGACCCTTGTAGAGGTTTCTTTATAGGACGGGAGTTATAGAAACAATGGTTACCATTGGATCAGCTCAGGCCAAAGATTGTGGCATATTTGGGATATGTGGTGACACAGTTTTTGAGCACCTTTCCTCTTATTTCTTTAAAACGAGGCCAAATGTCCCCCAACCTTGTTTGAGACTGTATTTATCCTCTTTTGAATGCTCTCTCCCCTGCCTTTTTCTACCACTCTTCCTATGGTTTTTGTGAATCTGTGCAAAGCCATGGATGATTTTCTCAAGCTATTTGACTGTCTCTAAAAATAATGCCATAGTTTTAGCCCGGTTGCCTTTCAAAATACAGTGCCCATTGCCAATTAGTCTCCCTCTTCTTTTGTCACCCTTCTCCTATATTTTTAAGATGATTGTCTTTATTATGAATTGGAGTTTTTAGTATAAGCTGGTCTTGAACATTATTTACAAGAAGCAAGAACTTGACCTTAAGAATGAAGCAATGTTTCACCCACAAAACTGCAAAGCCCAATGAATCAGAGGCCTTTAAAAAAAAAATCAGCAAAATCCCATCATTGGGGAAAGTGCATGCTTTGATTCCAGAAGAAATATAATGTGGATGGTATATGTATAAACTGTTAAGGGACTGCCTTTTATTACCGGAGACATTTTGCAGAATGAGTTACTATTTGTCAGGCTGATTGCCCTATCTACTTTGCTTGTCCATTCTATCCGACAGGCAATGGAAAGATCTCTGCTGTGAAGAATGGTTAGCAAACGTTTGTCCCATGTACTTTATTATTTTTGGACTTTAGACAATAATATGTATTGAAAAACAGCAGGAAGAACTGAGAATGTCAGAAGTCAGCTCGCTAGAAGATCTAGGTAGCATTTACACTTCCTCCAGGAAATTAATCATTCATATGTGACAGTTCTTCATTACAATAAGGTGAAGGAAAAGATTCAAACAGAGTTCTCTAGGCTCCAATTAGTGTATTGCTAAATGTGATTAATGTTGCCATTAACTGTGTAGGCTGCGACACCTTCAATACAAAATTGAGCCTTTTAAAAATACGGCCCTCTCCATACCACCAAAATAATGTGGTGCCAATGCAACCAGAGAATACCCAGGACAAAAAAAGGGTCTTTTTCTATCTTGGTATTTTCAGTGCTTTTCAAACTTGCCAATGTTAAACTATGTGGACTTCAACTACCAGAATACTCCAGCCAGAAAATCCAGGCATCTTTACATTGCCAAGATTGAAAAACATTAACTTAAATCTTATTCAAAATTCTGCCACACAATACTTTCAGAATTTGAGTGTCTTCATGATTTTTTAAAAATGTGTAACATACAAAGTTTATAGGCATAGCCAGAAAGACATGTTAAGGTGTTAACCATCAATGCCTGAGTTAGAAGAACAATATACATCTGTAAAACGTGAAGCCACAATTTCCAAGCTCTCTTCTGTCACGGCAACAAGGCCAGTGATATGTGCTGTCCTTAGTATTTTAATATTAACCCTTCATATTCTTCAAAGGTTCTTGGAGTCCGGCAGGGGTCCTCAAACTTGGCAACTAAGACTTGTGGACTTCAATTCCCAAAATTTTAACAGCCAGCTAGAATTCTGGGAGTTGACGTCCACAAGTCTTAAAGTTGCCAAGTTTGAAGAATAGATGTCCAGGCTAGTTGACTGGAACTCTGGATGTACTCTGTACTTGTGATCTGTCAGTCTATTTCAGAACATGAGTCTAGCATTCATTTAAAACAGCACTAAACTTGTGTCTAAATATATCCTAGCCAGCAAGTTGAAAACATGGAGAAAGAATGTAAGGTGCAATGTTGTTTACTTGTAATGTTACAGAATTGCAGTGTGTAGTCTTTTAGCCACTTGATTGTGGCAAAACCAATAACCATCTCGCTTTCTCAGTTTAAAACAACCTTTAAAAAAAAAAAAAAAACCAGATCTAGTACTTTCAAAAGAATACTATCTCTGTGCTGATAAGGAACTTACCTTAGAACCAACAAATATTTTGGAAAGCAATGGTCAATCACCATGCAACAGAATGTGTCTACAGAACTCTGGTGTCCAATCTCTCTTACAGCACAAGCCAAAATGGCTTAAGATTCTGTCTGTGTGTCTGTGTGTCTGTGTGTCTGTGTGTCTGTCTGTCTGTCTGTCTGTCTCCATCCATCCATCCATCCATCCATCCATCCATCAATCATCTTATTAAATTTATCTGCTGCTTATCTCACTGTTCAAAGTGAGTACTGTAATCAGTGACAGAATTGGAGATGGCAAGTCAACAACAGTCTACGTTGTTGCACGTCCACAACAGGAATTATATTAGGAGACAAAGAAAAACCACTATTTTACAATCAGCTTAAAGATGACTTTATGCTGCCTCAACTGTTGGCATGGAATAAAATAAAAGCAACATCACGATCAAAGTCACAACCGCATGCTTAAGAAGATAGTTAACAATACAAGTTTATTCACAGTGAGGGTTACAGGGCATATGAAGATGAACTCTGTGCTGGATCATGTACACCTGACACAGTTTTAAATGTATGTACCTCATTAAGTGTTGTACCTCATGATACTTGACAAATGTATGTACTGTGTTGTTATCCTTATTTTTGTAAGCCGCCCTGAGTCTGCGGAGAAAGGCAGCATAGAAATCTACCAATAAATAAATAAAAAATAAAAAATTCCTTGGTCACTCTAGTTCAAGCCCAACAAAGATTCTAAATAAGACAGTAACTGCTTGAACAAAGTGGAAAGAAGCCCAGAATTACAAGATCCCAAATGATAGAAAATATCTTCTTGATGATATCTCCGAGACCGCCTTCTGCCGCATGAATCCCAGCGACCGATCAGGTCCCACAGAGTGGGCCTTCTCTGGGTCCCGTCAACTAAACAATGTCGGTTGGCGGGCCCCAGGGGAAGAGCCTTCTCTGTGGTGGCCCCGACTCTCTGGAACCAGCTCCCCCCAGAGATTAGAATTGCCCCTACCCTCCTCGCCTTTTGCAAACTCCTTAAAACCCACCTTTGTCGTCAGGCATGGGGGAACTGAGATATCTCCCCCGGGCCTATACAATTTATGTATGGTATGCTTGTGTGTATGTCTGTTTAATAATGGGTTTTAAAAATATTTTAAATTGTAAATTATTAGATTTGTTATAAACTGTTTTTATTGTGTTGTGAGCCACCCCGAGTCTACGGAAAGGGGCGGCATACAAATCTAATAAATAATAATTATAATAATGATCCAAGAAGATATTAACTTTCCATGATCTACTAATCTTTAAGTGTACATCTTGTTTGTCAGTACTACATACTTCACCAATTGGGTTTTTCAGTATATGAACTAACCAGCAATGTATGTTTGGAGGAATTAGTATAATGTTACTTTAAGGGCTAGGGCTGCAATTAGCCATAAAAGGGAGTCAGATGTGTGTTGCTATTGGGATTATTCTTGCTAATGCTTGCTATTGGTTTATTGCTCTTGCACTATTGCTATCACTCTCTGCTAGTTTTATATAGACTTACTGTGTGCTAAATATTGGTCTACGTATTATGTATGTGAGTAATACTTATGGTATTTTATAGAACTGTGTGTTCTGCAAGAGAGGAATATTATAGAAATATATATGTATATAGAACTGTTCTGAAGGTCAGTGTTATTGATTAACTGTTGTACGTATAGAACTGTATACAGTATTCTAAAAACAAATAACTATATAATTCTGATATCTGGTTTGTATATGATTGCTTGTAGTTGACTGTTTACTGATTACTTTATTGTATACATTGTGAATAATATTTATATTCTATTTATATTAGTCTGGGTTATTGGCTGAACAACTTCCACTGTCACATATACTCTGTTTTAAGTTTAGGATTCTAACATTGGTTATTATAAACCCAGTGTGGAATGCTAACATTTTTATTTTATTGCAATGCTACACAGACACTATAACTATATCTTTTGGGACTCACTAATGAACCCATTCTTTTCTAATCCAGTTCTGGAAGATCCTGCCGGAGATTTAGATTGTGCATATTAAACAAAAAGAACCCGATCCAGACCCAGACAAATAGAATCAGACACAGAGGTCAAATTTACCATATACATATACCAAACACATTGGTCACTCTTTTCTTTAAAAGAATTTGTAACGTGTTCTGAAATTAGAACTAGGGAAATCTCAAAACAATTAGAAAATGCTTTCAATATGCGATTACTTAGAAGGAAGTGTAGCCATCATATTGGTGAAAATCTGCTATTAAGATATAACAAATATGGCTAAAGTACTTTGATATATCCACAATTCATTTAGTCCAATGTTTCTTAACTTCGACACCTTTAACCTGTGTAGACTTCTAGAATTCTCCAGCCACCAATGAGAAATACTGATTTAGGCAAATACTTGCATAAATGGTAAATTCAGGCACTCCTGTGAGTCAGATTATTTCACCCTGACTCAAAACTCAAATCTGTCTCTCCAAACCCTACAACTACGCACATAATCAGAAAAAGAATGAGAAGAGAGGACACATAATTACAACAATTATTTTGGTTTTTCTTTTCCTATTCTTCTGAGTCAATTGACTAAGTGGGGAAGGTAATATTCTCTGGTGATTCCAGTTCTAACTAGTAAACAACTACAGTACTATCAACCTGCCTTCCATTGAGGATTTGGATACTATACAAGTCAAAAAGAGGGCCGTGAAAATATTTACAGATCCCTCCCATCCTGGATATAAATTGTTTCAACTCCTACCATCAAAATAACATTATAGAGCATTGCAGATAGGAAGAACTAGACACAACAACAGCCCCCCCCCAAATGCCATCACTCTGCTAAACAAATAATGCCAAACTATTCACTCAGTCTGGATCATTATTACTATAAATCTTCTCATCATTCCTATCACCCATCTTCTCTAACTTATATCTGTATGACTGTAACTTGTTGCTTGTATCCTTATGATTTATATTGATTATTTGCTAGTATGATTTGATTGCTTATTTGTACCCTATGACTATCATTAAGTGTTGTATGAGTACCTTATGATTCTTGATGAATGTATCTTTTATTTTGATGTATGCTGAGAGCATATGCACCAAAGACAAATTCCTTTTGTGTCCAATCACACTTGGTCAATATAAAGATCCAATCCAATCCAATCCAATCCAATCTAATCTACCAGTTGCAGAAAGAGTTGTTGGACAATGATTGCTTTACCCTCACTTCACTATAGGCTTTATTGAAATCAGATGGAATGCTGGAGGAACTTGGTCTCATGCAGTGGACTTGACCCCTAAACAGAAAGTCTGTTCAGATAAAAAGGAAATGCTACTGTTTATGGTTGAGTGATCTAAAAGTATCCGAATACAATGTTACATGTCTGGAACTAAATCCCACGAATATTCAGCAGAGTTCAGTCTAATGTAATCTGTTGAGAGCATGCCCTTTGCTATGATTTTCTTTTCTTTTTTTAAAGTTATTTTCCTTGAAGGATCAGATTGGTTACTAGGAGTATTGTTATGGGTATTTTAGAGGGCCAAGAGCTCTTCACTATTTTCAATGGTGCTAGCTACATCCTCTCTTGAACAGAGAAAAATTAGGTAATTTCCCATGTCCTATTCACATCTAGGACTAAGTGGTACAATAATCTATGGAAAGAGTTGCTTCTGATGATCTCTTGCTAATTGCAATCTGTTCAAAAATACTGATCAAGCTAATCTCTCTATGAACTGTAATCCTGCCCATTTTGATATAAATGGCAACTCAAGAACTCTGCTTTTTTTCTTTGGCAGAGGAAAGTATTTTCATGCTTATGCCCATACAAAACCATAGGAAAGTGGGACCTAAAATCAAGCCCTTTAAAAGTCAATTTTTCATACTTAAACCTCTTCCACTTTGGATTCATCTCCTGGTGACTTCACTGACTTGTCCAGATAGTTATCTAGACCAGGGGTCAGCAACCTTTTGGGCCTCAGGCACCACTAAATTCATAATTTTAAACCCCGCAGACCACTAATATGATCTACCTAATGACTGACTGGGTGGGAGTGGCTAGGTGGTCATGTGACTGGGTGGGGGTGCCCAACTCGATGTCACTCACGTCAAGGAGCTCCTCGCCAGCCTCTACTTGCTCCTCCCCTTCCAGTCACTCCTCGCCTGCTCGTCAAGCTATTTCAGGTCCCAACAGGAAGCAGTTGTTGGAGCTAAACAGCCACCATGAGAAAGAGTCAGCAAAACAGCTGGTTCAGTTCAAATTGGATCTGACCGAGAAGGAAGTTTGGGAGAAACACCTCACTGAGGACTAGGAGGATAGGCTTTCCAAGCAGAGGGAAGACCTGCAGGAATGCAAGGTACCAGCACCTGGAGACTGAGCGGGCAGAGATGGTCAGCCAGTTCTAGGTCATGATACAGTCCCTCTGGAATAAGGTCCTCTGATTCTTCACCACTAGCAGAGCTTCTCTCCAGCCTTCACCCAAAGCCCGGAACCAGGAGGCTGAAGGAGACCCCAAGTTGGAATTTTTATTCCCTTCCAACCTACACAAAAAAACCCCAAAGGGGAAGACACTCTGCAGAAATACAAGCCTTCATTGTATGTATCAAGCTGTAGTTTGACAACCCCTGATTTAGTGCAATATATAAAAAAATGCAAATAATTTTTCTGCAGACCCCCAAAATTTTCTTGCAGACCACCAGTGGTCCATGGACCACTAGTGGGCGACCACTGATCTAGATAACAGCACAGCACAGAAAGGATATGATATTGTCTTTCAATAGAAACTTTCTAGTCTATCCCAGGATTCTAAGATTGCCTACTGGGAATGTGTGTTGCTTATGGTCCTCTACATTCTCATGTTCTTTTACATATTAACTATTGAGGGCTTTCTAGACTCCTGGGGAGATTTGGGAATTATGTCGAGAAGTGGGATTGATTTGCTAGCACTAGATGCAGTAACACACAGCCCATAATGAATAATATATCTACAACACACAAAGGTTTCTTAACAACCTTCTTGAGATTCTTGGGGGGAGAAGTTACGACAGTTAAAATATATAAAATTGATGTATGGTCATAGAGCAAGCAGATGTACAGCACTCAATAGTTTTCACAGCATCCAATGGGACTCTTGTCCCGCAGACAAGAATTTATGGTGAATAACAAAAGTAAATAAACAAATAATGCTGTCAAGTATCCTTGAAGAATGGTAGACATCTGGGTAAGTGCTAGGGGACAGGAAAAGAACAAATGTCCCCTCTTCAGGAAAGAAAGATCCCAGTAATTATTGATTTGGGAAAAGGGAGATCCCATTAATTATTGACCATGTTACGTATTATCCATCTCTGATAAGATGTTAAACAGAAAATGTAGCAAGTGTTTTGTAAGCATATTGAAGGCAATGCTGTGATTTAGCAATCACTGTCAGCATGGGTTATCAAAATTAGATTATGCAACACCTTCCTTCTTTAATCGGGTAGCTACTTTAGTAGACAAGAGTAAGGTTGTAGCCATAAACTAACTTAATTTCAGCAAAGTTTTGGCAAGTTTCCAGATAGCATTCCTTTTGACAGTCATCAAAGGGAGTGCAATCATCATGGTTTAGATTGTTCAACAACGGGATGGGTCCACAATTTTTGGGCTAACTGCAGTCAGAATACTTCATTAATGGCTCTTCATTGAGTCAGAGAATAGCAGACTGGGAAGACCTACAGGGGATGGTTTTGAGGCCTGTATTATTCAACACAGCTTGCAAATTTGCAGATGATGTAAAATTGGGAAGTCTAGCCAACACCTAGCATAACAAAATCTTTGTTCCTGAGTTGAGAAGAGCAAGATGCTCTTCAACAGGGAGAAATGTACAACATTACAAAATAGGCAAAATAGGAAGCACGCATACAAGGTAGGGGATTAATTGCTTGGAAGCACTTCATCAGAGAAGGACTTGGATGTGATCTTTGACAACAAGCTGAACGTAAGCTGGCAGTTCATGCTAAATGCTAGAATGTGAACTGTTCTGTCATGCATCAGAAGAAACACACAGCATTGCCTTCAAGTCAACAATCATTCATTTAGTGACTGATCGAAATTACAACAGCACCAAGAAAAGTGACTTATGACTGCTCTGACAGTGACAACTGTCACAGTGTTTCCCTGGTCATGCAACTATAATTAGGGCATTTGACAATCCTCACACATTTACAACTGTTGCAGCATTCCATGGTCATGTGATTGCTTCTGTGATCTACCCAAGCAGCTGCCCATAAACAAAACCAATGGGGGAGCTGGCAGGAGGTTTCTGCAGTCATAAGATGTCTCACTTAATGACCATGGGTGATTCGCTTAACAACTACTTCCCTTAGCAATGGAATTGCTGCGTCAAGCACCAGGAAAATCAGGCAGCATATAAAGATTTATTGCAAGGTTAAGCTCTCTACAAGAATCTGAACTACTAACAGTCAAGGGAAATGAGCAGGAGATAAGAATGAATTAAAAGTGGGCTGCACTTAGATCTCTTATGGGTGTGCTAGAACTCATGACTGATTATATGTTTGACCCCTCCCTCAGGCTCAACCTGTCCATTTCCTACATCCCGGTCTCCATTAGAGTGGTTAAGTGAAGACTACCTGTACCAAATACTTACACTGGTGAGACCATAGTTGGAATACTATATACGATTCTGGATACTACATTTCCCAAAGGATATTGGGAAATAGGTGCAGAGGAAGATAACAAAGATAATATAGGAACCAGAGGACAGGATCTATGAAGGCAGGCTGTTTGTTTTTAAGAAAACAAGACAGACATGATCAGTGCTCAGGTACATAAAGGATGTCACAGGGAAGATGGTCAGAAATTAAGTCCCATAAACTACGATCAGAAATTATATGTGTAAGCTGCAGCAATCAGTTTTTCTTTTAAGATAAGGAAAATCCCATAATAGTAAAATGTGAACAACAATGGAATAGTCTGTTTATGCCCTAGAGAAATTGTGTGTTGCTCATCTGCAGAGATTTTTAGGAAGAAACTGGGTAGTCACATTTTATAGATAACTTTAACTGCACTTCACAGAGGATTGGACTAGAAATCAGAGGTAGGGAATTATGGTCACTTTATGACTTGTAGATTCCTATTCCATAATTGTGTATGAGATAAACAAATAAAGTAGGGGACTGAAATTAAAGCATCATAAATTAGTAACTTCACTTTCAATTTGTTCTATTGATTTTAATTAGGTTTAAGCATGGTTAACTTTCTCTTATTTAGAGAATGAGTGTTTACATTTCTTTTTCCCTTCGTAACTCATTAATTACAGATATCTCCTCAAACGTTAATTTTATTTAAAACATTGTGCTATCTCATGGCGGGTTTTTTCACAGTGATTTTTTACTGAACTGGTTCACATATTGCACTAAATTAAAGTTGATTTTACTAGGGTTTATTGAGTAATTAAGCCATGGTGACTGGGTTCATGCAACATGCAAAAATGCAAGTTTTTTCGCTTTGGTTTAATACTACTTGTAAAACTGACCAATGAAATTTAAATCGAATACTCCTCATGGTATGTAGTTTCTTAACTTGGTTTATTGTTTCTTTTTCTAAATATTTATTAATTTATGATATGACCTAGAAAGAGAATACAAAAGCAAATATTAGGGAAAGGAAAAAGGGAAGTGCGAGAAAGCAAGGGAAAAATGTATTGTTCATTGTCTGTAGCCATAACTACTGTATTCATTTCAATAGTCTGTATACCTCCATGTAGTCTCCAGGTGTTCAAAATCTCTTGATGATAAATAATCAATATATCAATAAGATTATACATACCATATAGGAAGATATAAGTAAGAATGAGATAGTGAAGAGAGAATTAGGATTTCTCTGTTTTTAATCATGTTTCTTTTCTCTTCTTTGTTTGTTTTAATTTGTATTTATACTTGTAAATATAATATATATGTTTGTTTTTAAAAAAAATAACATTTATCTTTTTTAAAAAGAAAATATTATACATACCAGGAATTGTCATAATGACACAAATTTGCATTATTTTATGTTTCTCTCTGTTAGCCACCTTGTAACTGGCATGGTGTCCTGTACTCTGGAATTTCCCAGACATCCTCTTCATTTTAAAATACATTTTGAAATCAAATTTCCTTTCATCAAAATAAATGAGAACTTGTTAAAAAAGAGGCTGTATTTCTTTGCTGGAATTATTTGGAATGCATTGCTTTTTGTTTTGGCTGCAATATATGGGTTTTAGTTATAGCTAGAATGCGTGGTAATAGATACCTGGTTGTGCAATTATTTCATTGTACCATTTTAGTAATTCTGTTGCCCAAGACTATAAGGTTAATGGGCATCTCTTTTCTGGTCAGAGCTATTTGGACTGTGAGGCCTCTTCCTTGAGTTTTCATATCTCTGAGGCCATCAACAGCTTCCTGAGGGAAACTAACAGAAGATGAGAGGATTATGGCGGGAGCTCAAGATTAGAAGAACTATTTCTTTTAGGGACATAAGTGTTTCAACTGTTTGTGCCTGGAGAAGACCACAGGAATGACAATCAAGGAGTTGCAAGTGGGATTTAAGGTCAACATCACTCATACTTGTTCACAAATAATTCCTCTTCCTTTTGAACTCAACTGTTGACAACATATCTTGTAATGTGCTTGGCAATGATACTGTATGGTTGTGGTTTGCCACTGCTTCTGTGATGTTTGTTCAATTTTATCTATCTTAAAGCTTTGGGTTCCACAGTGATCTCCCACACAAATACTAATTAGGGCTGAGTTTCATTTAGCTTCCAAGTCCAGATTAAGTCATCTAGAAGCTACCAGCTGCTGAGAATATTCAGGTTCAGTTTCCACCAGTGTCTCAGGTTGATATTTCTCTGTTGCAGGTTACACAAGTAGGTCGAGGTAGAGTAGCCTGCAACAGTCTCTAAGTAATAGAGCTGGCACCAAATCCATGTTAGGACAAGCAGTTCATGTAGATCACCTTGTGATGGTGTTCTTGAAATCTTTAAAAATCAGACATTTCCCTCAGGCCTTTGGGGCAGGATGTTTGTTTTTAATTTTTATTTTATTTATTTGTTTGTTTGTCAAACATGTACAAGATAGCAGGTACAGGTATAAACATAAGCAAAGTAAGTACAGTGGTACCTCTACGTACGAACTTAATTCGTTCCGTGACCAGGTTCTTAAATAGAAAAGTTTGTAAGAAGGAACAATTTTCCCCATAGGAATCAATGTAAAAGCAAATAATGTGTGCAATTGGGGAAACCACAGGAAGGGTAGAGGTCTTATTTCCTCCCAGGAGATTCCTACAGAGGCCCCACGGAGGCCTCTCCCCACCTTTTCCAGTTACAGTTTCGGAAGTTTGTAAGTGGAGGTGTTCTTAGGTAGAGGTACCACTGTACAGATAAATGATATTTAATATTTCCCATTTATTGTTCTTACTTTTAGTGTAAGCCACCAACAAGTCATTCTGAAGTGGGGTAGCCTCAATCAATCATTTGTAAGTGGAAAATGGTTCTTGAGAAGAGGGAATAAAATCTTGAACACCCAGTTCTTATCTAGAAAAGTTTGTAAGTATAGGCGTTCTTAGGTAGAGGTATCACTGTACAGATAGATAAATGATATTTAATATTTCCCATTTATTGTTCTTACTTTTAGTGTAAGCCACCAACAAGTCATTCTGAAGTGGGGTAGCCTCAATCAATCATCAATCCATCTATCAATCAATCAATCAATCAATCAATCAATCAATCAATCAACCAATTGTATTTTCAATACTTTAAAAAAAAATCACACTCATGAATTGTGTACATCAAGTATACACTACAATATTATTCTGTAATATATACTTTGGAGGCATAATATATGAAAGGATATTATTATGTAATTTGTCATATTTATAATCCCGCGATTTATTAATTTTTCTACAGGCCTTAACAACTAGGGTGACCAGCCATACATTGATGAATATGACTGCATTTTCATTTCATTTTCTGAGAGAGTTGTAATGGATGGTTATTATTCCTTGTCCTCAGGTTGCTTTTTAAATTGGCAGTACAGGTTGGATAAATGGCTTGGTAACCAAGCAACATTGTATGTCTTATGGATGTTACTTTTCTTTGTAATTTTCTGAGAGTTGAAGTCCACAAGTCTTAAAGTTGCCAAGGTAGGTAACCCTTGTTCTAGACCAATGTTTCTTAATCTTGGCAACTTTAAGATATGTGGACTTCAATTCTCAGAATTGTCCAGTCAGCCTGGGTTCTCTGATTTCACCATTTCCCCTAGATTGGTCTTACAGTTCTCCACAACTTGTTTCCAATATTTGGATATTTCCAAGGTAGCGGAGAATGTCTAATTTACTCACCACTTTCCAGCCATTCGGCTGCCTCTACTTCAGAATTTGAGAGCACTTCATGGGTTTTAATTGAAACATAAGAAGCCAGAGGTTGGAGACTGTTGGAGGGGAAAAAAATTGTACAATGCATGTCAAAAACCTCACACAACACCTGCTCTCTTCTCAGTGAAGTAATTGTGAGAAGCTACCTTCCATGCAGGAACATTTCAACTTTTTCCTTTCTCATTAAGAGTTATTTGAATAACTATTTCTTTTCTAGTCAATTGAAGGAGAATGCTTAAATATTAGAATACATTTTTGGGGCCACAGTATCATTCAAGGCAGACATTTTTAGTAGCAGCATCTCAACTGTGGAAGTCTATATGGAGGTGAAATTTGTGCCTCCGTATGGACTTCAAAGTTGAGTTGCTGCTACTAAATTCTCTGTGTTATTTTAATTCTGTGTGATTTTTAATTCTGTGTGATTTTTAATTTTGTGCGTTATTTTAAAAATCTATTGAATTTTCCTACTAAGAATGCTCTCAATTTTTATTTTATAAGCTATTTTTTCCATGCCTATCTGTGTTTCATTCCTTGTTTTGTCTTTCTCCACAAATGGTTGATATACCATCTTGAGTTATAAGAGAAAGTTGCTTTCAATGCTTTGATATAAATAGCTTTATGTTCCAATGTATATTTGGTAAACTCTCCTGGAAATTGATGGCAAAGGGCAATATAAGAAATCGAATAAATCTCTCTCTCTGATTCTCATTATTTTTACTCCTAAAACTGATCACAGAGAAATATTTATTATGTGATCATAAATGCTTATCATTTGGTTATAATACTGAGGACAGGTATTTTATTTTATTATTTTTTATTTTTTTATTTTTTCCAATTTACATTTAAATAAACATTTTTAGCAGCACTGTGTCATATGTTTCATACGGTTATTTTCATTTATTTCTATACATCTTTATTTCTCTGTTCTAACCAATCATACAGCTCATTCCACATCTCATAAAATTCTGTTTCATCCTTGTCTTTTATTTTCAATGTGAGTCTGTACATCTCTGTGCATTCCAATATCTTATGTATAATTTTTTTATCACTTGGTGTATTTTTAAGTTTCCAATATTGAGCGTATACAATTCTTGCTGTGATTACTGTTTGTAAAATGATGTACCGGAGTTGTTTCTTTATCTTTTGTCAATTATTCCAATTTAAATTATTTTTGTTCTCCTATTATTTCTTGTAGCCATCTCCTTATCTGCTTCCAATACCTTTTCACCTTAGGACATTGCCACCTCATGCAATTTAAAAGTTTCTTCCTTACTTTTTACATTTTGGTTTCATGTTTATATACAATTTTGCCATTCTTGCCGGCATTTAATGCCACCTTAAAAACATTTTATGTTGGGTGCTTTTGAATGTTAATTTACAGTTCTTGTTCCATATTCTTTCCCATTCCTCTAAATTTATATTACAGTCTATATTTTGTACCCATGCAATCATCAAACCTTTCACAATTTTCTCTTCCATTCCTACTGCCAATAAGTTTCTATATGTTTTTGCTATAAGATTTTCTTCATTCCCCATCAGTGTTATATCTAATTGTTGTGGTATCCTTTGAATTCCATATTGTTCCATATCTTTTCTGCATCTTGCTTGTGTCTCTAAATATGCCCACTATGATTAAACCCTGTTCTTTTAATTCTTGATTTGATTTAAGTTTCCCTTAGCTATCTAATAGAGGACTGGTATTTTAAAATGTGATTGCATTGCGGCTGTACTGATATAGGAGATGATATCTAATGCCAATAAGGAAAGAAAGTGTTAAATCAGAGGCTGGAGGCCGAGGAAGAGGGTAACAGCTCTTTATTCAATAATCAGGAACATTAAAAGTGACCAGCTCGCAGGCAGGTAGTGACTTAAAGACAAGCGGCTGAAACCGCACCTTATATACTTTGTTACCAGCACTGGGGATTGGTGACAATGTTTCAAGACTTCGCGCCGGGGCTTCCTATTGGTTGCGCCCAGAGGTTCCTTATTGGTCGCGCCTCGGCTTCCCATTGGTTGCGCTTGTGCGCTTCTCATTGGTCGTGCCTGCTCCAATCAGCGATCACATTTATTTTAACAACTTGCAAACATAACAGAAAGCTTTAGCTCCAAAGGAACTACAGGAAACTACAAATCACAGAGATAATATTCCACAATCTGATCCTTCGTCCCAGTATGGAGAGTGCTCAGGATGTATTTGGAAGTTCTAGGTTAAGACAGCTTTTCCAGTAATATTAGGGAAACTAGATAAATTTTGCAAGCAAGGCAAAATTAGATCTGTACTTCAGCGGTTCAAATCTCATCACCAGCTCAAGGTTGACTCAGCCTTCCATCCTTCCGAGGTGGGTAAAATGAGGACCCGGATTGTGGGGGCAATAGGCTGGCTCTGTTAAAAAGTGCTATTGCTAACATGTTGTAAGCCACCCTGAGTCTAAGGAGAAGGGCGGCATAAAAATCAAATAAGTAAGTAAGTAAGTAAGTAAGTAAGTAAGTAAGTAAGTAAGTAAGTAAGTAAGTAAGTAAGTAAATAAAAAACAAACAAACAAACAAACAAATAAATAAATAAATAAATTGTAATATTGTCCATGCCCCTTTATAAATTTCTATTCTTCTCATGAAAAGGAAGCACTGTTGTGCAACTAGTTAAAGCAGGTGATACTTTTAAGGCTTTCACACCAGCTTTGGAGGGGGGGGGGGAAGGAGAGAAGTGGCTGCTTTAAAACCTGCCTTAACTTTAATGAGCAGATTCCTTTAAGGAGGTGGGGGATGGGGGCATTTCTGGGTTTTGCAAAATCTTGCACAAAAGTTTGAGAAAAGACAGGATGCTTTAACGCTGGGCTTGAGCAAGATCTGAAAAGCCTTGGAATTATTTTTGAGCTATACAGAGCTCTGCTCTACACAGCTATGACATTTTCAGATCTAGTTCAACATCCCTGAAGACTAGAAACTTGGGGGGTGGGGGGAAGTGACTTGAGAGTTTCAGAAAATCACATTGGAAATATGGAGCACAATTGTGGAATTTGTGTAGCTTTACACAGAAGTTTCAAGAAGTTGTGGTCCTATTTCCAGTGTGAAATGACTGTTTCATATATACCATAGCAACAGACAGAGTCAACTGTATAATTGAAAGGTGCATTTATGTACATCAGTTTAGGAAGGGGAAAATATTATACAAAGCATTTCAGCTGTTGTTGAGTGCCGTTCAACCTCCAGCAACTGACATTATGTAAATCTTTTAAAGTAAACTATCAATGTCTTCATTAGACTTGGTTGTCTTTATCCTGCTACATCATCCTATGGACATCACATACATTTCTTTTTTGAAAATGATGTATGTCACATGAAATGTAATACTCATATTTGGTTCTAGGTTTCCAAAGTCTAACTCTTTTCCAAAGGAGCATTAATTATTAGTCTTTGAGTTCTGGAACACTTACATCATACTGAAAAATCTTGGGTTTAATTATTACAATGCAAATGTGAAGGATGCTTTCAGAATGCAAGTTAAAGGTTTTTCTAAGACAATTAGAGTAATTATTTGTAATTATTTAGCCTACTAGTGAGTAAACTTTAGATTACCACCCCCCCCCAAAAAAAAAAATTAAGGAAAGAGTTCAGCTATTGAATTAGATGGAATTGATGAAAACATCTTGCAAATCCTACATATTGAAGGTAGGCTTAGTAACACCTCCATATTGCTAAATTGTTTCTGAAAACCCCCCACATAAACCACATCAATATTATTTTAACAATTTTTTTCTAGACTGAATTATGATTTCTAATCTCAAACCAGATATTTGGGCATATCCAGAAATATAACAATTATGGATTATTATTGTGTGTGATATGACAGCCTAAGTAGCAAGAAAGAGGAAAAAGTCTTTTGAGCAGACCATCCTATTTATTTAAAGATGCCATTTCTAGCTTAAAAATATGTCAAGATGGGAAGATACTAAATAGCTAGAAGAATAATTGGAGGAGACTGGGAGAACTAGTCACATAACTGGTTCCTCTTTTGGCACATAAACCAAATTTTAAGATGAAAAGCATTTGTCCATTTGGCCATAGAGATGATGACAATAGAATTCAAGGTCATTCCCATTCCCTTGGTTAGACATCTGATTCCCCATTCTGCTCACACTTTCTCTTACGATGAGTAATGATGGTAAGATTTATTTACGAATTCCAGTGACCGATTAGGTCCCACAGAGTTGGCCTCCTCCGGGTCCCGTCGACTAAACAATGTCATCTGGTGGGCCCCAGGGGAAAAGCCTTCTCTGTGGTGGCCCTGGCCCTCTGGAATCAACTTCCCCCGGAGATCAGAACCACCCCCACCCTCCTTGCCTTTCGTAAGTTACTGAAGACCCACCTATGTCATCAAGCATGGGGAAACTGAGCCCCTGGGTTTATATTATTTATGTATGGTATGTGATGTATGGTTTTAATAATGGATTTTTTGATTTTTTTAAATATATTAGATTTGTTTACATTATTGTTATTGTTGTGAGCCACTCCGAGCTTCCAGAGAGGAGCGACATACAAATCTAATAAATTAAATTAAAATTAATTAACAGGGGTTTCAAACTGGGCCAGTGGGCCAGATGCATCATTCAAAGGCCACACCCACTCTAGCTCTGCAAAATCATCAAAATATGTCTCAATGCATCACGTGACATGATCGAGTTTGACACTCATGATTGGTAAGAAGTGTTTGACATGCTGATGGAGTATGTGATTGGGTAAGGTGTTCTGAATATCAGTAGAAGTGTGCTGTAAACCCATTGCTATGGCCTACAAGAGTGAAGACAAGCAGGTTTCTCCACTTCTACCTAATATAGGCCATCAGTATTTGTTTCTCTTTTTTTAGTGGTTCCATTTTAGAAGTCAACTCAGCATGTTCATCATCTTTGGGTTTGCCTAGGATTAAAGAGAGGCATATATTGAGAAGGTTTGATGAAAGACGTGGTAGATAAAGCCACAGCAGACATGGTAGATAAATCCACAGTCACTGAATCTAAACATGCCTGGGATAAACATATATCCATCCTAAGAAAAAATACAAGAAATAGTATAAGGGCAGACTAGATGGACCATGAGGTCTTTTTCTGCCGTCAGACTTCTATCTTTCTATAATAGAAGCAATTGTTTAACCCTTTGGAAATCTAAATGAAAATTTTGACTAATGCAGAATGTGAATTAGATCTTTAGAAACACACGGTCATTTTTCAAACAAATATTGCAATTTGCTTGAACACAGTGAGATTGACTTCTGAGTAAGCTTTAGGCTGCACTACATAGGACAAAGCAATATGAAGATAAAGCAAAATTTAACTTCAAAATTCACTGAAGAAAGTGACAACAAAACATCAAGCTTAAAAGCTACTCTCAAAAAACCCTTGAAAGCTAACCTCAAAGGTTATTGGCTGTAAGATTGTTGTGGATTGAAAGAAGCCAATGGTTCAGCAGTGTTTTTTTGCAATATGTTAACAATCTACCACAACCCATATTTTAAGAACAAACAAGACCTTAGTCCACACATTTGAAATATTAATTGAATTTCACACTGTAGAGCTAAGTTTTGTGTGAGCAGTATGATGGGATGAATGTTTCAGCAAAAAAAAAAAGGAGTTAACAATGAGAAGATATCCATACAAAGCATATTCTTAAATTGACATAAGTCATCTCTTGAATATTCATATTCATCCTTCCAACAAACAGTAACCTCAAAGCCAGAGAAATATTAGCTTAGGTTGGGATGTTCTGCATAAATGTTAATTAGGGCATATTAAATGCATCCACTTAAAACCCTACTGCTACAATAGGTTCTTGCTGTTGATGCCAGAACCAAGTATGTTGAAAGCAGGAATTTGTTTTTGAAATGGCCCATAAAACCTGTCAACATTGCCAAAGCTATTGGAGGGCTCCCTGCATTTGTGTGGGTGTGCCTACCTCTTTCTCTGTGTGGAGACCTTTCGGAGCCATTTGAGGTCTGGCTTCCAGACTAGGCTACCTTGGGAAGTATCCAACTTCTTCCCGGTGCTGAGATTTTTCATTGTGGCTGGTGGAAAAAGCAGGCATTTGGCAACAGCCTCGTATTGATAGGACACCGGCATATAATTCCGTTGTTCTTTCTCCTCACGGCTACGAGAGAGTACATTGTGTTATGAATGGAAGGTGTTTAAAGGAATGACTGCAAAGGTTCAGCTCAGCTCTTATTATTGGCATATGAAAATGTAACTGAAGCATCCACCTGCCAGCAGGAATCTTGGTGTGGCATTTAAACAAAGCTCGGTTAAAAAAAACAAAACCCAAGCAGGCCCCATTATGCCAAAGAAGGGTGGAAAAGGATGTAACTGTATTTTCCCAACTGCTGCTTTATCCCCAGCAGGAAGAATGAAGGACGATTCAGAATTAGGCAACATTCCCAAGCTGATAGGCCTTAAAAAAACACCCCACAATTAAAGAAAACATGAATTTGTTGAGGTTGTCTCTGTATTTTTGAGAGCATGATATTCTGTATTTGGTTGTAGGTGTGGTGATTCCATCTTGGGGCAGAACGAACCAATTTAGTTTTCTCCTCACACATCATTTTTTGGGAATTACGATTGTATTATGAAATGTTTATCAAGTCTGTGTGTGTGTGTGTGTGTGTACGCGCATGCATTTTCTCCTTTTCTTCAAGATTAGTTTAGTTTTAATTAAGGAAACCTTTCTCAGGAGAAAGCTTCTCGAGGATTCTTCCTACCCACAGGCGACCATACTTGTTGTTTTTAATTATTTTTCACTGTTACCCAAACTGCTTTGGGTCCTCCTGCCCAATTAAATCGAAGACATGGGATCCTCCTGCACAATATGTTTAATATTTAATTTTAATTAAATTAATTAAATTGTTTATTTAATTTTATGTCGCATTGTTGTGTGATAAGTAATGCAACATTTATGATAGGAAGATATTGGGAGCAAGTATAGGTGGAAGAGAAGAAGGGGGAGGAGGAGAGGGGTGGGCGGTGGGGGCAGGAGGGGAAAGCTTTTGAACAAGCTAATCGAAGTCGTCAAAAGACTCCTTGACATCATTCCCAGGAAATAAGCAACTGAATGGAAGGAGATAACAACAACAACCAAAAAAATCAGTTGTCAGAAGGAAAAGGTGTCGATACACAGTATTGAGACAGGCTTCTTTTACTTAAGCTATCTTGCCAGTCCTCACTGGTAGCGATTACAGGAACCACAATAGTACTTTCAGAATTAAGCAGGCAATCAAGTCATGCTTAAGCTTTGTTTCCAGCTTGCAAAGAGGACAAATATATTACCATCCTTACATGCTCACATTGGCACCACACAATCACAATGCTGTTGATGATGAGTCTTTCTCCCCCCACCCATTTTTTTCCTCATCTCTTTTCCAACAGATCTTGCTTCTGGCTTGAATGAATAGAGAGATGTGACCTCAAGTTAGGATTTGAATTCACAAAAATGCAACATTTTTTAAAATAATAATCAGTTTCATCTTTTTCAATCAGGGTCAATGTGCTTTTTTCTTTATCCAGAAAGATAACAAAAGAAACATTAAAAAATATGGCTGTAAGTGAAATTGAGTTCTTTTGTGATATTATATAAAAGGTGGGGTTTTTTTTTTTTGGTGAGTAGAGATTTTATTTTAATAAATTTTCATTCTTTTGCTTTGATTATACGGCCATCAATTTTGTGAAGTTTGGTTTCATGCCTGGATCATTATCTTCAATACTAAAAAGTGAAATAAACATGATAGACCATAATGTATCTGTCCAATATCTGTCTAGGGACATTTGGATCCATATAGGAGCTTCTGCAAAAGCAAGTTTAATATTGTATTTGTATGTTTTACTGCATAACCTTTCAAGTTCATAATATTAACAAGTTGTATGATACTTTTTAAAATTTGGAGATTGTAGAAATTCAGGTGCTCAAAGGCACGTATACACAGTGGTTTGTAGAAATTTAGAACATGATCCTCCAGGATTTACAGAGATACTTCACTGTGAATTTAAAAGAAATCTAACGTAAACCTTGCCCAGGAAAAGAAAACAACAACAACCACCAAGCACACTATCCTCTTGCAACCTGCAACACATCAACAGGGATTTTAAAAAATAAATATTTTAATAGTTTACATATAAATATATTGAGTACAGTGTAATTGTCCTGGCATTCCTCTTACCATAAAACAAAAGTAAAAACAGAATAACATATATACTGTTGTACAATAGTTTCTGACCATCATATTCTAATATGTCAACTTATCTGTCATTCTAATACTTTCATTCTTATATCAATATTAAAAATACTATCTCTTTCTATGTCCACCTAACCTGATTCTTTCACATTTCAACTTCTATGTTGTGATTCTAACCATTGAATCTATTCCATGTTGAATAGTATACTGTATCTCCTTTATTTTTTATTTTTAGTGTTAATCTGTCCATTCGCTCACAATCTAGTCTCTTCCTTAATGTCTCATCCTTTGAAGGGCTGTGCATATACGATTCTTGCTGAAGTCAAGACATGGAATATTAGATTCTGGCTTAAAATTTATGTTGTCTGATCATTTTTTTCTAACCATGTATGGATTTGTGCCCCAAATTTCCTTGCCTTTATATAAGTCCACAGTGATTGGCTGCCAAAAATTTTACCACTAAATTGTGGGTGTGGCTTATTTTGTGGGTGCTGGTTGATGGTCATATGACCGGGTAGGAGTGTCTTGCCGGCCATGTGACCAGGTGGGAGTAGGTTGACAATCATGTGACCCGGGGTTGCTTAAAGGTCATGTGAGTGGGTGGGAATGGCTTACCAACCAAGATAAGGTTTCAAATAAGTGCTTGGACTCTTTTTAAGTTGATTAAGTCACATTATTTGAATAACCACAAAAAGAACAAATGATAGCATTATTTGTTAGGCATGTAGCTCAATTTTCTTTAATTGCTATAAAAGTTCAGTTCTAGATAATGACTAAAATGTTTTAAATATTTATGGGTAAAAACATACTATTTAATTTTTCCCTATTTTAAAAGTAATTAAGGATCATACTAAGGTACTAGAAAAGGAAGGACAATAAAAAAACCTATTAAGTATTCAATAAATAGTGCATAAACTTACCACCCCCACTGTGTGTCCCCTCCCCATGGGGACAGCAGCCCATTACTGCAAGTCCACCACATGTGGTAGTATGTGCCAGGTATTTGTTTACATTTCCAATCGTTTGGGGATAAACAGAGGTTCTTTTTTTAACCCCCCCCCCAATGTTTCTGATTTATCACCAAGCCCATGTTGTATCCTCCTGTTGTAACCAGTGGTTTAGTTTTACTTGGTTTCCACCATCTTTCCAGATGTTCTTTCTGCTCACAAAATGTCAACAGGATTACATAGCATTGAAATTAATTCAACTCTGGGGGATCTTGTTTTTGAGACAGTGAACACATCATTGAATTGCAGGTGCCCCCTCCCCTTTTTTCAAGGGAGGTACAAGTACATCATGCAGGTATTTTTATATATCATTTATATTTATGATCTATAATACAGGTACACTGTTATCTTAGTTTTCACATGTACATATGTAAATACAGGTCTGAATTTGAAATGGAGAGTAGAAATCTCTTATATCTGAGCGGAATAGATAGTGGAGCCTCATAAGTACGGTAATTTTGACGGGCATCTATGAAGGCTTGCCTCCACTCCATACGATGGAGACATTGCCATTCTTACAGTGAGTTCATTCACTGATTATCCATAGTACAAACTGCAAGTATCTTGTGAATGTGTACATCCCTAACTGAACAAAAATGGTTGAGTGTACATCAACAGCTGCTATGTACTCAGAACTGACATAATAATGGCATGGGATTGTTCTCCCACTCTTCACAATGCCCATTGCACAGATTTAATAGTTAAGAATTGAAAGAGAAATCCAATCCATTATTTATTTTTGGACCGTGACAGTTAGGCAAACATAAATATCTCTCCCTTCACATAGATTATTCATAATATAATGAACAATGTCTCACCCTTAAGTAGGAGATGGCTAGAACCCAATCTCTCTTTCAAAATTATAGATATTCAGACAGCACCAGTTTTGTCTCAGCAGATTAAATATTATCATAAAAACAGCTGATGGTGCATTAAATTAAAAATCTGATTAGGACAGTCTTTACTGAAGGCTTTTCAAGACTAATGCAATTATTCCACTGTGGACTAAACATTTAGACTTAAATTGGCAGCCTTAGCCAGAAATATTGTGGGGTGTGTTATTTTCTGCTTACATAAATTAATGGAAGGTTTCTTTAGGATCAAGCCAGATTAACCATTACAAACTGCTGGGCAGAGGCTGAATAGTGAGGAAAAGGCTGTTTGAAAGAAATGAATAAAGCAGAGGAGATTTCTTTGACAAGATGTGTTTACAATTTTACCGTTATAAATATACAGCTTCTTTCAAATCAGAGGAAAGAAAAATTAGAACTAAATATTTTAAAGTTAGATCAGACTTTCATTAGCAGTCATTAATAATAATAATAATAATGATGATGATGATGATGATGCTTATTTTCTCCCCCTTGCAGAAATTTTGCACAAACCTCAGTAAACTGAGAAATAGACTTCTTTCAACTACCCCATTTATTCCCATATCTAGGTTACCAATGGTAGTTGTTTTAATAAAGGGGAAGGATACTTAAAACCAGTGCTCCCTACAAAATGGGAGTGAAATAATACAGATGACCACCAGGTGGTAGCTTTTTGTCCCTCTTTGCTGCACTCTCAAGGTTTTCCTTTGCAGTGCAGTTCTGCTAATCCTAACCTAGGAGCAGTAGTTCTGATAAGCATTTACCAATCATTTTTGTCTCTTACACAATTTAATTTTCCTCCCTGTATTGAAGCTTGTAGAAACCCTAAACTTTAAAATGTTTTCTGCTCAATTTACACTGTAGTGGGATTGAATTAAGTCTTGGGCAAAGAAATATGAATTCTAAAGAGGTCAGGGACCTCCAAGCATCTGATCAGAATATATTGGCAGGCCTGTGATGATGCAAATTTCTGGATTTATGAAGCAGGTGAAAAGAAAATGGTGACAATAAAAAACATAGGCTAAATTTGATTGAAAATATCTACAAGGGGACTATAAATGTCTTGTTTAGGGTTGCATTAAACACAAGAAGATGGTGGATTTTGCCTTTAAAATTCCAGCTGGCAGAATGGATATTGTCTTTTATAATTTGAGAAAAGCAGAAATACAAACGTAACATCAGGAGAGACTAAAGCAAATAAAGCAAAACCAGCTACTGGTGAAGTAGCTCACACATCTGCCTCAGCTATAGGGAAAATGTTAGCCGTTATTTTAAATGTTTGAGAGAACTAAAGTGATAGCTCCTTGCATATCTACAGAGTACAAAGTACACTTTTTCTGTAATGATATACATATCTCATATAGTTTATTCCGTATATGAAACACCTCACTCATTAATTGGTCCATAAGCAGGCCTTAAGCTTTAGAAGCAGAAAAAAGTAGCTTCCTTGTGCAGATTTCTCAATGTATAGGACATCCTATCATAGATCCAGAGGAACATCTGGAGTGGAAGCACAACAATGTTCCAGTTCATTTAGAATGACTATGCTGCGAATAAATATAAATACTGTTTTGAGATATGAAATAATATTTTGCATCATACCCCATTGCACATTGAACCAAGCAGCTCCAACAATTATCTTGGAATGCAAATCTATTGCTCTTTGGGACTATGCCAGGATTGTGGTCATCTTCTTGACAAAGGTTTGACTTCTTTTCGATGTACGGGTATCAAACCTGCTAAAAAGTATAAACTAGATTACTGTTATACTTGATGCTTAATGCTATGCTGGAAGAAGCAATCTGCATCAATAAGATATTCAGTTAACAGTGGCCACTGCGACTGGGAATCCTGCTACTGTCCTCATTTTTCTTAAGTTAACCATTTCCCTCTGTCTCTACCCACAAATGATATATATGTTCAAAATTCTTGTTTTCTGTTAGACGTTTCCCCAGATTTGCCAGTATATTCCTTGTAGTTGCAAATTTCACTGTGGGAGTTCACTGAAGAATTCAGTTCAGCCAATTTTTAGGGATGCTCTGCAGAGGGACAGGAAACTTGATTTTGCCTTTAAATAAATTACTCTACAAATTAACAAAAAGGACAAATAGACATATTTCCAATTTGACATTGATATTCTGATGGCCACATTTGAATCTCTTGAAACAGAATCTACATAGAAGTCCTGATTTTGATGTATAGTATTAATCATTGATGGTAAAACCTTTATGGATTACTGGAGCCATTTAGGATTTTAATAGTATATCCTGAAGAATGTAACCATATGGCTGCTATAGTCTTCGGAGAGGGCGGCATACAAATCTAAGTAATAAATAATGGATGGGATCTCTACTACTGATCCATGACTTCTGGCTTAGCTAAAATCTTGGCAAAAAGTTTTGGGTTTGAAGGACCCAAGGGTACTTAAATTTGGTGCAAAAAACTCACATGATTATGGGGATGCTATAGCAAGTTTATTTTTCCAAACTTCTGGTTTGCATGTTGGGCTGTTTTTCACACTCTGGGGCTTTAGGAAGCTTCCCGGAAACCTCTGGAGTATAAAAAACACCATAACGGGCAAACTGGAAGTTGGTTTTTCCAAACTTCCAGTTTACCTATTGGGACATTTTTTGCACTCTGGGGCTTTAGGAAGCTTCTCTGAAGCCTCCAGAAGGCAAAAAACAGCACAATGGGCAAACCAGAATTTTCTGAACTTCCAGTTTGCCCATTGGGCTATTTTTCGCCCTCTGGGGCTTCAGGGAAGCTTCCCTGAAGCCTCCAGAGGGTGAAATGGCTTTCCCCAAGGCTGAAAATCAGTTGGCCAGCATGCACATGCGTGCTGGAGCTGACATTGGGCAACACCTCACATGCCCTCTGATATGGCTCTATGTGCCACCTGTGGCACACATGCCATAGGTTCATCATCATTGCTATAATAATAATAATAATAATAATAATAATAATAATAATAATAATAAACAACTGTAACTCAATGTCGTATGAACAGTTGGCGGAACAAAGCATTGCATGGTCAGTTCTTGAACAAGATTGAAGGCAAAGTGGATAAAGAAAAGACCTGGTCATGGTTTACAAGTGGAACACTCAAAAAGGAGACAGAAGGACTAATACTGATGGCACAAGAACAGGCCATTAGAACAAATGCTGTCAAAGCCAAAATTGAAAAATCAACAGATGATCCAAAGTGCAGACTCTGTAAAGAAACAGATGAAACAATCGATCACATACTCAGCTGCTGCAAAAAGATCGTACAGACTGACTACAAGGATAGACATGATGCTGTGGCACAGATGATCCACTGGAACTTGTGCCGGAAGTACCATTTACCAATGGCAAAGAACTGGTGGGATCATAAGCCCGAAAAAGTGGTCGAAAATGAGCAAGCAAAACTACTGTGGGACTTCCGACTTCAGACTGACCGAATTCTGAAGCATAACACACCAGACATCCTGATTGTGGAGAAAAAGAAAGTATGGATCATCGACATCGCAATCCCAGGGGACAGCAGAATTGAGGAGAAGCAGCTAGAGCAATTAGTGAAATACGAAGATCTAAAAATCAAGCTGCAACGACTCTGGCATAAGCCAGTGAAAGTGGTCCCAGTGGTACTTGGCATGCTGGGCATAGTGCCAAAGGATCTCAGTGGACATTTGAAAACCATCGGAATTGACAAATATCCATCTGTCAATTGCAAAAGGCTGCTTTACTGGGATCGGCAAACATAATTCGCCGCTACATCACGCAGTCCTAGGTGCTTGAGAAGCGCCCGACTGGTGATGAAATACGAAATCCAGCATAGTGATCTCGTTTGCTGCGTTGTATTGACATAATAATAGTAATAATAATAATAATAATAATAATAATAATAATAATAATAACAACAATAATAATAATAACAATAATAATAATAATAACAACAACAACAACAACAATAATAATAATAATAATTTATTAGATTTGTATGCTGCCCTTCTTCGAAGACTCGGGGCAGCTCACAACAGCAATAAACAATTTAGTACAAATACAATAATTAAAAACTGAAGATAAAACCCACTATTATTTAAAAGCAGTCAATACTATTCAATCCTACCACACATAAATCTTACTAGTCAACAAGGGAATGCATCAATTACCCCTTATCACCATTATAAGAGTGAAAAATGATCATAAGTCACTCTTTTTACTGCTGCTGTAACTTTGAATGTTCTTAGTTGAGGACTACCTGCATATAATTTTGCCAAATTGTTTTCTTTCGTTATGCAAAGAACATATTTCATGGTTTACTTGGAGGGGAAAAATAGCTATTATTGCATGATATAAGACATTTGTAGGAAATATTCATCTCTGATCTGATCCAATAATGCCTATTTTGGTAAATGACAGTACGAAAGAGATGTAGCAGAAATAATCCACAGAAATATCATTGAACTGAATGCAAGGAAATTCATAGATTATATAATAAGTAATATGTTACCATGAGTAATAGGGAGAAAAAACCTAAGAAGAAGAAGCAAACATTTCAGAAAAAATACATTGTTACCAATTTTATTATAAATGTCCTATGGATTCTAATAATAGAAGTTATTGAAATAATTATTAGAAAATATTAGAGTGATTGCAGTTGATATTTCATTTGAACATAATGGAAGGTAAGTAGACCAGGTATGTGATGTCAATTGCTTGTGCACATTCACAGGAGCTATACAAAACTCTGCTACAGTTTTGGTGATAACACTTTCTCATCTGATATAAAAGGAAATTAACACAAAGTTCTTCAGAATAATTTGGTGGAGGTAGCAAAAAAAGGAGATGATTCTTCTTCAAATATTGTTATAGAAGGAACAGCACAGAATAGATTCAGTTGAGTCATAGCCACAGGTTGTATTCATGTTGGAGCTGCAAAAATAATCTGTGAGATGATATCCTTATTAAGCCAATTGTAGTTTTAAAGTAATTCATCTTTTTGGTCATTCAGGATTTTTCATTAGGAAATTTGATAAAGGAATCCATTCTCCTCAGAAACTGGCAATGTTGTGACTGATTTCATGAAATGTCTGTAGCTGATTACTATATATTCCTAGACAGAATTATTTAATCTTAAAACATGCAGATGGAATGTATCAATTGTTCTGTCTGGGTGCCCCCAGACATCAACACCAACTAAAAAGAGTATCCAGACACGCTGGTAAAAAGCAAAGTCATTTTATATCTTTGAAAACAAACACAGATAACAAAAACTGTTCTTACAAACTGGAATGCTGTGAAGCTTCACAGAAGAGTCACGACGGCCAGACAATACAACAGGCTTCTTGCTGGCACACACACCACTGTAGATAATAAAACCCATGCCTCCCCCAAGTTTTCAGCCTTCGAGGCCACAAGCCGGAATCAGAGACGCCAAGGATCGAAGCAAGGTCACAGGACTCCCAAAAGATAACTCTCCACAATACAGGAAGGGCGGGCCTGCCTTTTCAACCTTTCTGAGGAGAACCACACCCAAACCCAGCTGTTGCCTATTAGGGATGGAAATACCTGGCTAATTGTCCCCTTCGTTGTGCTGCCCTTCTCTGCCTCATATCTATGATGGCTTGTGCGTTCTCCTCTAATGACTCCAGGCTACTCGCTGGGGAGAGCTCCCCCCCCGGGGGTCTCAGGCTGTTCTCCCTCCTCCTCGTCCTGACATTCCTCTTCCCCGTCTGTCTGGTCCTTCTCCTCCTCCTCCTGTTCCTCGTCCTCCCCCTCTGAGCATGGAGCCGGCAGAGTTCCAGCCGTTCCCTGAGGAGCCTCAGGCTGAATCACAACATCAATAAAGGAGAATATTTGGAGCTCAGGGTTGATATAAAGGATTCTTAGTGCTGTCTGAGCTTGTTTTCTTGAAGATGTTTCATTACCCTGACTAGGTAACATTATCAGTGCTAGACTGATGATGCTAGGAGTTTATCAAGTCAAATCTTAGATTGTAGTGTGGACAATTCCACATTTTTCTGGAAAGGGAAAAAACAAAAAACAAACAAACAAACAATCAGATAATTGGGGATCTCCATATCTAGAAGTACACACTTCACTTTAAATTTCACTTTACAGTCTTTGTGAGATACACAGATTTTATGGGGCAGCCCAAGTATTTGAAGGTTGGCCTTGTATCTAGAGAAAAGTGAAGGAAAGAAATGGCAGTTACTTTTCTTTAGCTTGCATAAGGAGCTGCTAAAATGATTACAGATATTAGCTCATCCAAAAGAGCAGAGTTGGAAGAGGTCTATGTGGTCTTCTAGTTTGTGGTGTCAACCCCCAACATTTTTCCCTTAGACTATCCACGATTGACCTCACCAGCTTCTTTGGAGGTCAGTAAGGGGCGAGCATAAGTGCACTAGTGTGCCTTCTGTCCCCTGTCCAATTGCCCCTCCTATATTTTATATACCTTTTCTTCCATTCATATATCTTTTCCTCTATTCTTCATTGACGTATTCTATTCTCATATCTTTTCTTCTATCCTTTCCCTGATATTTACTACTACATGTTTTTATTCTCTTTAACTTTCAATTTGTATTGCAATAAACAAACAAACAAATAAACAAACAAACAAATAAATAGCTCAATGCTCTGCTCAAGCAGGAAATCCCATACCATTTCAGTTGCCCAAACTCTTCTTAAAAATCTCCAATGTTGGAGCACCCATAGTTGCTGGAGGGAAGTAAATCCACTGATTAGTTCTAGGTTGGCTTGAGTAGTTTTCATCCATTGCTTCTTATCCTGCCTACAGGTGTTTTTGGTAATAGGTTGACTCCCATTTCTTTGTGGTAGCTCCTTAGACATTGGAACACTTAAGTCACTCTAAATATCTCTTTCAATGAAACCAGACATATCTAACTCCTGCAACTGTTCTTTATATGTTTTAGCCTTCAATACCCTTTGTTGCTTTTCTCTGCACTCTTTCTGAAGTCTCAACATTTTTTTTTAATATCATGGTGACCAAAACTGGATGCAATATTCCAAATGAGGTCTTACTGAGGCATCATAAAGTGGTATTAATCCAATAAATAATTATAGCAATGATTGTTAGCTAGTGCGCTGTAACATTCAGTAATGTCACTAGAAATTGCTCAGGAACATCACAAAAGTTTTATTTTTAAATGTCAGATTCACAGAGAGCATGTGCCATTATAGCAGAAAGGTAATTTTGCTTGCAAATAATGACCCATTTTCTTATAAATGATGCCTGACTGACAGAAGATATTGTGGACTTTAGAGGATTAGTGAGCAATTAAGTGTCCTGAGGTGATTTAACTAAGAAATGGAACCTCAGATAAGAAATATTGCAATATTTGATAACTCTATCCCATATGAAATAGAATTTTGTGACAAGTTGCTGTGTGAATGGGAGCGATTGATTGGAAATAAATTTGGGTTTTTAAACTAGCTAATTTTAAGTTAAATTGGATTTAGGTGTTTTTTCATTGTCATTTTGTATATTGTAAGCTACCCCGAGTCCTCAGAGAGGGGCGGCATATAAATACAAACAAACAAACCAGTGCTAAGATAGCTAACCCATAGATAATTTCTCAAAATATACAATTTGATTGATCATTGAAGAGTAAAGCTAGTGCTTTCATTGTAAACCATAAAGAGCATCTGGAAGTGTACTCCACAATGAGCCCTCAAAGTCATAAAGCAGTGATTCTCAACCTGGTGGTTGGGACCCCTTTGGGGATCAAATATCAGTTTCACAGGAGTCGCCTAAGACCACAGGAAAAGACAAATTCCCCATAGTGTTAGGAATTAAAGCTTCTATTCTGGCATTTTACAATCCGACCAATCAAGCGTTTAAAGTGGGGGTGTCCCTCTGACCTTCCTGCCAATCAGCTTAAAGCTCTATCGGGAGAACTGCAGCTAGACTTATGCTTGGGGGTTACCAAACATGAAGAACTGTATTAAGGGGTTGTGGCATTAGAAAGGTTGAGAACCACCATCAGAAAGGATAAATCTGCAGTAGGAAGAAGAACAAATATGCAGATAGCTAATTTAAAAAATGAGAGAAGGAAAATATAATCGGAAAAACAAAATGTTTTGCAACAAGTAAGATTAGAAAGACATAAAAATGGAAAAAAGAAAAGATTTGACCAGTTACCTTGCCATTGAATTTACTTGATGTTTAATTCTGCTTGGGGTAGAGACAGTAGAACTTTAAATCTGCTAAAATGGCCAGTGATAGATAAAGCTCAACAAACCAGCTATTTAGTGGCAAAATTGAAAGCTCAAACTCTGAAACCTTACACAACTGCAGAGACATAGACCCTTCATGCTTGTACTATTACAGTAAGTAAAATATTTGAGAATAAACACAGAAGAACATTTGGCTCTCAGACTGCATAATTAGTAAATTGGTTCATCGTATGTCCACTGACAGTGAAAACAATATTGGTCCCTCAGTGTTTTCACTTCATTTTGATGGTTATATGCTATAGAACCTGCCTGATTTTTTATATAGTTAGATTTTCTCCAGAATTTATTTATTCATTTATTCATTCATTCATTCATTCATTCATTCATTCATTCATTCATTCATTCATTCATTCATTTATTTATCTATTTATCTATTTATTTATTTATTAGATTTGTATGCCGCCCTTTCCCGTAGACTCGGGGTGGCTCACAACACAATAAAAACAGTTTATAACAAATCTAATAATTTACAATATAAAATATTTAAAAACCCCATTATTAAACAGATATACACACAAGCATACCATACATAAATTGTATAGGCCCGGGAGAGATATCTCAGTTCCCCCATGCCTGACGACAAAGCTGGGTTTTAAGGAGTTTGCAAAAGGGGAGGAGGGTAGGGGCAGTTCTAATCTCTGGGGGGAGCTGGTTCCAGAGAGTCGGGGCCACCACAGAGAAGGCTCTTCCCCTGGGGTCCGCCAACCGGCATTGTTTAGTTGACGGACCCGGAGAAGGCCCACTCTGTGGGACCTAATTGGTCGCTGATGATGATCTATCTATGTGCAAATTGGTGTTTCAGATTTCTGAACAGTGCAGCCATCACTGATGTAACCCTTTTTGCTGCTGATCCTCATCCTTTTCTCTTCCTTTTCCAACTTTCTGACTGTTGCTTCTCCAGAGAAGTAGATCTTTGTATGATGTGGCAAAAATATAATTTGAGCATGGTCATTTATGCTTTGAGTGAAAATTCTGAGGTGTTTTATTTGCTTACCCATTTCTTTGTTTCTCCACTGTCCATGGTATTCTCAAGAGCTTCCTCCAATACTAACGTTCAAAAGCATCAATACACTTTGCTTCCTCAAGATCCAACTTTCACGTCACATAGAGTGTCGCAGGGAAACCATTGGTTGCATCATTCTAAAATTTGTTGATACACACATATGACATTGGAATATCTTTTACAATGCCTTCATTGCTATTATGTCAAGTGCATGGCAACTCCAAATCTCAACTAGCAAATGCTCTGTCCTACACATTGGGAAGAAGAATCTGAACTCCAAATACGAACTGAATAATCAAATTATCACAGATAATCCCCACTCGGTTAACATAGCTGCAACAATATAGCCAAGAAGGCTTCAAGAGTTGTAAACCTAATCCTACGTAGCTTCTGCTCTGGTAATCTCACACTATTTACCAGAGCTTACAAAACTTTTGCCAGACCCATCCTCGAATACAGCTCATCTGTTTGGAACCCATATCGCATCTCAGACATTAACACCCTTGAAAATATCCAAAGATACTTCACCAGAAGAGCCCTTCGCTCCTCCACTCGAAATAGAATACCCTACGAGACTAGACTTTCAATCCTGGGCCTAGAAAGTTTAGAACTAAGACACCTTAAACAAGATCTAAGCATTGCCCACAAGATCATATGCTGCAATGTCCTGCCTGTCAGCAACTACTTCAGCTTCAAACACAACAACACAAGAGCACACAACAGATTTAAACTTAATATTAACCGCTCCAAACTTGACTGTAAAAAATATGACTTCAGTAACCGAGTTGTCGAAGCGCGGAACTCATTACCGGACTCCATAGTGTCATCCCCAAACCCCCAACACTTTACCCTTAGATTATCTACAGTTGACCTATCCAGATTCCTAAGAGGTCAGTAAGGGGCGAGTACAAGTGCACTAGAGTGCCTTCCGTCCCCTGTCTTATTGCTCTCCTATATCTCCTATACCTTTCTTCTATTCCTATATCTCTTCTTCTATTCCTTCATTGATATGTTCTATTACTATATCTTCTTTTCTATTATTTCTTAGATATATTTTACTATGAGTATTTCCTCTATAACCTTCATCATGTATTTTACTATTTGTATATAGATATATACCCACTAAAACCCTCATTGTGTATTGGACAAAATAAAATAAATAAATTAAAAAAAATAGTCTTGAATGCTGGTTCCTGCTAGTTGATGCCACAAGGAAGAAGCCATACACTGTTTCTTTGTCAATTCTAAGGCTAGTTGCTATTCATTAGTTTGGTCTTCTTTTGTTACACCATTCCTCTGTTTCTTTTTAAAGGGACATATACATAACCCAAGAACCATATTTTTTGGAGTATAAGACATACAACCCCCCCCCCCAAAGAGGGTGGAAATGTCAGTGCATCTTATAAACTGAATACAGTGGTACCTCTATCTAAGAACACCTCTACTTACAAACTTTTCTAGATATGAATCGGGTGTTCAAGATTTTTTTGCCTCTTCTCAAGAACCATTTTCCACTTACAAACCTGACCCTCTGAAACTGTAACCGAAAAAGGGAGCAGCCTCCATGGGACCTCTCTTGGAATCTTGTGGGAGGAAACAGGGCTGGAAAAGGCGGGGAGAAGCCTCTGTGGGGCCTCTCTAGGAATCTCCTGGGAGGAAACAGGGCTGGAAAAGGTGGGGAGAAGCCTCCATGGGGCCTCTCAAGGAATCTCCTGGGAGGAAACGGCCTCCAACCTCCCTGTGATTTCCCCAATTGCACACATTATTTGCTTTTACATTGATTCCTATGGGAAAAATAGCTTCTTCTTACAAACGTTTCTACTTAAGAACCTGGTCACGGAACAAATTATTTTTGTAAGCAGGAGGTACCACTGTACAGCCATTTTGGGGCCTCCCGAAGCCCTGCCCCAGCATCCTATTTTTGCCTGGGGTGGACAGAGGGTCTAGGAAGTATGCAAAGAGTTCCTGGAGACTGGGGAATGGCAAAAATGCCTCAACATTTGTGAAAAAAATATGGGCAAAACCTGGCCCATTTTCACAAAAACAGAGCATTTTTGCCACCCCCCCCAGCACCCAGGAGCTCTCAGCAGGCTTTCCAGACCCTGTGCCCACCCCATGTTTGTGAGAAAAAAAATGGCCAAAAATGGCCCATTTTTTGAAAAATCATGGGTGTTTTTGACTTCTAATAACCCTATCTAGATGATTGGAGGAGGAATTCTGGGAGTTGAATCCACTAGTCTTAAAGCTGTCAAATTTGAAGTTTGTCAAAAGTATACATGATTGTAAAAAGTATTCTGCTACACTGGTATTTTACTAAATAATACATTATTACACCATTTGGTTCAGAATACTTCTTCCTTTGTTTTCTGCCTCTAAAATCTAGGTGTGTCTTATGCTACAAAAAATATGGTAGACACTGAAGGACAAGTTCAATTATCAACATTTATTCATCATGATTATTGCAAACTAATTGAATACCCTTCCTGTCCCCAGCAAACAAGTTATATGATCACTGCTGCTGATTTATCCCAGCTGGAAACACACAAGACACAACCATCAGAAAGCTTTTTGTCTCACCCAATGTCATTCTCTCCATTCTGCAGTATTGGATGGCAAATATAAAAATGCAGTATTGACTAAAATGCTCTGCCCCATAGTTTGGAGAGGTAGAAACCATATAACATGTTCTTCTTTGTTACTCCTTTTTATATAGATCATCGAACCAGATTTATCCACCCTCTGAGCAGCAGATAGCTTGGTTGCTCAGATTTGGCCTAGGCCCAGATAGTGTTTACAAATGAACATTTATTGCCATCCATATGGCTAGGTTTCACACAGTAGTATGTAAGAACTCCTGGACCCTAACAGGCTAAGCTCCTACCACATAGATGTATTGCACATGTTAACAAATTGTGTGTAATTTTGCATATGATCAATCTATATACATTTTGGATAGCATCATTTCAGATGTTATCACATTTTATATAAGTTTAGAAATATGGGTTTCATGCTTGTTATTTTATTGCCAGGTTATTTTAATTTTGTCTCATACTGTATGTTATTTAATGATTTCTTAAGATAGATGTATAAGTGTTCACTCATCACTCATGGACAAATTTCTTGTATTAATTTAAGATTATAATAAATTGACTGAGTGAACTAATATTTTTCCCTTTTGTGTGTCTTATACTACAAAAAGGGTGTAGGGTGAATCAGCTGCATAAACATGGCTTAAAAACAGGCCAGTCAAATCGTTATTGATCACACTTTCTTCTTCTATTCATAAGCTGATCTAAAATGAATGGTTTGTTTCTTCACAATTTAATCAAGAAAACAAACATATGGATCATCAAGCAAATAAATTCAGAGTTTTCACTGAAGGCACAAATCAAAAGGCTCAAATTGTATTTTGAACCCAATATGCAACCTAACTCTCTGGAGAAATCGATAAAGGTGGGAGAGTTGTAAGGAAAGGAAAAAAATCTTGCTCATTTGCTCACTTTCTTAGCATAGTCTTCATATTGAGCTTCATGTTTACATCATATCACAATATCTGAATACACATATCAATTTTGTGTATGTTTCCATTAATACGTATCCTTTAAAGTTATATACATACATATATATACATACATACATACATACATACATATATATATATATGTCAAATGTTTTTAGCTGAAATTTTAAAATTAAGGGAGACTAGGATGGTACCATTTTGGCCTTGTTCTGGCCTCATCAGCTAGCCACATCCTTTCTTACTGGGATTCGATCTGGCAGCTTCTGCCTTGTAAGGCAGATAATTAACAGTTGAGCCACCAGACCTTGATCCCTCCAGCTCTGTACCAGGGAGGGGCTATATGTTTTTTTTCTGTTGGATCACCCTGGTATATTGAAGGAACGTCACAGCTCCTTTTTGCCTCTAGGCCCAACCCAGGACCATTTCAAGGCAGTTAATTTATTCATAGCCGACAGCTATATTCTGTATGTATGTGTGTGTATGTGTGTATACAGTGGAACCCCGACATAAGAGCTGCTCTACTTAAGAGCAACTCGAGATAAGAGCTGGGAGGGGAGAGATATTTTTGTTCTACTTACAAGCCCAAATTCGAGATACAAGCGCCAAGGAGCTGTCTCCTGAAGCCAAACGCTAACTTCCGCGTTCGGCTTCAGGAGACAGCTGCGAAGCGGCGCGCGTGTTTTAAAAGGTTGCAGCCGGCCTGGGGGGCTCGGGGGGGGGGGGTGCTTGCAGCTTTCTTTCTTGCTCTTTTTCTTTCTCTCTTTTACCTTCCCTTCCTCTATTTCTTCTTTTCTTTCTCCTTCCCACCTTCTTCCCTCCCTCCCTCCCTTCACTCATTCCTCTCTTACTCTCCCCTTTCATAAGTTTCCTTGCTTCCTTCCTCTGTTCCTGTCCCTTCCCCCTTTCTTTCTTTCTTTCTTTCTTTCTTTCTTTCTTTCTTTCTTTCTTTCTTTCTTGCTCTTTTTCTTTCTCTCTCTTACCTTCCCTTCCTCTATTTCTTCTTTTCTTTCTCCTTCCCACCTTCTTCCCTCCCTCCCTCCCTTCACTCATTCCTCTCTTACTCTCCCCTTTCATAAGTTTCCTTGCTTCCTTCCTCTGTTCCTGTCCCTTCCCCCTTTCTTTCTTTCTTTCTTTCTTTCTTTCTTTCTTTCTTTCTTTCTTTCTTGCTCTTTTTCTTTCTTGCTCTTTTTCTTTCTCTCTTTTACCTTCCCTTCCTCTATTTCTTCTTTTCTTTCTCCTTCCCACCTTCTTCCCTCCCTCCCTCCCTTCACTCATTCCTCTCTTACTCTCCCCTTTCATAAGTTTCCTTGCTTCCTTCCTCTGTTCCTGTCCCTTCCCCCTTTCTTTCTTTCTTTCTTTCTTGCTTTCTTTCTTGCTCTTTTTCTTTCTCTCTTTTACCTTCCCTTCCTCTATTTCTTCTTTTCTTTCTCCTTCCCACCTTCTTCCCTCCCTCCCTCCCTTCACTCATTCCTCTCTTACTCTCCCCTTTCATAAGTTTCCTTGCTTCCTTCCTCTGTTCCTGTCCCTTCCCTCTTTCCTTCCTTCCTTCCCACCCTCCGTCCATTCATTCACCCATTCCTCTCTTGATCGCTTAAAGCCGGTCCCTGGTGCAAAAAGGGTTGGGGACCTCTGTCCTACAGGATTGGGTGGCAGAGAAGTTGAACATATGTAAATTTAAAAGTTTAAGAAAGTTTACAAGTTAAGTGAAAGAAACTTCATTATTCATTTATATGTACATGTACATTTCTTCATTAAAAACATGTCTTTCTGCATAATTTAGACTAACTTTGTGAGTTTTTTGAGGGCTGGAACCAATTAAAATTATTTACATTAATTCCTATGGGGAAAAGTCGTTCGAGATAAGAGCTGCTCGACTTAAGAGCCCAGGTCCGGAACGAATTAAACTCGTATCTCGAGGTACCACTGTATATATATATATATATATATATATATATATATATATATATATATATATATATATATATATATATATATATATATATATATATATACACTGTATATATATATATATATATATATATATACACTGTATATATATATATATATATATATATATATATATATATATATATATATATATATATATATATATATACACACACACACACACACACACACACAGTGATCCCCCGATTATCGCGAGGGTTCCGTTCCAAGACCCCTCGCGATAATCGATTTTTCGAGATGTAGTGGTGCGGAAGTAAAAACACCATCTGCGCATGCACGCCCCTTTTTCCATGGCCGCACATGCGCAGATGGTGGAGTTTGCATGTGGGCGGTGGGGAAGACCCAGGGAAGGTTCCTTCGGCCGCCCAACAGCTGATCTGCTCCGCAGCACGGCAGCAGCGAGGAGCCGAAGATGGGGTTGCCTGGGCAACGGGGAAACCCCATCTTCGGCTCCTCGCTGCTGCCGTGCTGCGGAGCAGATCAGCTGTTGGGCGGCCGAAGGAACCTTCCCTGGGTCTTCCCGCCGCCCAGGCAAAGGGGAAACCCCAAGATCGCTTGCCGCTTGCCCGTTCGCCCGCCCGCCCGGCTGCTTGCTTGCCCGTTCACCCGCCCGCCCGGCCGCTCCGCTTGCCCGTTCGCCCGCCCGCCCGGCCGCTCGCTTGCCCGTTCACCCGCCCGCCCGGCTGCTCGCTTGCTGCTTGAGAGCAAGAGGGGGAGAGATAGAGAAAGAGAGAGAAGGAAAGAAAGAGATGAGAGAGGGAGGAAGAGAGTGTGAGAGAGGAAGAAGCAAGATAGAGAAAGAGAGAGAGAAAGAAAGATGAGAAAGGAAGGGAGTGACGTCATCGGGTGGAAAAATCGCGATATAGCGTTTTGCAAAGATCGAGATCGCGAAACTCGGGGGATCACTGTATATATATAATTTCTCAATATAATGCAATTTAGTTCACAATTTGGATGATATATGCATGCCTACATTATTTTAGTATACATAGTGTTAGTACCATTTAAAAAGTTAAAAATCACATTGAAAATGCGACGGGTATGAATTTTTGGACTCAATCATGTTTCTGTTTATTTATCAATTTGTAAAATTCATGCAAAAATATGATTCAGGTGTATTTCTTCCCATTCCAATATACTACTACCTTTAGAATATAAAATATCATAGAACATAAATACATACAATTACTAATAACATCAACACCATTATTTAAAGATGTATCCAGGACTTAAACATATTTAAAATCTCAACCCTTGAAACCACTACACCTTTTAATAATAATAATAATAATAATAATAATAATAATAATAATAATAATAATAATAATATATCTGCAGGAAAAGCCATTAAATGTGGTAATTCTGAATCTTTTATTTTCTTTGGGATAGGAAGAGGAAATCCTTGAAGTTAATAGTAAGCTAGAGTCTTATAGTGGATTTGAATTGGTTTAGATTGTAAGCTTCATGTAACCTACAGATTGGTTGACCTTCCTCCAATCTATCTTGGAATTATTCCCAGGAAAACCCTTTTCATTAGGGAACTCTATTATTTCATAAGCAATCTGGGACCATATATATTGAAACTTAAGTAACTTTTGACAAATACATCTTGTGCTAGTGTTGCGAGTGTATACATAAAACTGAATGGAAAATATATCTAAATCTAAGGTATCTAAAACATTTTTGAGCAGCACCTTTTTTTACTTGCTTTACCCTTCATACATTTCAGATTAAGTCTTTACCTATTTGTAGTTTGTAAATCTGGGACACACACAAACACACACACACACACACCAGGTTTGGTTAGGTACACTTTTACATGTTCTATGTACCTTTTATAGAGAGACATGAAAAATAATTTTACAATGATTGTCAGCCTATATAATATAATATTTTTTGTTTTTTCATTAGAGAACACAAATCATAGAATCATAAGACTGGAAGAGACCTTGGAGGTCTTCTAGTCGAACTTCAACCCAAGGCAGATTTCCTTATATTGTCCCAGATAAATGATTGTCCAATCTTTTTTTGAGAACCTCCAGTGATGTAGCACCCATAAATCAGGGAAGCAAGCTGTTGCATTGATTAATCATTTTCACTGTGTCCATTATTTTTGGATCATCATTTTCAACATAATTTTTGGAAGAGAGGCCTTGGATGAAATTGAGAAATTTCATTTCTATTTATTAACTTTCCCCCCACAGAGGTAGCAATATGGAATTCGGGTTTCTTGAAGATATTGCAAAATACTACAATGTGGCACTCATAACAAAGTCAAATGCTCCAAGTTTTCATGTGTATTTCATAAAAATTCTCCTTATGAAAATGATATTTATCTGGAACATCAGCCACCCCTGATATGCCTGCCTCATAAGTGGAGAATAAGGCTAAGGGCAAAGGAGCAATTATCTTTCCCATTATTTCTGAACATTGGCTTTAGTGAAGTCCAAAACACTTGAAAGGCCCTCATTTTTGGAAGACTGATCTATGTTGTTTACTGAATCAGCACTATCTTGATCCATCTAGTCAAATTATCCATATTAAACAACATCAATGTCCTGGTCTCTAAGATCTTTTCAGGTGGTGGGGACTCCGACAGATTTTTCTCTGTAATTTTGTGTTTTTTAATATAAAGTTTGGTCTTCCCAATTACTACATATACTTTGAATATTTCTGATATCCGTAAACCAGTTTTAGATATTTCATTTAGAATTATAGGGATAAATCTTGAATAAAAATATGTTCTGCATTTCCCCATCATTTGATTTAAAATTGGACCTACTTTCATTTAATAGTAAGATAAGAAACACACACAGGGAAAAAAAGTCTGGTAGTAGACATTACACTACTCGGAGACAGCAGAATAGAACAGAAAGAACTAGAGAAAAACCACAGAATACAAAAACCTGCAAATAGAAATAGAATAATTGTGGCAAAAGAAAACAGAAAGTGGCAATCATAACAGGTGCCCTAATACAATCCCCAAACATTTAAAACTACCACATGAACACCATCAGCATTGACAAACCCACCATTGGTTAACAGCAAGAGGCAGCTTTACTTGGAACAGATTCCAGGCTCAATGATATCTTTAATATTATCAAACAACATCTACCTATTCCAGGTTTTAAGGAAGAATGGATAAAAATGCTAAATCCAGTCTAAACATTTGGCTGACTCTGTGATCAACTACAACAATAACAGTTGTAATGTGAAAGAAAAAGAGAAAGAGATGGGAGTTGGATCAAATTATAGTTTTTTGAAAAAAAGTTAGGTGATATGAACAGAATAATAAATGTGACTGGATCCAGAATTGCAGTAAGTGGAGTTCTGTCATGCTAGAAAAGGGGGAGAAAGATAAAATGTCCCTTAACCTTGTGGCCTTGTAAGAATACTACTCCAGAAGCTTGAAATACATGTCTCTGAGGGCTAGAAGAGAAAGAAAAATAACATAGGAAAATAACATAGGATCATGGCACCAAAAGGGGCTATCAAGGCAATAATTCAATCTATCTGCTCCATGCAAGAATTCAATTTACAGCATATTTGAGACATGATTATCCATCTAAATAAAAAAGAGTTCCATTGTGAAGAAGTTTTTCCTAACCTTAACTGGACAAAAGTCATAGCATTTGAAGTGGGATTTCCTATCTCTACCCGGTTAATTATTTTCAAGGCTGCTCTTGTATATGGAATGGTTTATTTTCAATCAGCAGCTAGAGTTGCAACTTTTAGAAGCAAATCCATAATTTCATTTTAATTTCCTAGCATAGTGATCTATCATTAAAAAAAACCCCTAAAAATGGTGCAGAATAGATATGCCTTTATTTTAGGTACCAAGTATAAGACCTCATTGTTTTTAAAACAATACACATTTAATTGATAAATCTAATTAAGAATATTAAGCCAATTATCACTTGAAGCGGTAGCTAAAATGAATGCAGTAACTGAGGAACAATCCAGGCAGTAATTAGATTTCATCCTAGCCTATTTAGGCACAATGATGCAGCCAGAAGCTAAGGACTGAAAGTCATATTAATTTCTTAAAATTGTCTCTAAACACCCCCTACTGATACCAGCAGGTTTTAAAATAACTTGATTCTGATGCATGTGTAGATCAACTAGAGGCAGATCAAGAAATATTAGATTCCATAAAGAATCTGAGATATTTATTTGAGAAAGCACCCAACAAATGTGGTGAAGATCAGGTGGTGTTTTTTCTTCTCTCATACATTTAATGAAATAAATGGTAGAGAACATTCCTTCAAACATTTCTGCATGTAATATTCAAGTCTATGAATTTATTTCTCCGATATAATTCATCATGTGGGCATAATCTCATCAAACTGATCTGGAAAATCTACACAAATGGACATGATGTACTTAGATATCTGTCTCTTATTACATCTTTAGAAGCATTTTCATTTATGTTACCACTTGCTATGTGGAAGAATTTCAAACTTTGTGGAATTCTGTTCCATACAAATGAGTTGTAATAGCAATGTTCAATCACATCAGGAGGATATTGAGAAAAAATGATTTATTCAGATTTATATGTGATGCTGTGGAATAGGGAAAATGATACAATAAATGGAAAGTTTTGCAATAGAGACAAAATGTATACTGCTGGTTGATGGAATAGGGAAAATGATACAACTCCAAAATCTCATATTTAAGACTGGAATTTCTTGAGCATCCTAGAATAAGTTTGATTTCAGAAGTGGAACAGTTATTAGTTTTGTCTGAGTTGCAAAGATTGACACATCACAAATAATTCTATTTGAAACAAACATTTTCATAGCACATCTACTGTAGTACAAAGCAACTAGAAACAATCTCAGAAAATTTCTTGCGTGCTAGGAGTATACATCCTTGATTAATTATTGTGTGTTACTAGTCTTGATACATTTTAAAGGGGAAACTGTTTTCTTAGCCATTTTTTAATTACTAAATCTAGCACAATTTTGCTCCTTCAAATGGCAGCATTCTTCTCCTTTTATTTTATTTTATTCATGAAGTGCTGTAGCATATACTGTTGTAGCAAATTTTATATTTTTAATGCATTCCCTTACAAAATGGGCATCAGAAATGGCATATGAGGTTCCAATAACAATACATATAATAAATACATTAGTCATCTCTCCAATTGCTTGAAGTGTTATAATTCTGAAATGCAATAGATTAATTTCAATTTTGTGTTCTTTAGAAGTACTGGACTATATCTTCCTTTTCCCCAAACCAGCCTCATAGTAAAAGGGAATAATGACAATTTTAATGTAGCGTACATTAAAGTCACCGGTCAATAAAATATATCTTCTGAATTTCTACAGTAGCATAACTCCTAGGTTAAGTTATCCAGGAGTTCTTAGTCCAGTTTCAATTGCAATCTTTGGATAGATAAATCAATATGAGATATCCAATGACCAGCAAGCAAATTTCCATTCACATGATAGGTCTTCCTTCCTTCTTTTTCATCTTCACTTAGGTATCATTACAGTCAGTGAATAATTTGGGATGTAACTCACTCTTAATATATATATATATATATATATATATATATATATATATATATATATATATATATATATATATATATATATAGAGAGAGAGAGAGAGAGAGAGAGAGAGAGAGAGAGAGAGAGAGAGAGAGAGAATTCCTGACTCATGGGATAAAGGAGGATAAATTATATTCCTTGTCCCATCCAAGTCCTTGACTTTTTTCTGTTGAAAGTTTCATAGTTATACTTGGAACTTTTTGAAAATAAGGCCCAGTAGTTGAAACATTAAACTATTGTCAAATTGAACTATTAAAGAAACAGGGTCCCTCATGGAAGCAGATACACAGATACCCCCATGCCTTATTAAAGAACATTCAAAACAAAGACTTAAAACATGTCATTTTATGCTTGCAGACACATCTGATCTTCCTAGGCAGTGCCCTGATGCTTGCAGCCTGTGACTTTCTGAAACTTGCTGGAACCGAAATTTATGCAGGCCAGTGGAATTGATCAGGAATATATAACACTTGAGGGGGAAAAACTTAAACAAGAGATCAAATGAATGGAATGACAAAGTTTTCCCACCCTGCTTCCTTAAATTTTTCTGAAGATAGATGGAACAAACTTTTAATGTAAGGTTTTGGCTAATTCCAGGAAGAATTCTTACCCTTCTTTTTATTATTTCATTTCATTTTTTATTTCATAAATAAGACATACTTTGTGACAATGAAAAAGAATTTTCTTCTTGCACACCGAGACACCAAAGTTTAATCTACCAAAATGCTAATACAGCAATTGCCTTGGGCACATCGATGCAGTGTATCAGGAAACATATTTTGTAAACATCTTCCCACAGCAATGAAAAATGCTGAAATATTAATTTGGTCATAATTGGCAGAGAAGCAATTAAAAAGATACCAAGCTGACTTCCTCCTTCTTCAGTTTTCCTTTGCTTTCTCCCTCCCCCCAGTTTATCCCCAATGTAGGAAGTGATTGTAAAACAATAGATCCCTGAGCTGTCCAGAATTCTAAGCTGAACTTGCCTTAAAGCTACAATATGGATTTAATTTATATGCAAATGTAAGCAATAAAAAGGCAGGCACTATCAAAATTATAGTATTTTTAAGGAGATGCTGCTGAACTGGCACGTAAAACTGGAATTGTGATTTTAGTATAGGAGCTAATTATTATCGGTCACAGAGTCCCATTTTCCTTTTAATCTTCTCTCTCTCTCTTAACAAAGTGGAAATGACTTCCTTCAGAAACAGGCAAGAGGGAATGAAAGAGAGAGGAAATTAGAATATTGGGAATGAGTGAGTGAAAAGAATCCAAAATATCTCATGTGAGCTTCCGATCAGGACAATTTCACAGTCCCCCTTTTTGACTGTTGTGCCCCGAACTGACCGGCACTATATGCAAGGGTGATCAAAGGCTTAGCGGAAACATCAACGAGAGCTAAACAGAAGCTAACGTATGCTAATAGAGAAGCTAAATGTACTTTAATCCTGTTATAATACAAGGTAACTCAGAGGAAGGGAAGGTCTGGTTGCTGTTTCCCCCTTCGTCAGACCCCACTGCTTTCAGGACCCCTGGAAACCCTGAATGGGGTTTGCTTCCTTTTCACTTTTTCCTGTCCTTGATGCAGCTTGGCTATGGCTTTCTCAGATGCGCAGCCAGGCCCCTCCTTCTCCGTTTACTAAGTGTCAACAGTTGGATGAACAAGGCTTCTGAGCTCCTTAGATCAGTACCCTGTGACCTTCCACTTTTAAGCACAGACCATTAGGCTAAGCTTTCCAGCTGTTGCCTGAATTATGAGGGGGGGTATTGGCCTTCGGAGGAGGACAGTGCATAGTGGAATGCTAGGCAACAGTTTTATATTATGTCCTCACTGCCACCCAGCTTGCTGGGCTAATCGCCTTGCTAAGGAAGGGAGGGAGGGAGGAAATAAAGAAGAAAGGAATGAATGAAGGAAGGAAAGAAGGAAAGAAGAAAGGCATGGAGGAAAGTAGGGATGGACGAAACAAGGGAGGGAGGGAAGAAATGCAGGAGGGAGGAAACAAGGAAGAAAGGATGGAAGGAAGGAAGTAGGGAGGGAGGGAGGAAACAAAGAAGAAAAGAAGGAAGAAAGAAGGGAAGGAAAGAAGGACTCTGGTTTTCTTTCCATATCTTTTTCTTAACCTAGGTCCAAAATCAACTCCTTTTGCTGAATCCTGATGAGTTTTCTCAAGGGGAAGAAATAAATCAAGAGAACCAAATAGTGTGCTACATTGACAACAAAATAATATTTTCTCACCCATCCTAAAGGTAGCTTCCTTCGCTCAATTTTTGTTTCTATTTTACAACTTTTGCCTCCAGGTTTGTCAAATAATAGTTTGCAACATACAAACACTCAAAGGAAGTGGATAGGGGATGGGTGGGGATAGACACCATTTATAGTCCATGTAATTACAATCCAGACTATGAAACGATATGTTTTGATAGGGAAGCCTGAAATTCTGCAGGCAAGGCAAGGCCTAGATGATTTAACAAAAGAGAAAAGGATATAATTTTTAAGCTGGCCAACTGCCTCAGCAACTGTATCAGAAGAGAAGAAAAAAATCAAACCAAACCAAACCCTAACCCCCACAAAGGATTTATTGAAGCATTACCTCCCACCATGATGCTGAAAATCTTCTGGTTGGATACATATCATCCTGTTAAGTACAAATTACATACTGGATATAGCAGACTGTAATAGTGTATTTCCATGACCCTTTCTGTGTGAGAACGGATCCATTTATAGATAGCACTGATCATGGCTTAGAATGTGCATGAAACCAGAAGAATGAATGTATTTCCTTTGCAAAACAATGCTGCATTCATATTAAATGTGTTTTTTTAAAGTTTAATTGAGTTTGCTTCCTTCCTTCTCACTCGCTTTTACCCCAAGGTGATTCCCAAGTGCCATAAATCTAGTAACATGGATCCTTCTGAAATGTAGGGCAAAGATAACCTATCACAGCTTAATGAAATACTATGGATATATATTCCCAAGCCTCACCTGCGTGAGAGGAGTATTTGGTTGCATTTCTAGACAATGTAGTGCAAAATTATATTTTCTTTACAAAAGGATGCAGGATCCTTAATGCAATGTGTGCGTTTGTAAGGCCACGTAAATAATAAACAGACATAAACCTCCGAATGCTTAGCATTCATTCAGATCCCCAAATGGGAAGTAAAATGTTAATTCCGAAAGTCCATGGAAGTCTATGAATCTTCCTTGGCTAAGGCTTACTTTACATCAAAAGCTGTAGATGAACCATTCTATTGTCTAGGAGAAAGAAGGAAGAAGAGAACGAGCCCACAATGGCAGAGAATTCTCAAAGTGCTCATAGTAACGTCATGTTTATTCCATGAGCTGCTTGGCTTCTCCAAAGAGCTCAGAAGTCCAGAGCAGCTCACAACTTTGCTGTGCAAAAAATAAACAAAAAACCCAACTCCCTCCCCCCAAAAATAAAATAAATGAGCTTCTAAAAACCGGCTCAAACTTGGTTCAGTTCTTGCCATACATGACGGACCGCTTGGGATTTCTTTTGCCAGGAAGGACTTTCGACAGAAATTCATGACAACTGTTGAATAATGGAACAGAAATGGGGTTGATACAACTTATCGCATGTATCATTAAGAAATGTATGTGTGTATACACACAGAGACACACACACACGCAGTGTATGCATGTGTGTATATATATAGGTATATATACACACATACACACACACTCACTCATGCACACCCCTAGTGAGTATATGAAACAGAGGCAAATCCCATCCCCTTTTCACAACTTCTAGATACTTGTAAGAAGCACAAACATCAAACATTATTTGGCAGAGACATTTGAAAATGTTGAACTGTAGCTGATGCACACAATTTATGTTATTTATTTCTCATTGACACATTCATTTCCCTTTGTCATTTAAAATTGAGGGCAGAATAGACTATTGTCCTTTTTTTTTGCATAACTTCCATTGCTTCTTGGTTATAGCTGGGTTCGAGCTTGGAAAATTTCCCTACAATGTAAAGCTAAAACTTTACTAGTACTACTATGACTAATGTTGTACAATATTCTGAAAAGACACACTAGTTTATTTATGTATTAGTCTCCTCCCAATAACAATGTGAAATGTGTTTATCAAATTTATAAAATAAATCTAATCCCTTCCATATTGATAGTAATACTGTATATATTTAAGTAAATGTTAGAGAAAAACATAGCAAGCAATTTGGTGACAAAAAAAACCATGTGACTCATGCTTTTAAAGGAAATGGTTTTATATTCTTTTGACAAAACATTATTTTATAAGTGAAGATAGCTTGTAAGGCTACAAAAATATGGAGACACAATAAACAGCATTGATGCAAGCTATTTTTAAAACTACCTTTTCTGTTCTTATCTCAAGTCTTTAATATCTTTGTCTTATTGTTTCTTACTAGTTCCCTGCCGTCTGCTTAATGTGTACTTTAAAATACTAGCATTTTGAGTATGAATGCATATTAAAATTACATTGACTTTTAAAATGGGTTATGCATACTATTTTATTTAAAAAAACCTTGTAAATGTGTGATGAGAAACAAGCAGAATTAACACCTTACAATGTATTTGATTGCAGGTGGTTAAAAATTGCAACAGCTGTTAAGGACTGAAGCTTACATTTTCTAATTCAGACAATATGACTTTAACATTACATACGCACTGATGCAAGATATCTATCTGGTAAGACATTTCTGTGGCTATAAGCTGGAAGACACTGTGCTTGAAACAGATTGATCATACAGGTAAGTCACCTGCAAATATATCTATTGATTTTAGTTCATTTAAAAGCAGACTTTTTTTATCAGGCTATTTGGGGAAGAAAAGGACTGAAATTTTCTCATCGAGACTATTAGTGTTGCCACAGGGAATTTGCTGCCAAATGTATAAAAAAGGCATTTGTATTTTGCCAAGGTACTACCGTAGTATTACTTGGTAAAAGCCTTAGCTGGTTGAAAGAGTCATTTTGATCAGGAAAATATTGTGGGAGAAAATAATTACATTCCTAGCATTACAATCAGAGTCTCACTGCAGCTTGCATGACAGCCTTAAAATAAAAACAGAACAAAATTGAAAGATCCAATTATACATTCATTTATTTTATTGATTTTTATGGCTGCCCACTCCAGAAGTTGGTGTGATCTCCAGAGTCACTTTCATTAGAACCTAATGAAAGTGTAACCTGCACCACACTATTTTGGATGACTTGTAAAATGGATGAGCATCATTGCCAGATTTTGCAGAGGTAATTTGGGAGCATGTCAGATGTGTGTTTCAGAAGATTCTGACCAGTTCTGCAGAACCGGTAGTGGAAATTTTGAGTAGTTCAGAAAACTACTCAATGGGGTTGCAGAGTAATGCCAGGGACGTCATGTGTGACCTTGAGGAACATGTGTGATCCCTCTTGATCAATTCCCCTGGACAGGGAGTGTTTCCCCAGTTTCACACTGCTCCGAGCCCGGAAGAGAAGGCGGCCAGGTGGGGCAGGGCAGCTGCATGGGTTCTTGTTCTCAGTGGGTGCTCAGAAGCCATGAACAATGTGGTGAACCTGCTGCTGAAGAAGGAGGAGCATCCTTTGCAGTTGGGCGAAAGCTTCAAATGGTACCCTAAAGCCTCCTTTCACACCATTCACTGTGAGTGCCTGGCAGAGGCGGTGCTTATGGGCCAAGCCGGTGACCCCAAAACATTGGCTCGATTAAACTGGCCTGGCAAAAGAGAACACTAACCATGGTAGCCTATTCCTGCCTAACCAAAACAGGCTTCACTGAGTTTAGTGTGACTTACTCCCAGGTAGAGCAGCCTTCCCCAGCCAATAGTTTGCTTGCAGCTTATAATAAGAAAAATAATAAATATTAACACTAAAATTCCATTGGGGCCCATATTGGAGAGTTGGGGGAGACACAAAATGTTTACTTCTTCCTGGTGGGGGCAAAACAAAAAATAATTGAGAAGCACTGGTACAGCCAATTGCAATACAAATAACTTCAGTTAGATTTCATAGCATGGTCCACTTAGAAGGCCTGACAAACTTTTCTCTTTTAAAAAAAATATTTGAAGCTTCTGCAAACATTCAGATTTAAAATATGACACCAAACTGAGTTAAATTAATTTAATGCCTACAGTACAGTATCCATTTTATTGTGAACAATAGTGAGCCAACTTTATTATCCTTTAAGACTACTAACCTTGGGGTTATTAATCATAGCAAAACTTTCTGTAACTCCTGAAACTCTATACACGTTGATAGTCAAGTATTTTCCTGTAATGATATTTCAACAAAAGAAAGAAGAATGGAAATGATTTGACAATAATCGTTCTTTTATGATGCTCATTTTTCAATTAGTAGAGTTCTCTTCCATGCTTGTCAAAAACTGGTAAGTCAAGACTTTAAAAAGCACCTATGGTTTTGCTAAGGAAAGAAGTCTTGAAATAGTGTAAAGATCTTAGAGATTATCCAGATAATTTATTGGAATTATGTCTGCTATTCTATTCTTGAACTTTGCTGAAGTCTGCAAATGAACTAAACATTTTAGCTATTTTAAAAGATCTATTTGAGGAGATAAGATCTGCATATTTACACATAATTCAGCCACCCTGATAATGTAATGTCACAGGGAGATTTCTTCGTAATGGAACCATCTATATTTTAAATCAACACACTGGAGAATTGGAGAACCCTAACTCTTGTGCTACTACAGGAGGGTTCCTGAAATATACTACAGCAGGGGTGTCAAACTTGCATCGTCACGGCAGCATCATGTGACATATCACAACCTTTCCCATCTTCGCTAAACTGGGTGTGGGCATGGCCAGTTTGTGACACATCTGGCCCATGGCCTGTGAGCTTGACATCCCTGTACTACAACAAGAAATGATGTGCAAAGAATGCCACTTCCTGAAAATGTAGCTGCTTCTGACCATACAAGCTTTGGACATTGTAACTACAATTTAACTACATTGTAACTACTTTTGTAGTTAAAGTCTTCTTAGAAACTCATCTGCACCATAGTAGTAATGAGACAGAACATTTTACTCACTGACTCCTTCCTATTGTTTTTTGCTTATTGCTGATGTGGTAGATAACTAAACTAATTTTAAATGCTTTACTGTTTAAGAGGAATCAGCTGCCATCCTAAACTTACTGACCACAATTCAACTTAGATCTGGCTGATGTAATGCAGTTTTATACCTGCTGCTCTATTGACCCTCATAAAATGTGGGAGGCATTATTTTGTTCCATAAACCACAATTATACACTTCAGGTTCTATTAAAAAGGGATCACTGGAAGTTGATTATTGCTATTGGTTGGTTGTATAGTCTTCAGAGAGGGAAGACATACAAATCTAATAAATAGCAACAACAACAACAACAACAACAACAACAACAATAATAATAATAATAATAACAACAACAATCTTTAGACTGGATCTGGCATGTTTGTCCACCAAGGTCCCAGGATGGGCAGATGTTTAATCATATTAAAGCTATTATCAGAGAATATATGCTGTTCTAAATAAAGCTGCCTTTTGCAACTCGTAGTGATTTTTGTCAACACCAGTGATGTTTAAGTGATGCTTTAAATCTTTTGGGATGGAATCCAAGGTGCCTATTACAATTGAGTTTATTTTTTTTAAACTTTCTTTTGCCACAGTTGTCCTACTTCTATTTGCAGGTCTTTGTACTAGCGATTTTCTTCACTTCTTTCTCTTCAATTCCTTCTGTCTCTAGATATTGCAATATCCACTAGCCAGACTTTTTTTGTCTTCCTTATCAACAATTATTAAGTCTGAGGTGTTATGTAAACAGGTGCCTGTTTATTGCAATCTTCTTGCAGCAGATTGGTCCAACACTAGGTGATCCACCATTTGTTCAGCTTCTTTGCAGAGCAGCATTTTCTGTCCATTGCTATCTTTTCAATTCTGGCTTTGTATGCATTGTTGTTGTTGTTGTTGTTGTTGTTATTATTATTATTATTATTATTATTATTATTATTATTATTAATCTGTAAGTCATGCTCATGATTTCTTTATTTTTAGCCTTTATATATTTCTGATGGGTAAGCAACTTTTTTTCCAGTAGTCCTTTAACTGATGGTCCTGGTTACTCAGCCAATGAGTTCCATTTGTTACCAGATATCCAGGAACACTTATATTTAGCATGCTCTTTGTTGATGCAGGCAATGACCAATTTGGCATGGGTTTCTACATATTAGTAGAAATTTTCAGTCATCTAGGTCATGGTTGTCCCAAAAGTGCTTTTTCAGGAGTGGACTTTCTTGTGTTTTCATTGAAGATGTTTTGCTTCTCATCCAAGAAGCTTCTTCAGCTCTGACAGGATAGTGGGGAATGGAAAGATTTATATTCCTTGCTGATAGCTGGTCATTTGCATTCTTTTAGAGGGTTTTGAAGCACTTGGAGATGTATCTGTGTCCTCAGGTACATGAGTAGTGCTCCTAATTCCTTTCATCTGTAATTTTTTTCTACTCCCACACCATTGAAAGGGTATTCATCCCAAATTGTATAGCTAAAAGTCTGTGGAGATTCTCAATCATCCCAAAGGTGCTTTCTCAGGAAGCAACGGGACTTTCTTGTTACCACATTGGTTATGGGAGATATACCCTTCATCTGGTTCTTGTCCACTATGACTGAAACTGTCCATTATGACTGAACTTCTGGCATAGTTCTCATCTTCCTCAGAACATGCAAGTCCCACGCTCACATTAAGGTAGTGGTTAACCACATTGGGGAATTATTATTACTACCTTACACCCCAGTATTTTTATTTCATATAAACTTGTGTTTTCTCTGCTCTGCCTGGACAATCTGTCTCTGTACAAAGCCTGGAGCAAGATTCTTTCCAGAGCCTGGTTCTGCAAGAACATGCAAAGCCCAATACTACCAAATCCCCTTTGGTTTGTTTCTCTTGCTCTGCTTAGAAAAGCCAGCTTCTCTAGGCAAGGTACGGTAGAAAAGGTGAGTTTTTCTTGAACTGTGATATGTACAACAATTTAATGCCCACTACTTACAAATCATGGGTAATATTCCTAAATGAGAAAGTAGGCATTTATGCTCCTTGAGTCCCATATCAACGGTAAGACTTTGGGCTAAATTTTGTTTTTTGTTTTCCATTCCTCTTCTGTCTTTGGAGATCATGAGAATGTCATCGTTGGAGTGCTTTTGAGGTACAGTATTATGGGTAGAAAGAGTAATTTTGTGGAAGAGCGCTGATGACCATAGAGTTAAGCAAGAAAAATGCAGGAGAAGAAGTATTCTACCTTACAGCAGACACAGTCTCTTGATCATCAGATCCATTGCAATAAAATAGCAGATTTATATACCACTTCACAATGCTTTACAGCCCTCTTTAAACAGTTTACAGAGTCAGCATATTGCCCCCAACAATATGGATCCTAAAAGCTACAGAACCAGTTGCCACTGCTCTTCTTTTTATAGATGGTCCTCATGTTATTACCAAAGTAGAGTCTGTCCATTGTGGTCATAAGTTGCAGTAGACATAAAGTGGGTAAGCATGGCCTGAGGAAACTACCAAGTTTTTAAATAATACTTAAAGATGAGGAAGATAGGAGCCATATGGATCTATAGGAGGATGTTATTCCAAATGAAGGTGCTGTGAAATAGAATCACAAATATATAAAACTCCATTTACAGTGATACCTCATCTTACAAACCCCTTGTCATACAAACTTTTTGAGATACAAACCTGGCATTTAAGATTTTTTTGCCTCTTCTTCTGAACTATTTTCACCTTACAAACCCAAGCCGCCGCCACTGGGATGCCCCGCCTCCAGAATTCTGTTGCCAGTGAAGTGCCCATTTTTGCACTGCTGGGATTCCCCTGAGGCTCTCCTCCATGGGAAACACCACCTCCGGGCTTCCGTGTTTTTACAATGCTGCAGGGGAATACCAGCAGCGCAAAAATGGGCACTTCACTGGCAACGGAAGTCCGGAGGTGGGGTTTCCCAGCGAGGGGAGCTTCAGTGAAATTGCAGCATCACAAAAACACAGAAGTCCGGAGGTGGGGTTTTGAGGATTTCCGTGTTTTTGCAATGCTACAATTTCGCTGAGACTCCCCTCGCTGGGAAACCCCACCTCTGGACTTCTGTTGCCAGCAAAGCACCTGTTTTTGCACTGCTGGGATTCCCCTGCAGCATCACAAAAATATGGAAGTCCGGAGGTGGGGTTTCCCATGGAGGGGAGCCTCAGGGGAATCCCAGCAGTGCAAAAATGGGCACTTCGGCTGGCAAAAGGGGTGAGTTTTGGGCTTGCACACATTAATCGCTTTTCCATTTATTCATATGGGAAACATTGTTTCATCTTACAAACTTTTCACCTTACAAACCTCATCCCGGAACCAATTAAGTTCGAAAGACGAGGTATCACTGTATATGCTTTTAAAATACTTGCTACTGAATTCTGAAAGAGAAGAACACTTACAATAAATGGGGGGAAAGCCCATGGTTTTTGATTCACAACTGTGCCAGAAAACCTTTATAAAGATATTGGTTGAAATTCTCCAGTCTGTAAGAAAACCAGAAACTTCTCTCTGATCTATCTGAGGTATCATTTCTTTCTGTTATATTCTGATATATTTATCTTGGCTAAAACCTTCATGTGGAAACTTTCATTTGGCCAAGAGTCACAATCTAGCATTTCCTGGGATTTCTATTACATTGCTGAAATCTTTGAGCAATCTTCTGCCCATGAAAACTTTAGGGTTGAAACTAAAACAAGCATTGTGTTATTAAACATCAAGTTCTCAAACTCTCCCCATCACCCAATTTCATTACTTTCTGGTTCTCTGTACCCTCCAAAAGTTAAATGTAACATATTCAAATTTCCAAAATAATGTTAATTTGTAATGATCTATATAAGTGCAACTGATAGAGATGGTATGTGAACACATGGCTATGACTTGTATAACAAATCACAGTGATGGGTTCACATACCATCCCTATCAGCTGCACTTGTATGTGATTTAAAATGTGCAATCTAGCCATCTGGTACGGAGACAAATGATAATTGATCATCGGACCTGTAAAACTCAAGACAGCCACTAAATAACATCTTCTCTGCTGTTCTCTTCTACATCTTTTCTGCTGTTAGTAGCCGTTTGGATTTTCCCTCATCTCAGATAGCCTATATGCATACTGGAACAAAGCCAAGTGCCCTTAATTTTAATTTTCAAGCACTGCAAGCACAACTGTCTTGATCCTAGTCTACTTTGGAACCCTAAAAGAAGATAGGATGCATCCGGCATCCTATTAAAGTCAGTGATAAAACTTCAGTAGATTATAATAGCTGTGCTTTGCAGCATAGATACATTCTTTGGATAGCATGGGCTGCATACCTTCTGAGGGGTCCTTTCATTACCCAAACTAGGTAGCATCATCAGTGTTATTTAGTTTGGTAACATTACCTCAAAGCACTGACAATGTAACCTAGTTTCGGTAATGAAACATGTGCAAGAAAGCTCAGAGAGCATCAAGAGATGCATGTCAACCCTGAGTTACAAATATTCTCCTTTATTGGTGCATCCCTTCTGTAATCACAGCTCCCTCCTTTCAATTATTTCTCTCTCTCAGAAGCTACATGCTAGTAGCTTGCATGATCAAATGATGATGGTGTAAGGCCTCTTCTACCCAGGTGGGCCAGCTGGTTCAGTTCCCCACCCCACCCTTACAACTGTCTTTATGGGCCAGAAAACAAGGAGGCTGCAAAATTTCTCTGCGAGAAGAACACTGAAAACGAAGCAGCCAGAAGCATTAAAGTGTAAGGCCTTTAAAAGATGGATGACAAGAGAATTCCATTCTCTCTCTTGCACCTGCGTGCAGTAGTATAATAGCAACCAGATGATTCTCATTTGCCACAGACCTACATGTTTATAGGCTGCCTGCTTTAATGCACTGGAGATTTTCTTGTTTGGGAAGTTGTCTGGAAGCTTTGTGCAGGGAAATACGTCTTGTGTAGAGGAGGAAGAGGAAGATCAATTTTTTTAAAAAAATGCAACTTCTGTATAGTTATGCAGTAGTTTCTCCACTTAACATGGCACAAGAGAGAAGGGAAACTTCTTAATGGCATTCTCTCTCAGAGCGAAATTGTAAACTCCAGATGCTGACCTGGAAAAGGTACGACTCTCAACCAAAGCATCTGGTGCCTTTGTTCATTTTTAGGAAACTGTGTGAAGGCTGATGTTACACCAACCTTGAGTTCAGCCAGGTGGCAGGCTGAGTTGTCAGCTTGAAAAGTTTTTGTTGAAAAATTTCAGCTCTTCCTATCACCCTTTAAAAACGAAGACAGGTTAAGCCTAATCAAATCTAAAATAACCATAAAATGTTGACCTGCTCAGGTTATGTTGACGGCATCAACATAACTTTAAATGCTTTGACTGATACACCGTTTTGCTCAAGCAGCATATTCATATTCCTATGCTTTTATTCAAGGTTTAGTTGTTTGGTTAAGTATTTCAATTTTTACTCCTAATGAGTTTAGAATCATTTTAAAAAGTACACTGAAAAGCAGTCTAATAGAACGAAACCAAAAGTATATAAAAAGTAAAAGGCTTTGTCATTTTGACAAATGGTAAATCAACAGTAAAAATGGAATAAGATGGTATGATGGGAGAAGAATAGCACAGCCTTAGTTTATTAGTACAGTGATACCTTGTCTTACAAACTTAATTGGTTCCGGGACAAGGTTCTTAAGGTGAAAAGTTTGTAAGACAAAACAATGTTTCCCATAGGAATCAATGGAAAAGCGATTAATGCATGCAAGCCCAAAATTCACCCCTTTTGCCAGCCGAAGTGCCCATTTTTGCGCTGTTGGGATTCTCCTGAGGCTCCCCTCCATGGGAAACCCCACCTCCGGACCTCTGTGTTTTTGCGATGCTGCGATTTCACTGAGATTCCCCTCGCTGAGAAACCCCACCTCCAGACTTCCGTTACCAGCGAACCACCCATTTTTGTGCTTCTGGGATTCCCCTGCTGGGATTCCCTTGCAACATTGCAAAAACACGGAAGTCCGGAGGTGGTGTTTCCTATGGAGGGGAGCCTCAGGGGAATCCCAGCAGCACAAAAACATGTGCTTCGCTGGCAACGGAAGTCCATAGGTGGGGCATCCCAGCGGTGGCAGTGGGTTTGTAAGGTGAAAATAGTTTGTAAGAAGAGGCAAAAAAATCTTAAACCCTGGGTTTGTATCTTGAAAAGTTTGTATGACGAGGCATTTGTAAGATGAGGTATCACTGTAGTTGTATTGCAGAAGAAATTTTCAGCAGAAAATTTCTGTGTGCCTCCCCCTTTCAGTAGAATTAATAACGCCTCATGCAAATTAGTAGCTCAACTAAAAACACCCTGCCCCACCCAGAAGCTTGTGTATTAATGATAGGACTATGCAAATTAGGGCTTCAAGGAGCATTTAAATTGAGCAGGTAGGTCCATATAAGAGAATCCCATCCTTGAGTAACTGGGCCACAAGAAATCCTGGACTTAGGATTCTGCAATTGGAAAACTGAATATACTTCATAAACTGGAAGTCATCCGGTTGCTCTAAAGTAATTTCATAAACAAACTGCACTTCTATATAAACGTATTGGGGGGGGGGGGTCAGCTCTCTTTAAAACAAAAATATGGTTTCCTGTAAACATGTGTAAGATTATGGTGGCAGTATATTTGTAATAATAGACATGGTCTAAATATCCTCTTAATGAAAGAGAGAGAGAGAGAGAGAGAGAGAGAGGGAGAGAGAAGACCCAGATAGCATCAATTTAGTAGTAAACTAAAGTAATGCCAACTCAATCTATATTGTAGAACTTAGAGCTATAGTATGAGTTCTTTGATTACTTTTATATTTATGGGTCTGGAATCTCACCTTGATCGGGGGGATGTGACTTTAAAAGATGAGGTAATGGCTCAGAAGAACAGTTGAATAACTCATCTTCTATGTGACTTATTTCTGAAGAAATTGTTCATTTTGAACCAACTTTCCAGAAATTATAACTTTATTCACTCACTGGAAAACACCTAGACTACTTTGGGCCCTATTAAAGATACCCAAAGCTGAATTGATTGAATGCAAGGAGGCTTTTTCATGCTTCTGCTAACTTAGAGAAGCAACTTAGAACTAAGGAGAAATTTCCTGACAGTTAGAACAATTGATCAGTGGAACGGCTTGCCCTTGTGAATGCTCCAACACTGGAAGTTTTTAAGCAGATGTTGGATAACCATCTGTCTGAAGTAGTGTAGGGTCTCCTGCCCAAGCAGGGGGTTGGGCTAAAAGACCTTCAAAGTCCATTCCAACTGTGTTGTTGTTGTTGTTGTTGTTGTTGATGATGATGATATTGGGCCAGAACACTCAGGTGCTGTTGGGGGACAGAAGAAATACTTGGGGGACAGAAGAAATACTTGGGGGACAGAAGAAAGAGCTCCCTATATTTTAAGTAAATAGGTTGAACTTTTAGATTATAAGGAATAAGTTACTCCTTGTGATGGCACAACATTTGTTTTAATTTCAAAAGATTAATATAAGAATCCTGATTTGAATAAAGCAATACAGTAGGAATTCAATTTATTAGATTAGATTTGTATGCCGCCCTTCTCCGAAAACTCAGAGTGGCACTGCCTGCTTGTGTTTAAGCACCTCAGTCTGGACGTTAAATGGACTCTAGCACTGTTGCTTGCATTTTAAGATTATATGAATGAATGGAAGTACAGTGGAACCCCGACATAAGAGCTGCTCTACTTAAGAGCAACTCGAGATAAGAGCTGGGAGGGGAGAGATATTTTTGTTCTACTTACAAGCCCAAATTCGAGATACAAGCGCCAAGGAGCTGTCTCCTGAAGCCAAACGCTAACTTCCGCGTTCGGCTTCAGGAGACAGCTGCGAAGCGGCGCGCGTTTTAAAAGGTTGCAGCCGGCCTGGGGGGCTGGGGGGGGGGTGCTTGCAGCTTTCTTTCTTGCTCTTTTTCTTTCTCTCTTTTACCTTCCCTTCCTCTATTTCTTCGTTTCTTTCTCCTTCCCACCTTCTTCCCTCCCTCCCTCCCTTCACTCATTCCTCTCTTACTCTCCCCTTTCATAAGTTTCCTTGCTTCCTTCCTCTGTTCCTGTCCCTTCCCCCTTTCTTTCTTTCTTTCTTTCTTGCTTTCTTTCTTGCTCTTTTTCTTTCTCTCTTTTACCTTCCCTTCCTCTATTTCTTCGTTTCTTTCTCCTTCCCACCTTCTTCCCTCCCTCCCTCCCTTCACTCATTCCTCTCTTACTCTCCCCTTTCATAAGTTTCCTTGCTTCCTTCCTCTGTTCCTGTCCCTTCCCTCTTTCCTTCCTTCCTTCCCACCCTCCGTCCATTCATTCACCCATTCCTCTCTTGATCGCTTAAAGCCGGTCCCTGGTGCAAAAAGGGTTGGGGACCTCTGTCCTACAGGATTGGGTGGCAGAGAAGTTGAACATATGTAAATTTAAAAGTTTAAGAAAGTTTACAAGTTAAGTGAAAGAAACTTCATTATTCATTTATATGTACATGTACATTTCTTCATTAAAAACATGTCTTTCTGCATAATTTAGACTAACTTTGTGAGTTTTTTGAGGGCTGGAACCAATTAAAATTATTTACATTAATTCCTATGGGGAAAAGTCGTTCGAGATAAGAGCTGCTCGACTTAAGAGCCCAGGTCCGGAACGAATTAAACTCGTATCTCGAGGTACCACTGTATTTAAATTAAATGTTTCACAGATGCACACCTAATTATTGCTGCAAAAGTTAAAAAAGGGAGGATAAAATCCAGCACAGAACTGGAGTGTGAAATGTCCCAAATGCACAATCGTTGCCCAATTATGAAAGCAGGACAAGGAAGCCAGATAGGAAAACATTTGATTCATATAATGTAGAGAATTGATTACTGGGCTTTTTGGTGTTCAGTTCCTTGAACTCCAAATCTCCTTAGATTGATGTGTGTACCAAGAATGGACTGTCTGAAAGATCTGACAGACTGATTATATATGGCACCTTGGGCATTTGGAAGCCAGCCTAAACCCATCTCATAAATGATAAATAAAATTGCAATGTTACAAAGAACAAGAGAATGGAAAGCAGCTTTTGTGGTTTGTGATTACCACCCTTCGACATGCAAAACACAGCTGCGTGTCCTAGACATGGTTGTCTAGAAAAGGGACAGCTAACCTTGGTAACTCTTAAGACTTGTGGACTTCAACACCTAGAATTCAAAAGCCAGCCTTGGAATTCAACTCAACAGCTTGGGTGTCTGCTGCAGTAGCAGATAATTCTATGGCCTCTACCATTTAAAAGCCAACATAATTTTATCTTGTGGTGGCTGCACCAAAAGAATCATGGAATAATCTGAGCATGGAGCACTTGTCAGATACTTGGTTTTTCATTACAACTTTTTAAATAGTCCGTCGTAGTCCCTCCCCCCACCCTGGCCAATCAATCAAACTTGCAAGTGCAAATGTGCTGCTTTGCATGCACAGACATAGCTATGACTTTGAGAAAATCTGAGATCACTCTTGCCAATAGACCCGTTAAATTGGTTTTATCAGTCTGGTTGACTGGAATGTTTGAGTACATACAATAGACTCAAGTGTATTAGTCTGAAAGTCTTTCTAATACAGGCTGAATTAGATATGGCTAAATAGTTTCCTAGCAATCTCAGCTGCTCTCTTACCTCTGTGATCTTAACATTCCTGAAATGAAAATAGTTTAGATGGAAATGCTGATAATATCTTTTAAAAAAATTCTGAGATGTAAAAAGGGCCCTTAGACCACCTCTGCCTCCACCTACTAAACTCTTGAGGGGGGACTGAGTGAATTGTAAAATATAAGTTGCCTATTATATATATTCTTACAGTTCTGTGAAAATAAATATTTTCAAAAGTTATTCCTGAAATGGATACATTTTTTTTTACAGGGAGTCCCTGACTTAATGAGCACATCTGAATCAAAATTTTCTGTTGCTAAGACAGACAGTTGTTAAGTGTGTTTTGTTCCATTTTTGGACCCTTCTTGCCACAGTTGTTAAGTGAATAATCAAAGTTGTTAAATTAGTAGCACAGTTGTTAAGTGAATCTGGTTTCCCCATTGGCTTTGCTTGTCATAATTTGATTTGATTGCTTAGATGTATTAAGTGATTCTTGACAAACTTATATTTTCTTTTATGTACACTGAGAACATATGCACCAAAGACAAATTCTTTCGGTGTCTAATCACACTTGGCCAATTAAGAATTCTATTCTATTACATTGCAAAAGAAGATCACATGACCTTGGGACACAACAATGGTCATAAATACAAACCAGTTTCCAAGCGCCTAAATTTTGATCATGTGTAAGTGTGAAAAACGGTCATTCGTCACTTTTTCCAGTGCTGCTGCTGGAACTTCAAACGGTCACTAAACAAAGTGTTGAGGACTACTGAATAACACAATTTTGGTAACATTTTCCAATCTGTCTCTACTCCTCCAGATTATTGAACTACTTTTTGCTAGGTGGATCTGTTTGTCTTCTACGGAATTCAAGCTTCAGTTCCTATGGGGCAGTGATAGCAAACCTTTTTTGGTTTGCATTCCAAAAGGGTATTCGTGCTAGCGTGTGCACATGCGTGCATGCCCACACCCAGCCCTCCCCTGCACATGCGTGCAACCCTCCATTCATGCACACTCTCCCCCACCACTGCCCCCTGCGCATTAATTAATTAATTAGGTTTCTATGCCGCCCTTCTCAAAATGACTCAGGGCATGCGCACAAGCCTCCCAATGGACTCCTGAAGCCTGAGGATGGCAAAAAATGGCCAAACAGGCCAATCAGAAGTTCGGAAACGAATTTCCCATTGGGCTGTTTTTCGCCATCCCCCGGCTTCAGAAGGCTTCCCTGAAGCCTGGGAAGAGCGAAAATGGCTAAAAAGAAGGCTGAAAATCAACTTATGTGCTGGAGCTGACATAGGGCTATTTATTTTATTTTTTTTACTGAATTTTGAAACAAATAACAAGCAAACACATACAAAAAATAGACACATCATACAAAACATACAAGTAGTTTAAGGAAACTTGTGCATTTTGAATTAATGTTTTTACATTGCCTTTTCTACATTGTCCTCTTTTGTTTGGTTTTTTTCATTTCTGTTTTTCTCTCTATCCAATTGTATAATAATAGGGATATTTATTTATTTATTTATTTATTTATTTATTTATTTATTTATTTATTTATTTATTTAGTTAGTTAGTTAGTTAGTTAGTTAGTTAGTTAGTTAGTTAGTTAAATTAGATTTCTATATACCACACATGCTCTCCAATATGGCCCTCCAATGTGGTGCCATAGGTTCGCCATTACAGCTATATGGGGGAACCGTAAACTATTTTGGCTCAATTTGAATAGGTTAGTAACACTAAGAAGGAGATAGCATGGCCAGATGTGTTCTTGATCATGTTTTTAGGAAATTATTTTTTTCAAGATGATCATTCCAGTTAGCAGTCTTCTGGGCCAATTCTTTTGCTCAACCCCATTGGTAAGCTTTCTCTCTCCATCCTTCGAAATAAATTCTTTTTTTTCTTTCACTGCAGTATTCCAAGCAGTCAATTCATCCTACTTAAGAGGTAGTCGCTGGCTTCAGAATGCTGTGAACATTATTCTCTACTTCTTGTGAGACCAATATTCTAAACAATTGACCAAACTGATTAGACTGATTTTAGACTATTTGATTTTCCTTTCTCTGAATATTAAAAATAAGAACACCTGTGTTTAAAGAAGAACAAAGGTCTGTGTGAGCCAATACTCCATTCCCATAGTGTACAAAAGGTGCTTCCAAGTGACTAATGCACAAGAACAGTTGCCTCCCAGCTACAGATAGTGTTGTATATCATAGAAACATAGAAACATAGAAGTCTGACGGCAGAAAAAGACCTCATGGCCCATCGAGTCTGCCCTTATACTATTTTCTGTATTTTATCTTAGGATGGATATATGTTTATCCCAGGCATGTTTAAATTCAGTTACTGTGGATTTATCTACCACGTCTGCTGGAAGTTTGTTCCAAGGATCTACTACTCTTTCAGTAAAATAATATTTTCTCATGTTGCTCTTGATCTTTCCCCCAACTAACTTCAGATTGTGTCCCCTTGTTCTTGTGTATACTTTCCTATTAAAAACACTTTCCTCCTGGACCTTATTTAACCCTTTAATATATTTAAATGTTTCGATCATGTCCCCCCTTTTCCTTCTGTCCTCCAGACTATACATATTGAGTTCATTAAGTCTTTCCTGATACGTTTTATGCTTAAGGCCTTCCACCATACTTGTAGCCCGTCTTTGGACCCGTTCAATTTTGTCAATATCTTTTTGTAGGTGAGGTCTCCAGAACTGAACACAGTATTCCAAATGTGGTCTCACCAGCATTCTATATAGCGGGATCATAATCTCCCTCTTCCTGCTTGTTATACCTCTAGCTATGCAGCCAAGCATCCTACTTGCTTTCCCTACCGCCTGACTGCACTGTTCACCCATTTTGAGACTGTCAGAAATCACTACCCCTAAATCCTTTTCTTTTGAAGTATTTGCTAACACAGAACTGCCAATACAATACTCAGATTGAGGATTCCTTTTCCCCAAGTGCATTATTTTACATTTGGAAACATTAAACTGCAGTTTCCATTGCTTTGACCATTTATCTAGTAAAGCTAAATCATTTACCATATTACAGACGCCTCCAGGAATATCAACCCTATTGCACACTTTAGAGTCATCGGCAAATAGGCAAACCTTCCCTACCAAACCTTCCCCTATGTCACTCACAAACATATTAAAAAGAATAGGACCCAGAACAGACCCTTGTGGCACACCGCTTGTAACCTGACTCTGCTCAGAATACTCGCCGTTAACAATAACTCTCTGATGTCTACGCTTCAGCCAGCTGCAAATCCATTGAACTATCCAGGGATTAAGTCCAATCTTCACTAATTTATCTATCAGCTCTTTATGTGGAACCGTATCAAAGGCTTTGCTGAAGTCCAGGTAGGCAATATCCATGGCACCACCTTCATCCAACACCTTTGTGACATAGTCAAAGATATCAATAAGATTAGTCTGATATGATTTGCCTTCAGTAAAGCCATGCTGATTTGGGTCCAATAAGTTATTGTTTTTTAGGTGCTGATTTATCCTCTTTTTGAGTAGAGTCTCCATCATTTTAACTACAACTGATGTCAAGCTAACTGGCCTGTAGTTACCAGCTTCTTCTCTACTGCCCTTCTTGTGAATAGGCACAACACTGGCCATTCTCCAATCCTCAGGAACTTCTCCTGTTAACAACGATTGGTTAAACAAATCAGTCAGGGGGGTAGTAATGACAGATCTGAGTTCTTTAAGAACTCTGGGGTGGATGCCATCTGGACCCATTGCCTTATTTATCTTTAATTGTTCAAGTTCTTCTAAGACATCGGCTTCTAAGATCACTGGAGCTGAATCCGTACAGCTGGAAGCAATGCTATATCTGGGCTTCTAAGACTACACACAGCAATTATATGACTAACAGCCAGTTGATATCTCACCTTCATTATTTTGCTTGATCTAGGGATGTCCAATAATGGCAACTTTAAGAATTGTAGTTTTCCTAAATAATTTTTTAAAAGTTGTTAAACTTGAACACCACTTGTCTAATCTCTTCTAAAGCTGAAGCCCATCACACCCATGCAGCAAATACCCATAGCTTTAATTATGTAATCGTATGTCCTTTGATCTCACCTTCATTATAGTTCTCAGTTTTTCATTAGTGGATTCTGGGTTCCATATTATGGAAAAAACCCACAATATTTATTTATTTATATGCCTTTTATTCAACTTGAATTACCTGACTGTAGGAATGGAGATGTTCCATATAGACATAAATACTGTTCCTTATAATGCATCCCCATCACGGGTCCTTCATTTAATTGCCTTTTATAAAATAAAAGACTGAAATTCTTGAATTATTCTTTTTTTGTACTTTTTCAGTGCTAGAATACATGTAATATCATATACATGATTTTGAATAGATGCCATAGATTTGCATAAAGTCTTTGTATTAAAACATAATAGTGATTAACTTTTAAATTCATTCTTTAATGTTTCCTGTTGAAGGTTCTACCTTTATTCATACCGAACCTAAGTCCCAAATTTACCACTACCTGGATAGGATTTTGGAAGTAAAATCTCACATGTGACATGTATTCCAATGGATTAGTAAAACGTTCTTCTAAAAGAAGACCATCTTTGCTACAAATGAGAAGGCCACAAGGGAAATATCTCTCCCCAATGTTAACCGGGCCTGACCTTACAAAATTTCTGATCCTAAAGAAGGTCAACCATATATTATCAAATCCTCCTGTAATATAATAAGGTAAAATAGCTCACTGATGATTTTACCTCGTTCAGATAATGACAACCAAGCTCAGAAAGCACCTAGGATCTCACATTTCAATCCTGAGCTACAAATACAGTGCTACCTGTATCTAAGAACGCCTTTACTTACGAACTTTTCTAGATAAGAACCGGGTGTTTGAGATTTTTTTGCATCTTCTCAAGAACCATTTTCCACTTACAAACCCAACCCTCCAAAACTGTAACCAGAAAAGGCAGGGAGAAGCCTCTGGGGGGGGGGGGGGTCTCTCTAGGAATCTCCTGGGAGGAAACAGGGCCTCCACCCTCCCTGTGGTTTCCCCAATTGCATGCATTATTTGCTTTTACATTGATTCCTATGGGAAAAATTGCTTCTTTTTACAAACATTTCTGCTTAAGAACCTGGTCATGGAATGAATTAAATTCATAAGTAGATGTACCACTGTATTCTCTTCTCATAGTTCATTCATAATTGGTTTAGGGCAATTGGTTTATAATCCAATTATGAGAAATAATGTTATATAGCACTCCTAATTTCTTTCATTCATTTTCAGGCATTCAGCTTAACATTCTTCTTTTCTTCCTGCTAGGGGTTTGAAACTGCTAAAAGGAAGACATGCTCTATCCAAGAAAGTGTGTTCTTCAACTTGCTCCATATGTATAAGTAACCAAAACACATGCAGATGATGGTGGTGGTGTCATTCTACTGTGAAGCCTCTATGTACAATATCCTCTTCTACACAAAATTAAAACATTTGGCCCGTGAAAGAGAAAGGCTACCTGTGTGGCTGATCCAACCCTTGGATCAGTCAGAGTAGGGTTGCCGATCCAAGAGAAGCAGCAGAAAATCAGATTTCACAGCTCTCACTTTGACACCATATGCTGTGCTGGCAGAAGTAGTGGAACCGATTACTATGTCTTTTCAGTTGTTCATAACTTCAATCATATATACATGGCGCCTGCAGTTAATGCATTTATTTTGCCCCATGGCATCATCTGGGATGGGAGCGGGGAGGACAGTAAAACATGAAGGTGAGAAACTTGAGAACATAAATATTGAACACAAATGCTTAGTTAACCATTGGAGTATCTGGATTTGAAGACCTAAAAGTAAATATGAGTCAGCTTACACATGCATGTAGATTGCTTGAATTCTCACAATTCCATCAAACATTGTAATGCAGAAGTATAAAGCAAGGACTAGAGATACATCTGTAGAGATACATGGGGTGGGTCTTCAACTCAGTCTTCCAATCTTCCAGAGACCACAGAATAGTATGAGGGAATACTTTTGGTCAATTTCTCTAGCACTTTAATACAAGAGAAATTCCTCTGGAAATGATCTACTCCTATTACTGACCCTTAAATCTTTTCCAACATGAAAACTGAAAATGAAAATTTGGGGCTCTTCAGGGAAGGCTTTAAGAGTGTATAGAAGCAACTTCCTATTAGAGCAACTATTAAAAAATGCACAAAGCAAAAACTGGGACCAGAATTATTGTCTTCTGAGGTTTAGACTCATGCTGGAGCCAATCTTCAATTCCTTACATAAGTCCAAAAGTCTTGAAGGCAAAACTGACAGTGACCAACCCAGATCAGATCCTACAACATTATTCTGAAAAATATATATTAACCTTCATTCCTGAAAAAAAAAAAACTATGCTATGTGATCTGTGAGAATTACCTTGAAAACTTCACTAAGTGATATCAATAGCTGAGAAATGATACTGGTAATTTATTTGGTGGAGTTATGGAAGAAGAAAAACAAGAAAAGGCCATTTTATATTGTCCTGTGATTTAGAGATTGGAGAGGAGGATAATGGAAAGATTAAGGCAGGACTGGTAACCTATAAATCCTGGATGCCATGCTGATCTGAACTTTCATCTGATGTCTTCCCCAATGGAGATCTTTATGGCTGTAGAATTATACTGAGTGACACGCCCAAATCGGGTGAAATCCAGGTTCTGACAGGTTCTGGAGAACCTGTAGCAGAAATTTTGAGTAGGGAACCAGCAAATATTACCTCTGGCTGGCCCCAGAGTGGGGTGGGAATGGAGATTTTGCAGTATCCTTCCCCTGCCACGCCCACTAAACCATCCCCACAAGCCACATCATTCCCACCAAGACACGCCCACACAACCAGTAGTGAAAAAAAATTGGATTTCACCACTGCCCTAAATTATAATCTGAAAATGATAAAGCATAGACAAAAATGATAAAAATGAATCTAGACAAGGTGATAATATGTGGTATCCTTTAGCAAATACAATAAAAATCTTACAATAAAAGACCTTCTCCAACCCAACCATATGTTATCATACAGTATGTATATATTTAAAAAATACAATACACAATCTACACACCTAACTCAATGAGTGAGAACATAAATTACAAGTGATCTGGAAAAATGCAAACAGACAACAAATATATATTGGTACAAAAAGAAAGTCATAATTGTAAGCTGCATAAAATATAATTGTAAATTGGCATTCTGATTATGATTCTTTTACAAGAAATACATGTGCTTGCAATGCCTTATTTAAGTTGTCTCAGACTCGGAAAATAATTCATTTTTTTGCCTCTTTTTGTTTAAGCAACAATGTGTTCAATGAGTTGCGAAAATTAGAATCCAGATGCCCAGTTTAACTATTAGTAGCACTATTCAAAGAGTTGGGATCTATTTTCATGTTTTTAACTGGAGAAATAACTGAAAACAGCATCTTGAAAATTTGTATGAGTCAAGCAATTAGATAAGAACACATTCTGCTGGAAACCAGAAACTTTTCCAAGTCAGTCATGTTGCTGCTGTTTGATGATGACTGTATTAGATTTGGTTTACAAAAATTAGTGCTATATATTTAAAATGTCAACATTGCAAAACTTCAATTTAATTTGTGCATCAGAAAACTCAACCACAGACTGTTGAATTGTAGCTATTTTGCAATGGATTCTACCCAGTGGGTGAGTCCACATATCAGTATTTTGAAAAGCTTTGCTAGAATGGTTGACTGGTGAGTAAGAACATTTTGACTCATAGCTTTGGCAGTGGATATGAGTCCCTGCATTTAAAATAACATTTTTTTGTCCTTAGTGTAAAAAATGTACAAATTCTAGGAGAGAAAGAAGAACTGGGAAAATGAATCAACAAACATGGCAATGCTTTCCTTTTCTGATGGTCATCATCTTGGTTTGCATGGCATTTCAAATAGCCATGGATAATTTTAAACAATACTGGAAGAAAGTTATTGCTCTGATGTTGGCTTGTTTCCTTTTTATGACCTTTTTGGTCACATTCAATCAGAAAATCTCTTCATGGAAATATTGATTGTTTGGCTGAATTTTATAAAATGGGATAGCATCCCATTTGCAGAAGAGCCAGGATGGTGCAGTGGTTAGAGTGCAGCACTGCAGGCTACTTCAGCTAATGGCTAGTTGTAGTTCAGCAGTTCAAATCTCACCACCGGCTCAAGGTTGACTCAGCCTTCCATCCTTTCAAGGTGGGTAAAATGAGGACCCAGATTGTTGGGGGTGATATGCTGATTCTGTAAACTGCTCAGAGAGGGCTGTAAAAGCACTATGAAGCAGTATCTAAGTCTAAATGCTATTGCTAAATGCTATTCTCACAGTTATGGTTCCATGCTTTCCAGGAAATGTGAGATTGTTCACACTTCACCATGGCTGAAGTTGTCTGTCAAAAGGGACTCTTAAAATAATACTGTCATATCTCTAATACATAATTCCCCTCTATTCTTACTCCAAGCTTATGAGTGATTCAAATCATACAGTCACCCTCAATAAGAACAAGATATGACATATATATTGTGTCAAGGTATTTAAATGTGCTTATGCATTTATTAAGACCAGGGGTGGGCTACTGCCTGGACAGTGGGGGGAACACAGTGGGGTAGCAAAAATGGAGCTCCACCCCAGAGTATCCAATTTGCACCAAAAGATGTTGAAAGAAAATGCAGGGCGTCCTCTTTGGGCAGCCTCTGCGTTCTTCCCAAAAGCATTTAAAAACCCCAAAGCCATTGATTCTGCTACAAACAAAAGTGTCTAAGAAAAGTATAAGGAGATAAGATCTGGAATTAATTCTATGTGATCTGGGTTCCTTCCTCCCCCTCCTTTCCGAATGGCTATAGTATTCTTTAGAACAGAGGTCTTCAAAGCTGGCTGGAGAATTCTGGGAGTTGAAATTCACAAGTCTTAAAGTTGCCAAGTTTGGGGACCCATGCTCTAGAAAATAAAATAAATAATGCTTGAAACCTAATGTTTTTCCAGAAACCTTGATTTTGTTTGGTAGTCTGCAGGAAGGAGGGTTAAGACTGTTATGTGGAATGAAACATTTTGGGATGTTCACTTAGGCTGCGAAAGTAGCAAGGAACACTTTAAATTGTTGCCTTTGAGTAAGTGATTATTTTGTGAGTGTCCATTTTAATCATGAAGGCACCTTTATGACACTGCTCAAAATCTGTTTTCAAAATTTTAAGTGAAATGTTTCTGTCATTTCACTCTTCTATAGCTGCTCACTTCTAGGATGTGGGCGAATTCGATGTCCTGCTTGTTTTGAGTCCATTTGTATGGGGGGGGGGGTTTGAGGTTTTTGAAAAATCCTTGGTCAAGTCACATGATCATCAAGCTATTCCCACCTGGTCAGATGGCACAAAATAAGCCACACCCACAAAATAAACCACACATAGTGTGGAAGTAAAAAATTTTGGTAGCCCTTCACTGATTAAGACAATGTACAACTTGATGCCATCTGGTTTTACTTGCAAAGGTGAACCTGTGAGAGTTTGGGGATAGTTTCCAAGTTAACGAATCCCAGCGACCAGTTAGGTCCCACAGAGTGGGCCTTCTCCAGGTCCCGTCAACTAAACAATGTTGCTTGGCGGGACCCATGGGAAGAGCCTTCTCTGTGGCGGCCCCGGCCCTCTGGAACCAACTCCCCCCAGAGATTGGAATTGCCCCCACCCTCCTTGCCTTTCGTAAACTACTTAAAACCCACCTCTGCTGCCAGGCCTGGGGGAATTAAGATTTCTTCTCCCCCTAGGCCGTTACAATGGTATGCATGGTATGTTTGTATGTATGTTTGGTTTTCTATATTAAGGGGTTTTAATTTGCTTTTAGTATTGGATTATTATTGTATATTGTCTATGATTGCTGTTAGCCGCCCCGAGTTTTCGGAGAGGGGCGGCATATAAATCCAATAAAACTTGAAACTTGAAACTAACGTGATCATCGCAAAAGAAAAACTTAACAGAAAATAACTGAAGAAAACGGCGGCTGCTTTTCTTTTCTTATTCCCCCTTTCACTTAAAAAAAAACCCCTTATAATGCTAAAATAAGTTGCATGTACAGTGTTCAGGGTGCAATCACAATATATGACAAAGCAGCAAAATTTCTGACTATGTCAATCATTGTAATACAATATATATTCATCTTATTCTACTGGGAAAAATGAAATCAGATGGCTAATGCACCCAGGTAGAAAACATCCAATACAGGAAGAAAACCACTGTTTGATTAACTGGCGATTGAGTGATATACCAACAACCGTATGAAACTTGAGGCAGAGTTTCCTAACCTAATTGGTGTATTTTGGGGGGCTGCCAAAGGAACACTTTGTCTGGCATAGCACATTCCAGCCACTAGTCACTCTCGTGTCATTTCTTAAAATTTAAAGTCCCCAGGAACAGATTTACTTTGCTAGAGTCCTGACAGTCTGAAGATACAGCAAAGTATGTGACAGAAACAAAACTGAATTAAGGAGGTAGTGTTTAGCATCTCCCAGAGCTCCATGACCTGGCATTTTGCCAGTGAAAGGTCTGAGTCATTTATTTATTTATTATCCGAAGAGGTTTCTCCACAAGATTGCATTATATACCGCCATCTTAAATATTTGGTACTTGGAAGTCAAGGGCAAACCATATGTCATGAATAACACATGAGAATCACTTTCTGTGGTTATTTTCAAGGATGCTAAGAAAAGTTAGAGTTAGTTTGGAAGCAACTGGGAAACAAAGGAAAGTCAAGGGAATGTTGAAGTTTCTTTTCAAAAGTTTTTTTTCTCTTTTACTTTAGAAAATCTCTGATATAACCAGTACCTAGACAGTGCCATCCTGTGACTTCTTGCAAAGATTGATCCCACAATCATTCTTTGAAATAAAATGTAGGTGGGCAAACTGTTGCTGCACCACCATGACTAACATGGAACTTGTTTCAAGTTAAAAAAAAAGAAAAAAGAAAAATCCATCTCCAAAAGGTAAGAGATCTTTTTGCATCACCATTTTTTTAAAACTTCCAAGATTCTTTTACTCCTTATAAAAAGAACAGGATATACCAGGCTACTTTCCCAGAGTAGAAAAAAAAATTTCCTGTCTGGAAGATTGAGATTCCAGGTCCATGTAAGACTTGTCTTTTGAACCCACAAAGGAAAGGGTTCTTAGCTTTGATTAAACTTTAAGTTAATCACCTACTGAAAGCAACATTATGAAGTAAAACATTTTTTGTGCTTTGAAACCCTGAGTCAAGGCGAGCAACATGCTGCTTAAAGAAGATAATGTTTTCCTCATATGCACAAAAGACATTACCTTGGAGACATGGCTGGTAGTTGGCTGAGTTCAGCCTTGTTTTGGTTTTGTTGAGGTGAAACCTTGTTGTCTTACTGCCCAACACATTAAGGCAGAACACCCTCATTTTGTACACTCCAAAATATTCCCGTTACCTGTGTTCTTTTGGGGGTAAATGAAACACAAGTTCTTCCATTTTATTTATAGCACACTCTGTGAAGGTGTGTGGGATATTTTTGAGCTTAATTTGTTCAGAGGAAGGACTTTAGAATGCAATTTTTTTTAATTTGTTTGTTTATATCAGTATTTTAACTTGTAATGCAGTTCTGGCAACTATCCAGGGGTTAAATACAATCAATCAAGCAGTTAAAAGACTGTGAATAAAACAGCCATGGTGGGAATTGGAAAAGCACAACATTTAAAGAAACAAGTTAATCTCAGTGGTAGATACACACAGGGTCCTGTCCTAGAGGAAGAGTCAGGATTTTAAATGTTTCCTTAAAAAAAAAAAATCAGAACTGGGCTTATTGTCCCAATAAGAAGCTTTGGGTCAGAGAAAGTCAGCAGTTATTGCTTACACTTTTTTGACAGAAGAATATCCAAAAGGATAATCCTCCCTCCCTCCATCCTTTCCTTCCTACCTGTGGATTCTGATCATTTGTGTCCCATGTCACACACATAATTTGGCCATTTTTCAATATATTACTGCTAAATCAGGGTTTTTATTTGCTTTGAGGTATGTCAAATTAGCACACTTCCTGCCAAAAGGAATGAAATGTGCTTGTATTTCTTGTTGTAGTTTGTCATTGTAATTTGTGGGACTGCAGAAAGAAAATTGGTGTGTGTGTGTGCCCATCTTCACCTAACAGAGAATGATTAATCATAATATTATACAAAAATCAGTTTCAGATTCTGTTTTCAGTATAGTATAGTTAATACCCTCTAACTATAATCTCAAGGAAACCAAAAGACAATTAGCCGTCTATTAATACAAGTAATATCTTTTGTTTGGAAACACTGTAAAGCTTCGTGTATTAAATATATTCAGTTCATACCTCAAAGTTACAGAATGTAACATGGTGTCTGAATTATGTACATTTCTTTCAGTTGTATGTCTTTATATTTACTAATGCCCCCCAAATATTTCTCCTTCCAGATAATGAGAACTTCTTAGCAAGTACGGTGTCAACTTTCTTGGTCCCATGGGATTTGCTTTAGTTTCAGTAAGGGTGGTCTCCAACATTGGATACTCATTTTGCTTCAAGCTTGGAAAAGAGGGGGATGGGTTAAATAGTTAACATGCATGGAATGTTCAAGATTATGTTAAACACAAAACAAGCATTGGCACTTCTGAAATCTCCTTGTGTTGTGTTGTGTTGTGTTGTGTTGTTATTGTATTTGTCACCCATCTCCTTTCAATGCAACTCTTAAACATGGATCCAACACACTGGAACCTAATTAAGATTTTGCAAAAGCAAAATATAGCAAAGTGGTTTGGAGTAAACAGTAGGAAACTGGCAATGATGAACTACTGTGAAAGTCTTGTGAGTTTTAACTCACAAGACTTATTCTATTTCTACCCTCTCTCTGAATATCAGGTAAATCCTCTCCTGAGCTGTAGGCCATCAAATCCCAAGAGCTTGTTAGATCTTCCAAGTAAGGACCCATTAAGGTTTCAAACCTGATAGTGATACAAATAGGTGATGCTTACAGGACAGACAATGCTATGAGTTAGCATAAGACACATTCCTATGCAACTCTTCCAGGCAATAAATTGATGGATAGTACAGTGCTGCATGAAAACTGTGCACTTTAAATAGATAGCAGTTTCATTTTTAAAAATTCAAAATGAGAAAGAAAAAGTCTTGTATCCTTTTCTTTCTTTCTTTTTTTTTAAAAGATGAGTTTAAATGTAATTGAATATGACCACTGTAAGAATTTGGGCAAGTCTAAGCCTAAGGAACAGGTATTGGCAGATAATGCACTTGAACAAGAGTGAACATCTCACAGAGGATATAAAAAGTTCCCATCTTTCTCTCCCTTTTTATTTATGAGTTATGAACTGAATCCAGTTTCTAAGCATAGAAATCCCCCTTTGCTCACAGGTGGACTGCAACTACAGTTATACCAGTAGCAACTGCATTTGTGCACTTTAAAAAAATATCACATGGACCCTTTCCTTAAATTTGATTGCTTCACCTCCACGATCTTCTGCCCTTCCCCATCCCTGGCAATCAATTTGCAGTCTGAAAAGTTGCCACAATATATATATATATTACCTTGCATTTGATTCAGCTATATTTAGTGTGATCCCACAGTGTGGCATTTCTTTAGGATTTGGGAGATTTGGGATGTGAAATTCATTTTCATTGCTTTAATTCACTAATCTGAGACTTAAAGCCTGTATTGGACATGCTGTACTAAAAGGAATTGTGTCTTGACTCCCAGGAGAATTCAGCCATATGTGAACTGGGCTGTGGCCAGCAAAGTTTGAAAGTAAAGATAGAGGGACATCCTTAGCCACAGAAAAAGATCTCTTCTCCTCTTGGAGGTTGAAGTATTAATATTAATATTTACAATACAATAATATTATAAGGAATAACATTGTGTACTGTTAATAGTATTCTGGGGGCAATATGCTGGCTCTATTAAAAAGTGGTATTGCTAACATGTTTTAAGCCGCCCTGAGTCTAAAGAGAAGGGCGGCATAAAAATCAAATGAATGAATGAATAAATAAATAAATAAATAAATAAACAAAAAAACAAACAAACAAACAAACAAACAAATAAATAAATAATATATTATTATACAATAGTATATTATCTATACAATGAGAACCAAGTTTGGTCTAGTTGTTAAGGCTCTGAACTAGAAGCCAGGAGACTGTGAATTCTACTCCTGCTTTTGACCCAAAGTTAGTTGGGTGATCTTGGGCCAGTTACTCTTTCTCAACCTTAAGGAGGCAATGGTAACATAATTGCAAAAAGTTTCAAAACCCCCCCAAAACTTCAGGGCAGTTGCCAGGATTCAAATACTGCCTTGAAAATAACACCAATAGTAATAAAAATACAGCACACGAGAGACATTGTGTCTTTGCACAGTCCAAACAGGATGGAAAGATAAAGATGAAGAGCTATCCATCTGACTAAGTTGATTCGAACTCCAAGAGCTGAACATTGTGTGGCCTGAGCCTTGTGGGAGAGAAATAACATAAAATCAAAACACTTAAGTCCAACCATCATATTTCTTGAACAACTAATATTCCTCCACATATTTATTTTTTAAAGCATAGGCTTAACTCTGTGATTCTGAGTGGTTGACATGAAACATCTGGAAGTGCAAGTATTTGTCTGCAGATTTATGTACCTTTATTTCTTCATTGGCTGGAAGAGGAGACCCACTAATCTCTTTTTTCTTCTTCTGAAATATTGCTGTGGTTTTCAAAACAATCTGAGTTTCAGATGCATTCTTGAAGTGGGGTAAACATCTGGAATGCCCCAATGAGCACCATTTCCATTCTTGTAAGGAAAAGGGGGAAAGTTTGGTGCCTTCCCTGGGAATCCTGAAGCTATGCTGAATATCTCACTGGACTGGTCAAATTGATTGTCAAGATCAGGTCTAAGCAGGGATGAAATCCAGCAGGTTCTGACAGATCCTGAAGAACTGGTAGCAGAAATTTTGAGTAGTTCGGAGAACCGGTAGTGGAAATTTCGAGTAGTTCAGAAACATATTTTCCGATGCCTTCCAGAACAGTTCCTTTGGAGTTAGCCTGAGATACAGGACTGACGGGAAACTATTCAACCTGCAAAGACTCCAGGCTGTCACCAAGATAAAGGAGACTGTGCTACATGACCTCCTGTTTGCTGAAGACTGTGCCATAAATGCTAGATCAGAGCAGGAAATGCAAACCAGTGTGGATAATTTTGCAGCAGCATGCAACAACTTTGGTCTCCTTATCAACATAAAGAAGATCGAAGTGATACATCAGTCAATTCTGAAAGCAAAATACCAGGAGCCCACCATCACAGTAAAGGGACAAAAGCTACAAGCAGTGGACCAATTTCCATTCCTTAGCAGCACCCTCTTTCGTGCAGTGGCAATTGACATTGAGGTCAACTGCAGAATCGCCAAGGCAAGCTCTGCATTTGGCAGACTAATGACCAACATGTGGAACCAATGTGGAATAAGCCTTGCTACAAAGCTCAAAGTCTACCGAGCAGTAATGCTAACTACCCTGTTGTATGCCAGTGAGACTTGGACTGTATACAGGAGACATGCTACCCGTCTCCATAGAATTCTGAAGATCCGGTGGGAGGATAAGATACCTGACACTGAGGTCCTCCCCAGAGCAGGCCTGCCATCAATTCCCACTCTGCTGATGAAAGCCCAGACATGCTGGGCTGGCCATGTTCCTAGGATGCCAGACCATTACATCCCTAAACAGCTCCTATATGGTGAGCTGTCTAAAGGAAAACGATCACTTGGTAGGACAAAGGAAGTGCTACAAACAGGCATGGGCTGCCGCCCGGATGGGGTAGAATGCAGTGGGGTAGCAAAAAGGGAGCTCCACCCCATTTGTACCCAATTTGCCCTGAAAGATGTTGAAAGAAAATGCAGGGCGTCCTGTATAAGCCACACCCACAGTGTGGTAGTAAAACATTTTTGGTAGCCCTTCACTGGATACAAAGACATGTTCAAAGCCTCCTTCAAGTCCCTCGATATCAACACCACCTCCTGGGAAACCCTGGCACAAGATCGACCAACATGGTGCATGCTGATTCACCAGGCTGCCAGACCTCTGAGGCCAGAAGAACATTCATAACAGAAGGGAAGTGAGCACTCCGCAATACTGTGACAATGGTGCCCGCACATGTCTGCCCAACATGTCGCAGAACATTTTGTGACTATATAGGCCTTACCAGTCACCTGCGGACACATTGCGTACAGCCCACAAACTATTAGATGTCCTGGTCCTCCTCGAACATGATGGATGAACATCATCAAATACCATTTCTGGGTGGCCCCAGAGTGGTGTGGGAATTGAGATTTTGCAGTATCCTTCCCCTGTCATGCCCACCAATCCATGCCCGCAGGACCAGTAGTAAAAAAAATTGGATTTCACTGCTGGGACTGAGGGACATATTTTCCTGGAAGGGACCTGCAACTATTTATTTATTTTATTTATTTATTAGATTTGTATGCTGCCCCTCTCCGAGGACTCGGAGCGGCTCACAACAAGAGAAAACAGTAAAATCCAATATTTAAAAAACTGTTTAAAACCCTTAACATAAAAACAATCATACATCTCATACAGGCCATACATAAAGTGGAAAAGGTCCAGGGGAATTAATTTCACCATGCCTGATGGCAGAGGTGGGTTTTGAGGAGTTTGTGAAAGACAAGGAGGTTGGGGGCAGTCCTAATCTTTGGAGGGAGTTGATTCCAGAGGGTCGGGGCTGCCACAGAGAAGGCTCTTCCTCTAGGTCCCACCAGATGACATTGTTTCATCGACAAGAGCCAGAGAAGGTCAACTCTGTGGCACCTAACTGGTCGCTGGGATTCATGCGGCAAAATGCGATCCCAGAGGTATCCTGGTCTGATGCCATGAATGGCTTTATAGGTCATAACCAACACTTTGAATTGTGACCGGAACTCCTGGAGGAATAGCCTTAAGTAATATCAGTCATTATTTTAGCCAGTTGTCAGTCCCTTCTTTAATTTCCTCTTTTAATTTTTCAGTGCTGTGAAGGTAAGTTAGCTTAGTGACATGGAATTGTATTTCAGGAATGACATAATGAGGTTTTTGCTATTTTCACAGCAGTACTGTCAAATATATCCCTTACCAGCTTTGCTAGACTTAGTTCATTCTTCCAGGATCATAGCCATTGTTCCAATCAAATTGAGGAGTGAGCGAGTACTGGGGCATCTCCCAAAATGGAAAATTAACCTGAAATTTTTGGGGGTGGGGTCTTCAAGACTTCAGCTCAACTTGGATTTGGCTGCCTTCCCATCCAGAGATTGTGAGATTTTATACTGCTAGTCTCTATGTGTAAAACACCTCTTGTCTTACTGATAACATGTACACTAGGATGCGTGACCAACCTCCCCAGTTGTTTAGTTCTTTGTACTGTGCTCTGCTAACTGATATACAGTGTGGCTGTTTATAACACTTCTCAGGCAATAGTTGATGATTTATCCCTCTCTGTCCTTCCCAATTCATGATGTGGGTACAAATTTGGGGGGTCTTCCAGAGGTAATTTGGTGGTACTATGAACTGATATTTAGGAAACTCATGTGGCCCTGCTGTTTGCATTTGCTATTAACTAACTTTGTGGATTATGATTTAATGTGGAGTATTGGTGATAAATAAGTGTTAGCCTACAGGGATGATCTTCGAAGGGTGGTTGCTGGGAATGTGGAAGGAATTTGCCAAACAATATTCTGTAAAAGAGAGAATCTGTTGAGTAGTTTCTGAGCTTGGTTGTTTTCTTGAGCACCTCTTATACAAACTAGGTACCGTATTTTTCGCTCTATAAGACGCACCTGCTGATAAGACGCACCTAGATTTTAGAGGAGGAAAATAGAAAAAAAATATTTTGAGCCAAAAAGTGGGCTAAAATATTTATTACAATAACAGCGCATTTGAAAAATGCTTTCCCAGGCAGCCGGCTTGCTGGCCGGGGAAGCAAGCGATCCGGGACTCTGTGGCTTTGCGCCGTGAGGACAACAACGGCGCCCCACCACCCGTTCCTGCAGACGCGCTGCCTTGCGCCTCGTTTCCTCTTCCCGTCGCCGCATTCGGACCCCGAGAGGGGGAAAGAGAAGAATGGAGAGAGAGCCGCGCACTGGAGGCGGACGCCGCTGCCGCCTCAACAGCAGCCACGGGAGGGGAGTCGCTGGAGCTGCCCCTGGACTTTCCACAAGCCCAATGCTGCCAGCTCACATGCCCGCCTCTCCCCACGGCGGCAGCGGCGGTAGTGCTGCCCAGCGCTCCGGCGTTGTCCGGGCTTCACCTGCCATGCGCAGCCAGGCAGCTCGCTCCGGCTGGCGGCGGCGGAGGAAGGCGAATGCTGCTTGGAAGCTGGCTGCTGTGATATCGCCCCCCCCTCTGCTCCAGCGCCTCCCCCCCCTCCCTGCCTGCATCTTCGCTCCATAAGACGGGGCTGATTTTTCATCCTACTTTGGGAGGAAAAAAACTGCGTCTTATGGAGCGAAAAATACAGTAACTTCATCAGTGCTGTTTTGTGAACAGTTTATTACATTTACATTTTATTTATATAACAATATTGTATACATAATGACATCTATATTAAGCAATATCAGGCCAATTAAATTTTATTTATATTTACATTTTATTTATATAACACTATTTTGTACATAATAGCATCTATATTAAACAATATCAGACCAATTAAATTTTCTATGCACCCTGTTGTTTTCCAGATGTTCTGACCTATCACTGTTGGCACTCCTCACTAATGGCCATGCTTTTCTAGAATTTTAGCTGGGTCTTCTAGATTGCAGTTGAAATAAATACCATAAGTAAATAAATGCATAATTGTGGTTAAGTAATATTAAGAGAACCACAGGTTCCCATCTCTCCTATGAAACACATAGCATATCCCTAAACATATGAGTACTTGTGGCCAAGGATCTGCAACCAGCTATAGGTTACCAGAATAGATAGCTAATGAATGTTTAATGGTATATCCCATGAAATATATATGGATACATGAGAACAATAAATATGTGTGACACAGAAAGAATATTTTTAAGCTCACATCTCTCAGTACTTCTGCTGATTTTTGTTTCATTTTCAAATGGTCCACTCGTCTTGTTCATTTATATTCACTTATATGACTTATTAACTCACTGATCATTGCTGGATTGCATCTAGACTTAGTCGTACTTAGAATAGACCCTGTGAAAAAAGTGGGATTTAAATGAGCAATAATGTAATTAAAGCTATGTAATTAAGACATTATTACTTTACCTTTAACAGCAATTCCTTCCCCCATCAACCAGTTTATGATGAAAGCAGATTGATTAAAAGCATAATTATAAAACAAATTGATAGAAGCGGTGAGGGCTAGAAAATAAAACACAATTTTCTCGAACTCTGAATGCTAAATCAAGTACTGAGCTATTAGCTCAGCAGAGAGCAAAATAACCATTCAGATAAAGAGATGGAAGCATAAAGGTGCATTTTTCATTATGTAATCTGTACTTTTCCATTACTTCTACAATTGCCCTAAAATAATTCCTTGGCAGTGAAGTCCATTGACTTCAGAAGGATTGACTTCTACTTAAGGGGATTCAGATTGACATATCAGAGACTTGGCATTAATTAGAAGTAGGGTGTACTCTCTAAAAGTGAAATGAAAATATTCTTTATGGTGTTGCAAAGCTCTGTAGTTTTTCTTCTACCAGTTTAAGTTAACCAGTTTAACTTAAAATCTAGCTCTCTGGATTGTTTTTTTAAATAAAAGGTTGGTGAAATAAGTAATTCATAATTGAATGATAGGGCATTAGATCAAATAAAACATGCAAGGACATCCATTTTGACTTAGCTCAGAATGATTAAAATCTGGCTAAATTGGTGATTCCTTTTAAGCCCCAAATTGTATAAGTAATTCATAATTGATTTGGCTAATTTCAAATGAAATTTAAGGCTGTTTTATCCTTTGTTAATGCTTTCAACATGATAAGTCTAAAGGAAAATGTGTGTCTCAGAACAATTATATTTGAACTAATCTTTGCTTTTGATAGCTAGAGTAATATAAGAGTGAAAAAGATGTGAAATAATTAAAAGTCAGTCCAAATATTATTTTAATTGTTTTAAATTATTCCCCCACCCCCAGAAAGTACCATTCTGACCTCTAAAATGGTGTATATTTAAGCACTGGAAAAATTTATCTAAAAGGTCTATGGCTCTGATTCAAAAATTGAGATAGATATTCGAAATTGTTTTTTTGTGGATTTAAAATCCACAAAACAAGGGGAAAAAAGGTATTTTTGATTTCAAAATTTTGATAAGCTTGGTATTTATGTATTTGGTAATTTTAATGGAGGTTGTTTAAAAGCAACTGGCTGTTAAAACATTGATCATGAAATACTGTAACACTAAAGGACAATATTCTTACCATAAAATTCTAGCTTAACCCTACTCTTTTCAAATAACTAAGCAGTCCAACCCTGAACATTAAAGTTTTCCTCTTGCCTCTTTTATTTTCTCTCCTTATTATTGATGCAATGTATTTATTTGAATTTTGAAAAGCCCTATTTAATTTCATTGGCCCAAATTATCCATTAATATCTTTAGGATTATCCAGTTAAACATCTCTCATATTTTCTATAGCTAAGGAATGGAAAGCTATTTCTACTGAAACCTAAGAAAACCCATAATAAAAATATCAAACATATTGCCACTAATACTTCACAGTGCCAGTGGAAAGGGATAATTAAAAATACAGTTGGATCATGAAAGAATTGACATGATGCTCAACTTGCTAGCTTTGAGAAAGTGGGAAAAAGAGGTTTTCTTACTCCAGCTTTCTATTATATATCTTATCTCCTTAGAATTCTCTAACACATGAGCTACTCAAAACTTACAGAACAATACCAGATTAATCAAAACATTTGCAACAATTTATAAAATAACAGGAGTTTGGGAAGAAAAAAGAACACGAGAAAAGCATCAGATGGAAATGTTCTTATTTAATTGCTTGGCTGAATACAAACTGGCACTCTATAAACTGTATATAACTACTGTATATAAGTAATTTAAAAGGCAGAAGAATTATTAAGCTACAGACCTTCTTTTATTCTAATTGTTCTGGAAATCCTTACATATCTGTCAATATATACTTAGAAATACAAAAACCTTGATATTACTAAGCAGCTTGCACCAAAAGTATTTACAATGGCAAGCACATATGCGCCCACACACAAATCCTAGATATATATTCCGATCGAGCAAACATCTAATAAAATATGTACTGTGCAATGCAAAAACGATTCCAAAGATCTGAAGACAGCCCCGACGACAGTCTGCATTACTGTTAAGTTCACCAAGGCACATCTGCAAAACAGACGAGAGACATATCAGTAAATCTTCTCTAGCAAGCAAAAGGTAAACGGTTTTCATTTGCCCCAAATAATGTGTGAAAACCTATTTGGGTGGGGTGGGGGTTAGAGAAAGTTGCCAATGATGGATTTTACAGACATGCTAAGTCTGAAAAAGGTACAGAATTGACTTTCCCTATGTCCACTGAATAGATGAATACATGGAATCATACAAAAGAGCACTGATTTTAGAGGCAGATCTTTGAAGATCTAACACATGGACACAAAACTGTGTTGACGTTGGTATATTTAAGGCCACAGGCCTCTATTGTAGCAGTAATAGTCTGTTAAACGTGATGCATGCTATTTTCATTTTTCCTTCTTTTATAGCAATGACTTAGAAACAGACTAAATATTTAACAATTTCAATTCTATAGTACATTCTTGATATCTTACGGAATAGAGCAGTATAAACTTAAGGAGATGGATTTAGGATTCTTACATAGTAATTTCTTTACAGAGGTCAAAATCAAAACTAGATTATTCATAATAATCAGTTACGGTACAAACCACACTCTTCTCTTCACTGTGCCTAAGGTAAAGGCACAAAGAAAAATACACATATCTCTCTTCTCTTTCCCAGGATCTCTCCATATTACTGACACAACAATATAGTTACTTGAATTTTGAAAAGCCCTCTCTGATTTCATTGGTACAAATTATCCATTAATATATTTAGGATTAACCAGTGAAAGCAAAATAAAACTGAGGACTAAAAAGTGCACCCGAACACTAATTTTCACCTACAGAATTTTACACTCTGGTGCCCTGCCAAGGAATACAAATGAGGATCCACTGCAATTAGTATATTTAAGAGATTAACTACATAAATGTACTATGAGATACAACATACGAGTAATGACTCTTTCCTGAAGTTGTATAACTGCTTTTCAGATATTATCTGAACACATACTTTCTCTGAGGGTTATCAATGTGATAAACCAAGTTTAAAAAATGCTGCATGCTGTTTTTGAGGTTCATACATTAAAGCATTTGAATTAATCACAGAAATACAAAGTTACCTTAAAGAATAGCTCCAAAAGATCAGCCCCAAAGATCTGGCAGAGAAGTAAGATGTTGGGATTATTTTAAGACTGATGCTTTTTTAAACTATATTAAGAACACCCTTCACAGATCCTGATTCTGGCCTGTTTCTTACACAGGAGGTATTTTATCTTCACAACATCTGGATCTGTCAAAGAGGTGCGGTTGTAGACCTTAGCAGATGTAGACACTCCATCAATAAAATAATAACTAACAAATCATACTATAAAGAGAAGTACTACAACACAAATGTTGTATATCCATAAAAACCCCAAACTTTGTTTTCAGGCTGAGAGAAAAGATTTGGGCAGGGTGGGGATAGAAATACTTTAAATTTTCTAGACAGTTTTAAACATACATTAACACTTCCTCCTCCCCATCCCTTTCCAGATTTTTTCAGAAGTGATGATTAACAAATTAGTCTTTTTTTTTTTGCCCTCACAATGAAGACCTTCTTGTACTATAAAGATACACTGTTGACCTCTGTATATCGCCTTGAAAGGCTCACCTGTTTTATTCGCTATGGCTTGTTAAGATTTGTTGTTGCTGTTGTCCATTCTTCTGAAATGAAAGCAGGAAGAGATTAATATGGAAAACACATCTGAAGGAGGTTTTGCATAATTTTGAAACATCCTGCTCAGCTCTTATCAGACCTTTTAAATGTGGCATTATGTACACCTTACTGAACCTGAGCTGCAATCTATTAGGCATAGTTTAGCATCCATAGATCATCTTGTAAACAGTGCTTAAGTAACCATGGCCAGTGTGGAAAAGATTCTATTAACAGAAAGTTACCCACTCTATCCAGTTAATGCTTGTCATTATGGCTCTTTTTCTTTACTACCAAATTATCAGGTATAGAATGGGGAAAAAATATTGTTCAAGAGTTTAACATGCTCCCTAAATTGTTATCCCAATCCCCTTATGTAGAAAGAGAGAGAGAGATAGAAACATTGAGAGATTCTGAAATTGGAACTTTACGCCCAAGAGGCCCAAAGAGTTCTTATCTGTATACATTGCTTCGTGAAACCATAGCTTGATTCTTGCAAAAGATTTTGTTTGCCAGATCTCAGACAAAGAGCCCTGAGCCAACACCCTCCTCACAACCAGTCTGCAGTTCAGCACACATAGCCCCTCCTTATTAGACTGTCCTCTCTCTCCTCAAAGTGGACTTAAAATTAATTTATTTCAAACTCGGTGCCATTCCATGGAACATTAGAATATTGTCATCTGTGTAATTTTGCCTAGGAGTGGAGAGGGCAGGAAAGTGGGTAAACAGGTCAGGAGCTTAGCCATCTGGCTTTTCCATGCACTAAACTTAATTTTTGACACTCTTCTTTTTAACTAAATCTAAAGCAAAGTGACTCACAAATTATTCTTCCAGGACGGATTCCCCCTCCCCTTTTCCTTTTTTCCTTTTCAAAGTTGCCCTAGTGCATAAGGGGAACTGCACTGCTTCCACCACCCTGTGGTAATTCTATGCCATGACATACTTACCATTTTTCAGTGTTCTCCTACCTGCAAGCCCCAGACTTTTAGAGCTCATTTGTAGCTGTTGCCATCTCATGAATTCATATTTATTTCAAGTTAGTTGCAAACACGGAGAGCTTGAAAACAGGGACATCTGTCATAGAGGAGAACTCTGTTCAATATTTGGAATAATTTGACCCGTGCTACCATTTAGATTTAGAAACTTTTTTTTTTTTTAAAAAAGTGTGTCTAACTATAGATTTTTAAATATTTTCTTGGGGTTTCTTTTACTTTTTTGTAAAGAGCAGCTGTTTGTCAAATTGTTTCCAAGGGTGACTTTAAAAGCAACCCTAGAAAAGCAAGACAACTTGCTTAGACAACATGCCATTTGCATTGTTCTGTTGTAAAGAGAAGGAAATTCCCTCAAACTGCTGTGATCCCCTCAAATGGAGCATAACATTATGGTCATTTTCTCAACACTGGGCCATTTTCCCAGCTACTCATTATATGTAGCAGATGGTGTCCAAACAAATCAACAAGCAAAGTTATAAAGATGGAGTTGCAGAGAGGCAGAGGTAAAGGGTTATTTGTGTGAAACAGAGACTTGCAAAAAAATGTATATATTTCTTCAGGCAGTCAGAAGCATTGCAGAGGGAAAATATAGTGTAGAATAGAAGATCCAGCCCATGGTACAACAGTCTACTAATTTAGGAAATTGGAAAATGGAAATATCTGTTGTATATAATCTATGAATGTTCTTAACTTCTCTATTTTATGAAGTTAGAGGCATTGCAATTAAAGCTAAGCTTTAAGTGATTTAATTCCAATCCCAATTACACTCATTGGGAATTTTGGGAGACAGTCTGCCACTTTTTTTCATGTCCAACTTGCAAGTAAAAACATTTCCAGGCAGAGCAAAAAAAGGTATTTGCAGCTTTAATCTTCCAACATTTGCACCTCCAACCTGTCATGCTTTTGCATTTTGCCCACATGTTCCTAGCAGGGTGGGAATAGCAGGGTTTTTTTGAATCTGACACCTGCAGCAAAATTAATCCTGACTTAAGCTTGACAAAATGACTGCAAGAGGAAAAATGCTAGTTGAAAAGTTTTCTATACAAAACAGCTGGGTTAATAAGTACTGGCCAAGAAATTTTTTTTAAAGTGCTTTTAAAAATGGATTTCAAGAATATACTTGATTATGTTTCTAGAAACCTATAATTAGCACAGTTTACTTGGAAAAGTTATATCCTAATATATCAAGGAGTCTATTTTTTTTTTAATTCCCAGAACTAGCTTTTTAGGACAGGTTACAGCCTGAAAGTAAATATTTCTGTCAAAAATTTATGGTCTGCCCCATTGGCAACTCATTGAGAAAATATGACAGATATGCATAGAATCCTCTTGTGGAGAAATTAGGAGGAGGAAGGAGCACTAGCTATGTTTGCTACCTTGACTTATTTATAATGAGGACCCGGATTGTGGGGGCAATATGCTGGCTCTGTTAACTATTGCTGTTGCTAACATGTTGTAAGCCGCCCTGAGTTTGAGGAGAAGGGCGGCATAAAAAATAAAATAAAATAAAATAAAATAAAATAAAATAAAATAAAATAAAATAAAATAAAATAAAATAAAATAAAATAAAATAAAATAAAATAAAATAAAATAAAATAAAATAAAATAAAATAAAATAAAATAAAATAAAATAAAATAAAATAAAATAAAATAAAATAAAATAAAATAAAATAAAATAAAATAAAATAAAATAAAATAAAATAAAATAAAATAAAATAAAATAAAATAAAATAAAATAAAATAAAAAAATAAATAAAAAAAAAATAAAAATAAAAAAATTGAATTGAAATGAAATGAAATAAAATAAAATAAAATAAAATAATAAAATAAATTAATTAATATAGTAAAAGTGGGGTATATAGAAAAAAATAATGATTAACAAAATTAACTGGGTTTGCAAGCAGTAAGTTGGGTTTAGAAAATAATTAATGTTAGAAAGATGGATGCAGTGATGATGTGTGATAAATATGTTAATTTACCTCATTAAATAAGGCGCATCATTATGCCTACTGTCCCTGTCTTACTGTCTATTGTCCTTTTTTATTATTACTTTCTACTTATATTATGCTTATACAAACTATTATCCTATACTTGTTCGACAAATAAATAAATAAAATAAAATAAAATAAAACTATCTCGCATTCTTTGTTTGTGTACTGTATAATGGCCAAGACTGGTGTAAATTTGAATATTAAATATTATCATCATTTTAGCCTTTGTCTATTCACCGCAGGATGAAAACCTCTTCCGCGTGTTTCCAACATATTTGGTCATGAGCTTTCTTTTGCCAATTGGACTCTCAATACTTGCTTATATCTTTGATCCATCTTCGTTTAGGATGGGTTTTGTTTTTGTGGATGCTTTTAATCAACTGGGATCCATTTTATGACTGTTTTGGTCTACCTGCCATCAGTTCTTCTTGCTATGTGATCAGTCCAATTCTTTTACTCTCTTGATGGTATCATATACTTTCGTTTGTTCTCTAATCCATGTGTAGATCTTTCCAACTTGTCTTGCAATGCTGAACATGTATTTTTCCATAGGTATTTGAACCACTCGTAGCTTTTGTATCGATTGTGAAGTTAGTGTCCATGTTTCACCGGTATATAGTAGAATAGATAGCACACACTGTTCAAATTTTTTTTTCCTGTTCAGTCAAAGGAAGAGATTGTTCTTGAAAATTAAGCTTATCTTGCTGAATGCCTGCTCAACCACATTTAACACACCATTCAATTTCCTTTATTGTTTCACCTTCCATTGAGTTCTATTGGCCAAGGTATATGTAATGGGCTATTAAGACTATAATTTTGTGCTACTGTCTCTAACTTCATCTGAACAGCTGCTATGCAATTTCTTGACAGCAATCATATACTATCTGAAACTATCTGTACATATGTATATTCAGTATGCACCTGTGCATGTACAGTACATGCATTCATATAAATCCTCCCCCATACCAATTGTAGAGAAGAACAAGTCCTTGTCCCACAAAGTTCAATCCAATGTATTTCCTTTTCTCTTTATGTTTTGGCAGAAAACTGATGTAACCATAAAGTTGCACATAGGTAAAGTTGTTTCCCATAACTATACATCTTCCGAGGTGAGTAAAATGAGGACCGGGATTGTGGGGGCAATAGCCTAGCTCTGTTAAAAAGTGCTATTGCTAACATGTTGTAAGCCGCCCTGAGTCTAAGGAGAAGGGCGGCATAAAAATCAATCAATCAAACAAACAAACAAACAAACAAACAAACAAACAAACAAACATACAACATATAGCTGTTTTTATTGTACAGTGGTACCTCTACCTACAAACTTAATTCGTTCTGTGACCAGGTTCTTAAGTAGAAAAGTTTGTAAGAAGAAGCAATTTTCCCCATAGAAATCAAAGTAAAAGCAAATAATTTGTGTGATTGGGGAAACCATAGGGAGGGTGGATGTCCTTTTTCCTCCCAGGAGATTCCTAGAGAGGCCCAATGGAGGCTTCTCCCCACCTTTTCCGGCCCTGTTTCTCCCAGGAGATTCCTAGAGAGGCCCCACAGAGGCTTCTCCCCACCTTTTCCAGCCTTGTTTCCTCCCAGGAGATTCCTAGAGAGGCCCCACAGAGGCTTCTCCCCACCTTTCCCAGCCTTGTTTCCTCCCAGGAGATTCCTAGAGAGGCCCCACGGAGGCTTCCCCCTGCCTTTTCCGGTTACAGTTTCGGAGGCTCGGGTTTGTAAGTGGAAAATGGTTCTTGAGAAGAGGCAAAAAAATCTTGAACACCCAGTTCTTATCTAGAAAAGTTTGTAAGTAGAGGCGTTCTTAGGTAGAGGTACCACTGTACTGGTATCCTTCAAAGTAATAAGGCTCAGCAAACTACATTTGGCATCAAAGTCTTTTTTTCATAGAGTAAAAACAAGTGCCTTTATTTATTTTCAAGCCCTTTGAATATTTCCCATCTCCCATTCCCCATATGTAGCTCTCAAGATGAAATACTCAACACATAAATTTGACAAACTCCAAATTCCTTTGACATGCCCTCTCTTTGAAAAGATTCTTCATAAAACAATAAAAAAGGGGAAAAAGCCACAAGATGTATCAAATGTTAAATTTTAATACAGGTGTGCTTCACCTGTAGCTCTAAGTCAGCATTCCCCACTCAAAGCTTTGGGTAAATTCTTAGAAACACTCCCGCCCCCCAAAAAGCATTAAATTTTCAAGCTTAAAAAGACAGAAGAAAGAAAATTTTAAAATACACATCAATTTGGATTTATTAAAGAGGTGGATGTTAAACTAAATTAAACATAGTTTTAATTGGTTTTTGGAAAGTAGCCCCTGATAAGTCATATCAAGAACAAACATGTTTTTCAACTCAACAGTAGCACACTCTTAGTTCAATGCAATATCTTGCTTTGGAAATGAATGCAGTAAGTTCTATCATAAAGACAACAGCCAGTTGTCAATATTCTTCCCGAATATTAATTTTTTTTAAAAAAAATCCTTCAGATCTTGATAGGCTAATTTGCTTAGGTACACTCCATTGTCTTTAGTGAGGCTTGTTCTGTAATTGGAAAGAATGTTAGGACTGCATTTTAAAACAGTAGCATTTATGCATAGTGAGTCATTCTCTCAAAGCTATATGGCTCAAGCCTACTGTATGTAAACATTTTATCTGAAGAGTCCCAAGCACGAATAAGCAATTCTCTTGCTTCCAAAGCTCTTCCAAGCTACGGTCCTATCAAACAACATCCTTTAAGTGACAGGGTAGGTGAATTGGTCCTGCTTCCTGCCTTCTTCAATAGATCATGTTGTTATTGAACTAAATTAGCTGTCCTTCTGTAGATGATTGTTGAATTAAAGAGAACTGGAGTTAACATTTTTGAACAATGTAATAAGCAAGTTCCAATTAGTTTTCTATATATGTAGAAAATGTGTAATAAATGAATCAGTAAAGACCACACAATGAAAGGCAGTTAGCAGGGTGAATGTATTCTTATAACTCACATTTCTATACCACTTGGCTATTATCTTCCATCAGAACAGAACATACAATTACCAATTTTATCTTATCTTGGACTTGTTATTAAAGAGTAGTAAAGGAAACTTCATTCCAGAAGCTGTTATGTGATTTTTGATTAATAGTGGGATTTGCATGTGACAAGAATATTTCTCTTAGGCAAAGTATGCACATGCATCCTTACCTGAACTGACTTGTTTCAAAACTTTTCCCTGACCCTATACAATTGGATTTTTGTATACGTTGGTGTATTTGCACACACAAAGCTGGTGATCTCTCCAAGAAATCATATTGCTCTCTATTCTGCAATGTTTTGAAGGTTACAGTAGACAGCAGACTGCAATCAATAGAGATCTATAGAAAAATAAATTGGGTTAAGAAACCCAACTAGCAGTTATCCCAGCTTCAGGAATAAATCGGTTAAAAAAAAAAGGAGGAGAAGATAATTCATTGGCTTCAATAGTTTTGAACAGGTTCAGACGACCAGAGATATGTCGACAGCTGTAATATTTTAGTCTTGCAAAAACATAGGTATGTTTTGGGACCAGTGGAGAAAAAAAAGGATGCTGTTATTTCCCGTAGAATTGTTTCCTCTCGTGAAATGAAGCACTTGGAGAATTTTTTCTGAACCTTACTGCACAACAGTTTCCAGTTTTCTTTGTTGCTGGTCATGACACCTGGCTTTGCTTATAGATGTTCAATGACTCCCAAAGGACTGTGGGATTTCCTAATCCTGAATTACAAGGGTTTTGCTTGAAAATGCTTTTCTTATGGACAAGGATTTTTAAAAAATGCCTTGCTGAAGGTAGCCACTTCTTGAACATTTTCAGGCTAGAAGTCCTGAAATGTATTCCTTTATTTTTCACATTTTTGAATCTCCCATCTCCCTCTGAGTTGGACTCTGAGCGGTGTGTAATAAAATGTTAGAATGCAAAAATAGTATATATAAAAATTAAAAAATTAATTAAAAAGATGATTAAATATTGTTATAGTTAAAAGGCAAAGGGAAAGCTTTCAAGGTTCTAACCAGCTTTCTTTCTTTCTTTCTTTCTTTCTTTCTTTCTTTCTTCACTCACTCACTCACTCATTTATTCATTCATTCATTCATTCATTCATTCATTCATTCATTCAATTTTTTATGCCGCCCTTCTCCTTAGACTCAGGGCAGCTTACAACATGTTAGCAATAGCACTTTTTAATAGAGCCAGCATATTGCCCCCACAATCCGGGCCCTCATTTTACCCACCTCGGAAGGATGGAAGGCTGAGTCAACCTTGAGCCAGTGATGAGATTTGAACTGCTGACCTACATATTTACAGTCAGCTTCAGTGGCCTGCAGTACAGCACTCTACCTGCTGCGCCACCCCGGCTCTATCTGCTCCTCTGGGCTCCCCATGTTTTGACTCCTTTCTGGAAGGCCAGGTGAATGGGGGCCCACCTCATCTCTCCATGACCTATAACTCAGAATTCTTTAACTGGTGACTCTGCAACACACCTTACCTGCCTGACTTATTGGCTGATGTATTCGGATGATGTAATGATCTAATTTGTCCTGAACAACCACTAGTACCTGCCACTGCTCTCTTTTTTAAAAATGCAATTATTGCCAAGTTTGTCCATTATTTCTTATATGGAAGATATGTCCTACTTGTCCAGAAAAAGAAATGGGATTTTTCTTAAATTGAATCAAATATGTCAACCAGCAGCAGTTAAGGGTCGAGATGTTACAGGGACTTCACCAGCAGAGTATCAGGACCCTTAGAATATAGAACACATAATAGAATATTATAGAATATAATAGAGTATTTCATAATAGAATAATAGAGTTGGAAGGGACCTCAGAGGTATTCTAGTCCAATCCCCTGCTTGAGAAAAATACCCTATACTATTTCAGATAAATGATTGTCCAGTCTCTTATTGAAATATCTCCCCTGAAAGCAAGCTATTCCATTGGTTGATCACTCTCAAGAAAAAATCTCCTTTGTTCTAAGTTGCTTCTCTTTGTTTAGTTTCCATTGTTTCTTGTCTTACCTTTCGGTGCTTTGGAAAATAGTTTGATCCTCTTGTCTTTGTAGGAGCCCCTCAAATATTGGAACAGTGCTATTATGTCACTGCTAGTCCTTCTTTTCATTAGACTAGACCAGGGCTAGGCAAATTTGGCTTTTCTATGACTTGTGGACTTCAACTCTCAGAATTCCTGAGCCAATCATGCTAGCTCAGGAATTCTGGGAGTTGGAGTCCACATGTCATAGAAGAGCCAACTTTGCCTACCCTTGGACTAGACTATATCCAGTTCCTGTAGCTGTTTTAGCCTCCAGCCCACTAATCATTTTTGTTGCTCTTCTCTGCACACTCTCCAGAGTTTCAACATCTTTTTGTATTGTGGTGACCAGAACTGGATGCAGTATTCCAAGAGTGGTCTTACTGAGGCTTTGTAAAGCATTACTAGAACTTTATTTGATCTCGATCCTGCTCTCTGTAATGTAGCCTAGGATTGCATTGGCTGTTTTGGCTGCTGCTGCACACTGTTGGCTCATATTTAAATGATTGTACACTAGGACTCTAAGATCCCTCTCACAGTTACTGGCATTGAGGCAAGTTTTGCCTACTCTGTACCTATAAAGTGGTTTTGCTTGCCTAAGTGTAAAACTTTACTTTTTATCTGTTGAATTTCATTTTGTTAGATAGGACCCAATGTTCAAGTCTGTTAAGATCTTTAGGGATCTTGAATTGTCTTCTGGACATAGAAACATAGAAACATAGAAGTCTGACGGCAGAAAAAGACCTCCTGGTCCATCTAGTCTGCCCTTTTACTATTTTCTGTATTTTATCTTAGGATGGATATATGTTTATCCCAGGCATGTTTAAATTCAGTTACTGTGGATTTATCTACCACGTCTGCTGGAAGTTTGTTCCAAGGATCTACTACTCTTTCAGTAAAATAATATTTTCTCATGTTGCTTTTGATCTTTCCCACAACTAACTTCAGATTGTCTCCCCTTGTTCTTGTGTTCACTTTCCTATTAAAAACACCTCCTCCCTGGACCTTATTTAACCCTTTAATATATTTAAATGTTTCGATCATGTCCCCTCTTTTCCTTCTGTCCTCCAGACTATACAGATTGAGTTCATTAAGTCTTTCCTGATACGTTTTATGCTTAAGACCTTCCACCATTCTTGTAGCCCGTCTTTGGACCCGTTCAATTTTGTCAATATCTTTTTGTAGGTGAGGTCTCCAGAACTGAACACAGTATTCCAAATGTGGTCTCACCAGCATTCTATATAGCGGGATCATAATCTCCCTCTTCCTGCTTGTTATACCTCTAGCTATGCAGCCAAGCATCCTACTTGCTTTCCCTACCGCCTGACTGCACTGTTCACCCATTTTGAGACTGTCAGAAATCACTACCCCTAAATCCTTTTCTTCTGAAGTATTTGCTAACACAGAACTGCCAATACAATACTCAGATTGAGGATTCCTTTTCCCCAAGTGCATTATTTTACATTTGGAAACATTAAACTGCAGTTTCCATTGCTTTGACCATTTATCTAGTAAAGCTAAATCATTTACCATATTATAGACGCCTCCAGGAATATCAACCCTATTACACACTTTAGAGTCATCGGCAAATAGGCAAACCTTCCCTACCAAACCTTCCCCTATGTCACTCACAAACATATTTGTTGTGGTTCAGCCTGGGACCCCTCCGGGAATGGCTGATTTGCTGTCGGCTTCCAGCTCAGAGGGAGAGGCTGAGGACCAGGAGGTGCAGACTGACGAGGAAGCAGAATCCCAGGCTGAAGAAGAAGGACAGCCAGAGTTCCACCAGGGGGAGCTCTCCCCAGCAAGCAGCCTGGATTCCCTGGGGGAAGATGCTCATGACATCATAGATATGCGACAAAGGAGAGCTAATCAGAGACGAACTCAATTGGCTAGGTATTTCCAGCATTAGAGGTCACAGCTGGGTTTGGGTGTGGTGCTTGGGAAAGGATAAAAGGCGGCCCCACCCTTCCTGGCTTGTGGAGTTTTATCTTGGAGATTCGTGAGACCTGTCTGTGAACTTTGGTGGCTACAATCCTGGTTTGTGCCTTGGACTATTGAAACCTTGGGGGGGGGGGGGGTGCCAGCAAGAAGCTTGTGAAATTGACTGGACATCAGGACCCTGTTGTAACGTATTGTAACCTGTCTGCTGTGAAGACAGGTTTTCCTTTGTGCTTATTTTTTCCTGCTATAAAATACTTTTGGATTTTACCAGAGTGTCTGGCTGTTTTTTCAGTGGGTGTGGAGGTCTGGGAAAACCCAGACAGAACAATATTAAAGAGAATAGGACCCAGAACAGACCCTTGTGGCACACCGCTTGTAACCTGACTCTGCTCAGAATACTTGCTGTTGGCTATTCTTGCCAGATTGATGTTGTCTGCAAATTTGATGATTTTCCCTTCGATTCCCTTATCTAGATCATTTATGAAAAATATTGGGACTAAAACATTGAAGATATTTAAGAGTCCTGGGCCTTGAGGCCACTGCACTGAAATATGTTGCTATCAGGAAGCAATTGTACTGTAAGGCCAAAATTTACCAATCATGCCAATATGCTATTATAAACAGAGCAAAAGAAGATTTGTGAAAGAGTCAAATATGGAATTGTTTCCCTAAATATGTTCCTGATGACATGTTGGCTGCCACCAGCATATTAGTATCCATTCCAGCTGATTCATGTATACTTTGAATTTATTACCCTAATTACTGGAATATGAACTGCAGTACCCTTTATATTTTAGGTTGATTATAATTAGCTATTTTCCTATGAGAAATTGCTTTTGTTGGTCCTTTATGGTGTTAGGATGAAGATGTAATTTGGTTTATAAATATGTGCGGGGAGTGCAGGCATATGAAGTTATTTTGGCAAGCCAAATATTTTAATAAAAATTGGCAAAACCCTGAAGCATAAAAATGTGGACTGTTCTTCTTGGGCTAAGACAACAGCATCAGCACCAATGTTTTTTAGTAGACAGAATATATTTTACTGATATGGAGAAAACTTCTGCTTTCAGAATTTATGTTGCATAGGAATTGCAAACATATGCACATTTAGGTATTATGGCAAAACCTAAAAAAAGAAAGCCCCAGAAACCAGAAACATTTCTTTTTTTTATCATTTTGTATTTTACAAAGAAATTCTATATAAATTATTCCAAGTTTGCAAGTGGCTGGTATATTTTTGACTTGGTAATCAATAATAGATTACCTGTGGTTTATTTTATTCACATTTATTTATGTGGTTGGCCAATGTCTTTAATTAAATATGGTGTGCTTATTTAGTTTACAATGGTCTATGCCATCCTGCAAAATTGATATTTCAGGGTTTAACATGCAATATTTTAAAACAATTTAATTTTAACAATTAACAATAATTAAAAACGCTATAAAATAAGTAGCAGCCACAGTAGTTAAGAATGTATATAAATGACATTTAACATTAATAAATGTTATTAATGTAGTAGTATATAAATGAAGTCTAATATTAATATATTATGTTGCCTGACAGAGTAAAAACATCTTCACTTGGCACCAGGAAGACAATAACACTGACATTAGGCATTTCTCCTAGTGAAGGTTTTCCAGGGTTTATTTTTGGGAGGTGGGTGGAATTGGGGCTGCCAATCAAAAGATCCAGCTTGAGATAGTCACAAGTTGCCTCTCAACATAGGAGAACTGCCAGAGATGATCTTAGGGGACTTTTTTTTGCAGACTGGGCAACATTCTAATGTGCAGACTTCACTTCCCACAATTCTCAGGTCAGCCAACCCTTTCCTGAGAATTCTGGGGGTTGAAGTCCACACACTTGGAATATGGGAAATTTTGGAAATATTGCCTTAGAAATGGTTACGATCCTTAAGAGGTGCCTTATCCAATATGTTTGTCCCAAGATGTGTAATATTTTTTATAAATTAATGTCATTTTAGAGATTTGTTTTAGTTATTATTATTTCTTGTATTCATTAAGCATGAATGTAAAACTCAGCCAACTGTACATTTTTATTAATGTTATTGTTATTCCTTCAGGTTAGTGTTGACTCTTTGCAACTATCTGGGCTACTAGCTGCAGTTTCCTTGTAACATTTTCAGGAGTGACTTACTCTTGTCTCCCACCTAGGGATGAGAGAAAGTGACTGGCCCAAGGTCACTCAGCTGGCTTTGTGCCGAAGGGGACTAAAACTCACAGTCTCAGGTTTCTAGCCTGCTATCTTAAGTACTATATCAAACTGGCTCTCTGCTTTATAGGATAATAAGTGAATTAGGACAAGAAATTGACTTGGAGAAGAATACTGTATGTAAAATACGTTTGTAATCCCTACTTCCATTCAGTATTCCTGCAAAGTTATCTTCTTCTAGTAAAGTTTCTGCATTGTCTTCAAGGAGAATTTCACATATAATAAATTACAGCAATCTAAACAAGAAGGTACTGAATTATCACAGTGAGGCTGCATCTATTCAAATAAGATTATAACCACTACACCAATTTTAGAGATTATGATGATTATCTCTTGTATTCATGGTCTCACAGAGGACATTTTTTTTTGTTTGATGACAGAGAATGATTGAAAAGAATATCCATAATACTGCATACATTTGATTATGATCTGTTACATGATCCAAAATAGGTTGGAGCCAATTAAATTAGATAAATTATCTGTTAGTAGCAGTTCTGTCTAGCCTGGGTTGAGCTTCAATTTTTTTGGTGCTCCTCCAAGCACAAGGAGAATATACAGTTATCAGTTGTTAATATCACACAGTATAATGATTATATGGATGAGGATGGCAAGGGAGATAAAAATAATAATATTGCATCATGCAAATAAAACAACTTATAGAACTGCATTAAATGTAATGGCATCACTATCTAAATAGGAACGAGTGGTTGGAATGCTGGGCAGGAGATGAGCAAGCCCATGTTCGATACCTGGGTGCTGCCATGAGTCGGGGTTGAACTCTCGTCCTTCACTCCAACTCCAGCCTGGGAAATGAAAGGAACCTCCAACAGGGCAATAGTGATATCACCGGATAATCCTTTTGGAAGCTCCTGACACGAGTGCAAATGCTATGTAAGTGCACATTTGGATATTATGGTGGCTTGTGATAGGCATTGTTGTGCTAGTTGTAATATTGATAAAATATTGCAGTATTGGACATTTTTGGTCTTTGCATTATAGTGAACAGACATGAAAATAGACAGAAGAGAAGGAATTCCTGCTTCCTTTCTTTTCCTCTCATTGATTGGTTGTAAGAAGCATTATAAAAAGCTGCCCTAAAGAATTATATGTAAAATTGCAAGCATTCATGCATTCAGCTCAGTTTCTGAATACTGAAGTGATCATATTTCTCCTTAATGCCCTGTGCATGCGCACAACATATAGACAAACAAGGAATATTCATTTTCCAGTTTAACGAACACCAAAGGATAAGTAAGATTTAAAAAAAACCCTCAAAAATATTTCAGCATTTAGGACTCCCCATCTGGATATGCCACTGCCTCCTCAGATTTGTAGACATGTGGACATATGGTAATAAAGTGTTCCTTCGATTTTTGAGAATAACCTATACCATGGTTTTTAAAAAAATATTAATTAAAAAATATTTTGCGGTTTTTTTCTATGTCACGGTTTTCCCCGTCTGATGACGTCATACATCATCGCCAAACTAATAATTTTTGCAAATAAATAACAAAAAAATAATTATTATTAATAAATAATTATGTTTATAAATATCAGGATCACTAAGTGTCTTATTCAATGGTGAATACCAGTAATAATAGTGAGTAAATGGTTGTCAAGGGAATGGGAAATGGTAATTTAAGGGTTTAAAGTGTTAAGGGATGGCTTGTGATGCTGTCCATAGCCAAAAATGGTGTATTTACTTCCTCATCTCTACTTCGCGGAAATTCGACTTTCACGGGCGGTCTCAGAACGAATCCCCCACGAAAATTGAGGGAACACTGTATTGCAATGGATTCTAACTCAGTATTAACCAAAGTTGACAACTTAAAGTTGTGTGGACTTCAACTCATGCTGACTGGGGGATTCTGGGAGTTTAAATCCACACATCTCAAGTTTCAACAGCACTGCTATGACCTAATAAAGGGCAGCCGCAAGTTGTGTTGCACTGCCATCTGCCCTCTTCCTGATGTGAGCCTAGTCTCTCAGGTGTCCAACAACATGAACTCCATCCAGCAGATGGCAGCAAAAAGGCTTTTCTAACTGTTTGATCTGTGCAGCAAAAAGCTTAGCAGGAATTTTCAAGCCAGAATTGAGTTGCCAGTATTAACACAAAATGGTCCATTCTAGAAATGCAATAGGAATTAGATCTTTGTGTCAAAGAGGTAGTTCAGCTCATGTAAAAGGTTGCAACATCAATCCTGGCAAGTGTTGGTTCTTTAATTGTTATGCATGGAGGAAAAAGAAAATTACCAATCCAAACTTTTGGTAGGCTGATTAGATCTGCACTCCAAATTCTCCAAATATTTGTAACTTTCAGAATTCAGAATTCCTTTCCTTCTGCTGCATGCAGCTGCCACTAGTTGTCGAATACTTATTAGTGTCTGTTAGCCAATGGACACTAAAATATATATGGCCATTCCATCTCTTTCTGTCTTAAGTAATGGAGCAAACACAATGGTGCTGCAAATTCATCTCTCTTTGTATCTCTGTAGACTTTGGGTACAGAATTGTGCTTTATAGTTTATGCTCTTCTCCCCCTTCAATTTCATATTTTATCCTAAGGTTCCCCCCCCCCCTCTCTTTATCCAATGAAATAGGAACTGGCTAATAAGGTAGCTCCCTGTTTGAATGGGATGCAGTTCATCATGCAATTTGTTAACTGAAAAAAGCAACATAAATGATTCAGGGCAAATGATTTTATCTGTCTGCTGCAATAATTGAATTTGCATGTCGTTATCCTTACCAGACGTAGACTAGCCAAAAATTTGCATTTCAGAAAAGCCTCGTATAAAATCCAATATTATATTATTTCTACTGCAGCTTGCCTGCTTTGCAGATCTGTCCCAGAGTGTTTTCTAACCTTTTTATAGCTTTGGGGATATACAAATGGGAGGCTAAATTCCTAATTCTTTGAGGAAGAATCAGAGGACCTTATGATTCTACTGATGAAGGAAATAGTCAGTGAAAAAAAAATTCTGGAATTTCAGCCTTAATGTTTCATATTTACATGACATGCAAATAACACTGACTGCAACATCACATAGTCCACAGCTGTAATTAGGAATGGCTTTTTTGGATTAAGGTCCAATCAAAGTTACCATAATGGAACCAATATCACAGGACTCCTGGTGTGTTTTTCAGCAAGGTAGTAGGATGTCTATAGAACATTATCCTTAGTAAGTATTGTGTTAAATAACATTTTAAAATGGCAATGGCTCTGTAATTTCCCCTTTTTAAAAGTTGCTAGTACTTCCCTTGCTTCTTGGTATCAAAACAATTCCTGCCATTCTGCATGTCCTACACTTTCTATCTGGCTACTGTTCGAATTTCTCCCAGGAGAATTAAATTTTATTTTATTTATTTATTTATTTTATTTCATTTGACTTCTATGCCACCCAATCCTGAAGGACTCAGGGTGGCTTACAACAATTTAAAAAATAACAATAAAAAGGAGTAAAAAAAATACAGTCTAAACTCTAAAACCCTAATTAAGACTCAATAATAAAATAACTCAACAACAGGCATACATACCATTCATACGCATTCAGATATGTGGCCAAGTTAGTTGTTGATTTAGGGCCCTCAGACCTGCTGGCATAACCAGGTCTTCGTGGCCTTATAGAAAGCCAGCAGGGTGGGAGCAGGGTGGTTATCGGGGGGGGGGGAGTTGATTCCATAGAGCTGGGGCGGCAACAGAGAAGGCCCTTCCCCACGGTCCTGCCAACTTGCTTAGTTGACAGGACCTGGAGGAGGCTAACTCTGTGTGCTCCAATTGGTCTCTGGGAGGTATGTAGCAAGAGACAGTCCTGTAGATAGTCTGGCCCTGAGCCATATAGGGCTTTATAGGTAATAGAAAACATAGAAACATAGAATTCTGACGGCAGAAAAAGACCTCATGGTCCATCTAGTCTGCCCTTATACTATTTTCTGTATTTTATCTTAGGATGGATATATGTTTATCCCAGGCATGTTTAAATTCAGTTACTGTGGATTTATCTACCACGTCTGCTGGAAGTATGTTCCAAGGATCTACCACTCTTTCAGTAAAATAATATTTTCTCATGTTGCTTCTGATCTTTCCCACAACTAACTTCAGACTGTGTCCCCTTGTTCTTGTGTTCACTTTCCTATTAAAAACACTTCCCTCCTGGACCTTATTTAACCCTTTAATATATTTAAATGTTTCGATCATGTCCCCCCTTTTCCTTCTGTCCTACAGACTATACAGATTGAGTTCATTAAGTCTTTCCTGATACGTTTTATGCTTAAGACCTTCCACCATTCTTGTAGCCCGTCTTTGGACCCGTTCAATTTTGTCAATATCTTTTTGTAGGTGAGGTCTCCAGAACTGAACACAGTATTCCAAATGTGGTCTCACCAGCACTCTATATAGCGGGATCATAATCTCCCTCTTCCTGCTTGTTATACCTCTAGCTATGCAGCCAAGCATCCTACTTGCTTTCCCTACTGCCTAATAACCAACACCTTGAATTGTGCCTGGAGACTAATAGGAAGCCAGTGCAGCTCGCGGAGTATAGGTGTTATATGGGTATACCTTGATATTCATTTCTATACAAAGGGTTAGGCCAAGAGGCAAAATAAGTTGGGAGGATTAGAGCAGACAAGGACAGAATAACACTGGGGCTTGGCAGTTGCTTCAGGAAGGCAGGAGGAGGTTATGGGAGCAAAGGACACTAACCCTAATCCTTAGTAAGAAAAGCAGGAAGGAGGAAGAAAACAAGGAGAATGGTAAAAGAAAAACAAAGAAAAAAGAAAACAAAGAAAGCAAGGAGAATGGTAAAAAGAAAGAGGAGACAAAGAGATATAAGAACAAATACGACTTCAGCCACAGAGTGATCAATGCCTGGAATTCATTACCTGACTCTGTTGTTTCTTCCCCCAACCCCAAAATCTTCAATCTTAGATTGTATACAGTTGATCTCTCCCCTTTTTAAAGAGGTTTGTAAGGGATGTGCATAAGGGCACCATTGTGCCTACCATCCCTGTTCTACTGTCCTATTCTTTTATCATTACTTTCTATGTTATGTTTATATAAACTACTATCCTATACTTGATTGACAAATAAAATAAATAAATAAATAAAATAAACAAACATATTTTTTTAAAAAATAACTGTAGGACATAAAGCTTGGACCCGGATCTACAAATTTCAACATTTTTTCAGGAGAATAGATAAAAAGCTATTTTCTTTAGATATAGTTTCCTGTCCCAAACCTTTATGGGAAATAATTATTGTTGGCTTTATAGTCATAAACAATTTAACAACTACCATTGGGATTTAACCTGGAACCATCCTACTGAAGCCAATGGACCTGAAACAAGGTTAAGTCTAGATATTTTGAACTTTTTAACAGGTCTATGGATCAGGTTGCCACACATAACATGAGGTCAAGATTGAGAGGCCTGTTGATGTGGCTGTCAGATACTTGTTATATATCCCACTTAACCCTAGAGTTCATAGGTCTTCCAAGTCAATGTGAAGGGGTTTAATCTTGGCTATTGTTGCTGAAGAGGCTTACATGAATTACTCCTTTTAATACTTGCAAATCTCTCTCCCCTTGACATTTCAACCCCAACATTATGGAAAGTTGCATATAAATAGTACCAGAGTTCTTGCAATGAAAAAATAAATCCCAAAATCACTACTTTGAGAGAATAAAACTTGGGTTGTCAAACCCATAAAGTATCCATTCAACATTTTTTCCCACCGCCTCCATCTTGTTTAGAATAGGAATTCACCAAAATGATCACCTATTGATCAATATAATTAACCCATCATTCCTTTAATATAATATTCCACAGGGTCGTCTTTAGAAGAAGTCAGTGGTATGCCTTGATGATAGTATCAAAATACCGGTAAGTGTAATTCTGGGCTTTAGTAATAATACAGTGAAGTATTATTCTCACAAAAATATTATTTAATTATAATAAAAGTTAAATAAATAAATAAATAAATAACAATGGGATTTTTAAAGCTATATAAATTATCTTATCAGTGTAAGATTAATCAGCAATTTTTCACAATCTTTCACATTCAGTATGGTAAGCTAGAGTTGTTTTAAAATGTTTTCTTTCAGAGTATCAAACAATGGCCCTTTCCTACCAGTCAAGAATTATTATCATGTATATCATGTCAGGAATCATGTGTTAGGTAAACCAACAACCATTCAAGTTCTCAGTTAGAACAATTCTCAAGAACCATTTTAATATGGTAGGTACAAAAAGCAGTAACAATAAAGTAAATAATAAACCTTTAATTCTCTTCTACAAAACTCTAAAAATGTCAACATAGCACAATAGATTGGAAGGGACGTTGGAGGTCTTTTAGTCCAATCTTCTGCTCAGATAGGAGATTCTACTCATATACCACTTCAGACAAATGGCTGTCCAAACTCTTATTGAAAACCTCCAGTGATGGACCACCCACATCTTCTGGAAGCAACCATCCTGCTGATTAATTGTTTTCACTCAGAGGTGAGAATCTACCAGTTCACTAAAACTGGTTGTTAACTTTCTAAGCAGTTTGAAGAACCAGTTGTTAGAAGAAATCTCCTTTTATCCCCCACCCCCTTTACAGGGTTAATCCTGTAAGGAATTACAATTATTATGGTACTGTTTCTGTAGCCTAATCTTTATTGCCCTGCTTACAGAAATTGTCTCTTCTTTAACCCTTATTACATTCTTGGCAGTATGCCTAAACTTACTGTCTCGTAGTAGGGTTTTTTCCCCTTTGCTGGTACTTTCCCTCACCTTTGCTTGACTTTCTTAAAGGGGAAGGGTTGTTTTAAGCTTTTTACACTGCTATTGGGAGGAAATGCTCCCCTGTTGGAATTCTTCCAGGCCGGAGCTGCCAGAAAGAAGCTTTTAATGACAAGGAATCAAGATGAGTGACATTCAACGAGGCTTCTTGGCTAGCTAGAAAGATTGATATTCAAATGTGAGTTTACATACAGTTTCTGACTTTGGCCTAAAACTGGTTTTTGGTGAAGTTTAATTCTGTGCTTTGTAATGTTTAATCCTGTATTTACTGATGGGATAATTTCCCCTCATGAGAAATCCAGACCACCATACCATGGTCTTTCAAGATTGAAGGATGCCAATGCAATTTTACCTATTCAGGTTTGTTTGGAAGGAAAAATGTTAATCTGTGTTCCTGAAAAGAAGCAGCTTCAGAAAGATGGCTAGTTCCTATGTTTATTTGTTCTGGTAATTGGTTTAACAAGCAACAGCTACTGTGTTTGCTCCTTTGCTTCATTCTAGTTAGGCTTATGTCAAATACTTTTTCTATGTGGGCAGGAGGTCTTCCTTCACTGCTTTAGTGGTTCTTGGCACTGTCCTTTTGGGATGTACTTCCAAGAGGCAGGATGCAAGCTTGGCACCAATTTTTTTACTGCCTTTCTGGGGGACATGTGATCTTTCCTTAAATCTGGATGATTTCCTTAGGATATCCTATGAGGTGAGTGAGACCAGCTGGTATCTTTAAGTGGTCCAAATGGATCTAAGGATTGTTTCTCCTGGGTGTGCTCTTCTTAGAGAGCTTAAATGACCTCTCTGATAAAGGGTTCACTTTATGAGCAAGAGTTGGCTGCTGATAGTTATCATTGCATTTAACTATTTTAATCCCTCAAGGTGCTCTGGAACTCTGCCTGATTTGTAACTGAATTGCAGATAATTGCGTAATCTAATGATTGGTATTCAAGACAACTTTTTGCAAGCAAAGAAGCTTTTTGTATTTTTGTACAGTTAACACATGACTTACAGCCGTTCATTTTGTGACCATTCAAAGTAACAATAGCACTGAAAAAAGTGCCTTGGGATCATTTTTTCACACTTTCTGCCATTGAAGCATTCCCACGGCCATGAGAAGCCAGCAAAAGAAGTGCCCCTCGACATGAGTGATGTCGAGTTGGACACTTCCATCCAGTCACATGACCACCTGACACATGGGGCTACTTAGAGAGCTGAAAAAGTGATTTTTGACCGCTTCTTGCACTTACGACTGTCCTCACGTTTTATTTTGTCACCATGGTGAAGAGAAGCACTGCAATTGTGAAGTGTGTGACACAGTTGTTAAGGATGCTGCAACAGGCATAAATGTGAGGGTGGTAATAAGTGTGAGGACTGGGTGTAATTTACTTTTTTCAGCCCTCTGAGTGGTCCCTATGCATGTAGCCATGGTCACCAGATCACATGATCAGCTAGCCATGCCCACTCGGTCACATGATCAGCTAGCCATGCCCACCCAGGCACATGATGACCAAGCCATGCCCCAAGCAAGCCATCCCACAGAACCAGGTGCAAAAGTGTTGTGCGTGAACACACATATGAACACACATAGTAGCAAAGGGTGTTAGAACCCACTTCCAGGTAACATCATCAATGCTAGTGAATATTGCCCATGGCCAAAGTAAAAAATAAAACTGGTAAATGAAATAAAAATAAAATTAGTTCATGGCCTAAAAAAGTAAAATAAAGGAAAGATCTCCCAAACACTCAAATAAATGCATAAATATCTACATATATCAATCAGAGGCATTAGATAGATAGATGATAGCCTAAATATATAAATGCCTACACATATAAATCAGAGGCATTAGATAGATGATGACTAGCTAGCTAGCCAACTAACTAGATAGAGAGATAACCTGTTTTCCCCAAAATAAGACATCCCCTGTTAATAAGCCCAATCGTTGTTGTTTTTCTATTTTCTTTTTCTTCTATTTTCTTTTCTCTCTTTTGGTCTCTCTGTCCCTCTTTCAGGTTTATCTCTCTCTCCTCTTGCCAGGTTTTTCCTTTTCTTTTTTCTTCTTCCTATCCTTTCTTTTCTTTCTTTTAATTATATGTTTGTAACAATTGTTTATTATTCTTTTTGTGTTGTGTTTCTATTTGTGAATAAAAACTGTTTTTTAAAAAAGAGAATATTTCATTCATTCAGATCTGAGATGTGTTATTTGAGTTTTTTGAGCAATATCTTTGATCTATCTATCTATATATCTATCTATCTATCTATCTATCTATCTATCTATCTATCTATCTATCGTCTATCAATCTATCTATATTTGCCTTCTTCTCTAGGAATATCAAAAGCAAAGACAGCCAAATCAGTTAACCTGTAATTAAAAGCAGAATATAAATATCTCTCTTTCTATGATAAAATTAAGTTATCCACTGTCTGCACAAATCAAAGCCAACCTCATAAGTTTATCTCTAGCTTTATCTTGTCACAGTTTATTTACAGCTGCTTGTTCCTCAAAAGACACACCTGCACATACTCTGAATTTTCCTGGGCAGAAGGAGGGAGCACTGGGACACCCCACTCTTAAATTAAGGCATTAGGAGCTTAGTTCTTAAGCCTGACATATTTCAGGAATCTCTTGATTGGCATGAACAAAATCTGTTGGATCAGGCTGCAGTACGCACCTGTACATAACCCCTTGGTCTACCAAACAATGGAGCCCTTTTAGAAAAATGTCTGAAGCCTGTTTGCTGTAGATAGGCACAGATTCACTCAATTCCTCTATTTTATTTTATTTTATTTTACATTTGGAGGCGAGTTGACCTTTATTATTTATTTTTATTAAGGCAACTCTGGAATATTAACTTTCTTTTTCATAATAATTTTATTAAAAGTTGCAAAGAAAAAAAGTACAAGCTAAAACAATCATAGATAGAAAAAAATAGACAGTGCAGAAATGAAAAAGAGAAAAGAAGTAATAAAGTATAGAGAAAGAAGTATATAAAAATGTCTTCCCCATCACAATTATAAATGATTCTAGTAGTTTATCATCCTCACTTAAATTATCTCTTAAATTATCTCCTCTTCCCATATCACATCTGTTATCTATAAATAAAAAGATCCTTGTCATTTCAGTTCTGATATCAACAATAGTCCATTAAGCACCAAAGAATTGAGGCCTTTGAACTGTGGTGCTGGAGAAGACTCCTGTAAGGACTGCAGGTGTCCTGCAAGGCAATCAAATTGATCAATCCTAGAAGAGATCAACCCTGACTGCTCTTTAGAAGGCCAGTTCCTGAAGATGAAACTCAAATACTTTAGCCACCTAATGAGAAGGAAGGGCTCATTGGAGAAGAGCCTAATGCTGGGAAAGATTGAGGGTAAAAGAAGAAGGGGATGACAGAGAATGAGGTGGCTGTCAGTGTGAGCTTAAATGGACTCCAGAGGATGGTAGAGGACAGGAAGGCCTGAAGGAATGTTGTCTATGGGGTTCTAATGGGTCAGATTTGACTTCGTGACTAACAGTAACAATAACAGATAACAACATATCTATTTTAAACTTGATCAAATTAACTAACTTTATATTCCTTCCTTTTACTTTTAACAATCTTAATCTTTAGTTTCTTCCAATAATGCCTAGAATGTCTTTTTCTTTTTTGGCTGTCAGTTTCAGAATTCCTATCTGGCATGGCCAATTTAGTCTTTGATTTAGAACAATTCATTTAGTGACTATTCAAAGATATAATAGCACTGAAAAAGCGACCTATGACTGTTTTTCACACTTACGAATATTGCAGCATCTCCATGGTCACATGATCAAAATTCAGGCGTCTGAGAACAGAGTCATATTTGTAATGAATTCAATGTCACAGGATCATGTGGCCATCTTTTGTGATCTTCTGACATGCAATGTCATTGGGCAAGCCAGATTCACTTAAAGTCAGATTCATTTAAAACTGTGTTACTAGCTAAGCAATGTAACAACTGTGGCAAGAAAAATCATAGAATGGGGCAAAACAAATAATGGGGTAACAAATATCTTGCTGAGCAACAGAAATGTTGGGCTCAATTGTCGAGGACTACCTGTATATCAGGAGTGTCAAGGGACAAACTCAAGGGCTGTCTTGGAAAATGTATGGGGCCAGCCCGTATCATTTTAGCCCAGTCTACCCACATGGCTTTGGCTCAATCTACCCAATGCAAAAAAGGAAACATGCCAGAAGCTTGGAGAATTTAATCAAGCTGGCCACGCCCACTCAATCAGCCATGTCCACCCAGCTCCCAAGGTCAACCACAGCCCAGAGGTGGCCCTCAATGACCCCTATTGTATATGGCGGATCTCACATTGGGAAAACTGAATCAAACAACTGTTAAATTACTATATCAAATGATCTTCTTTATTAGAGTAATTCTGAATTTTTATTCATGAAACTTTAGAAGGATAAAAAGAGGGGGGTAAAATGTTTCTCAATCCTCATTGCTCATTTTTCAGTTTTCTGTTTATGCACATTCAAAAATGCTTTCTTCCAACATCAGTGTAGCTTTATTTTAGCTGTTCAATGATGTCATGGCGATTGTTCAAAGACAGTGATATTATTCTCATAGACTTTCTGAACTTATCAGATGGACAATCTGATTTGGCTTCATCTGGATGAGGATGAGGCAATAATATCTGGTCTCATTCCAAGTGAAAGAATATTTATGTTCTACTTTTTTTTTAGCTGACAACACTAATCACAATTTACCCTAACTTCTATGCTATCATCAATCTATTAGTAGAGCAGACTGTAAGACGCACTGGCTAATCAAAGTTCAGATATATTTATTTCACTATGTACTTTAATATGGGAAACTAGTGTTTTCCAGATCACAAACATGTTAGCTTTGAGATGCTGTGAAAATACAATTTCTTGAAAGTAAGCTTCCTATACATTTATTTGGTGCAAAGCAGAAGAGAATGGGAAGTTTCCTAAGAATTGTTTTGGGTGATTTGTCTTTTACTGGCACAACAAAAGCATTTGAAAAATACATGCATCTAAATGGAGGATTGTAAAATATGGAAAGGATAATAAAGAGTGGTATGGCCAGTTCAGATTTCATAGATTAAATGGTATATGATAGGATTGAGTTAGATGTTTCTAGTTTAATCCAGTAACAAAAAGTTTAGTGCACTGTGGGGTTCCTGCCAGTGAGTTAGGAGACTCCATTCTGGTAGTGAATGCCAGATTGCACAATTTTCGTGCAACCGCTTCAGTGCTGTCTTCGTTGGTCCATTGGTCAGTGCCATTTTCCCCCTGAATTTTTGGACCTTTTTTGCTTCCATTGCATGCGCAGAAGCAAAGTCTCATGAAGGGACACTCACATGTGTTTGATTTCGGCATGCATAGTGTTCTGCCGGCGTGTGCCAACCGCCCTTAATTACAAGTTAATTAGTCCAAGCAGACACACACAAACATGATAGAAGGCAAATAAATGTTCTTTATCAACAGAAGAGAAGAAAAAACTCCCTTTTAAACTTCAAAGGGATTTCTTGTAGCAACAAGGCACAGTTGAAATACAATACAAGAACAAAGTCCAGTAATAAATACAATCACTAACTCAGTAACTGTGAAATTGGGTCACAGTTACTGTTGTCCAAAAAGTGATAAACACTCACAATGAAGTATAAGCAGAGTCCAGGAATCCAGGAATTCAAACACAGTCTTGAATACAACAATGCATGGTCTTGACGAACTACGATCAGATAATCTTCCACAACGGCCAAGCCAGCACGCTGCTCTTTTATCAGCAGCTCTAATTACTGGAGCCCCACCCAACCACAGGTGGCCTCTCTTATCTCCTGTAATATGTCTTAAGTTGTTCTCTCCTATGTATAGCTCTACGCATGCGTGGGTCTGTCATATGTTCCTCATCTGAATCCAACGAATCCAATGAAGATAAGGAAGATTGATCTCCTCCTGGGCTGTCAGCCAAGCCCCCCTCTTCCACCACACCCACAATTCCTTCGTCATTTGATAAGTCACTAGTTGACTCTGTCGGGAGCAAAACAGGCCTGTGACATGTGGATGTTTCCCCCACATCCACCTCCACATTCCTTGGGGCAGGAGCTGGGCCAGAGCTAACCACAACACATAGAAGCAAAAAACTGCCCAAATCATGCATTCACGAGCATCCCCTTGTGAGATTTCAGTGTGTTTTGGCTTCCTGCACATGCGTGGAAGCAAAATAGCATGAGGGACGCATGTGCAAGCACACCCAAATCAGGAGGATGCGTGTGCAATGCACTGGTATGTGGGTGAGTGCAACCCGCTGCTAGTTTAATGTTGTGTTCCTGTAATGTGTATAAAATAGTCAACTCCAGATATTCTCTTTAAAAGATGACCAAAAAAAGATTCATGAAAAAATAGTATAGTCTACGCTTTCAGTAGGTATTAATTAGGAAGGAAGCAACTGATATACTATACATTATTGAACAAAGCTCTTACTAGAATTTTTAAATTAGCCGGAGAATAATCTCTGTGTTTATCTGGATGCATACAAATGTAAAAACATTTTTTTCTGGTTTGTGAATAAAAATTGGCTGAACACTGTTTTTCCATACTTGAGCAGTGCCAAAGCTACATTATCCACTATACTTCTATAGTACAGATAGATTGTTATCCTGTAGTTCTTGCAGATGGAATTAGATACACTAATAATGGAAATGCCAAATGCCAAATTGTGTATATTTTATATTACTCAGTGGGATATAGTGGAAGACTCGTTTAATACGATGCCTGTAAAGTAGATTGCCAGTTCTAGAAACATCTGGAACATTCTAATATTGCTCCAGGATATTCCACCATCTTGTTGCACTACAGGAACAAAATAAATACCTTTGTCCAAATATTCATCAGGTGTAAGAACAGAGGCGGTCAGAAAGAGTGTTGACATTACTTAAAGTACAAACAGCAAAACAAAAATAAAAAAGCAAAAAACAAAACTAGTTAGAAAGCATCCTGTTATTCAGCAATTAACATGTGTGAGGGATTTAACTGTAGAACAGATCATATATAAGCTGGGAAATACTTGAGTATCAAAAGGCTTACAATGCATGATAATAAAACTCAGGATGGAATTTGGAACTGATTTATAGCCTCCAATGAACCAAAAGGGTATTTGATTGTTTATTCTTTATAGTCCAGATAGGCTAACTTTTTCAGTTTTCATAAGAAATATTTTGTGGTGGCTTCTGTTGTTCATTCTCACATGATTATAACCAGATGGCAAAATATTATTTTCCTTAGGTTAAAGGTACTCAAAGGCAGCAGTTCATACTAACTTAATCTGAGGCTGATGGAGTGGTTTGTATCATTGGAGACATCTAGATTGAATTATCACAGCACCTTATTTTATGTGGTATTTCTTCTCTTTGTGTTTCTCTCTCTTCTCTTCTCTCTCTCTCTCTCTCTGTGTATGTATATATGTATGGAGATTTTTTTCTTAATATAAAATACAACTGGAAATAAAGACAATGGAAAAATTGGAAATGAAAGGGAATAGAGGGGAATAAAATGAAGGAAGGGAAAAGAAAAAGCAGTAACTTCTCTCTTTTCTTTGGATGCAGTAAGATACACAATAAAGTTATAGTATCTGCTTAATTAATCAAAACCCAAAGCCACAATTTAAATTTTTTTGGACTTACATACAGAAAGTCCAGAAGCAGTTTTCAAATAATTACAAAACTATTTACATTCTTGTCCCTAATTAATGCAGTCAGCTTTGCCATCATATTTTCAATCCATTGCTGGTTAATTTTTCTTTCTGTTTCTGGGTGTGTAGAAATTGTCCAGATAAAAGTTACTTTTTTCTAAAATGACCTAGTTCTTTAATCTTATTCTGCCACCAAATTGTAATGGCTGCAGGTGGTTTGTTGCGCCCTACTGATAGGATAAAGCTAAATTAAAACTCAAAAGCATTTCAATTTGAAATGATTTTCCTTCAAATCAGAAATCATAAACTCCAATTGAATTGTGCTCACTTGAAATATTAAAGTTCCAATTCAAATCTAATCAAGGCTGGTTAGCATAGGCCTATTTGGTATAGTCTCTCCCTCTCCTTCTCCTTTCCCTCGCCCCCTCTCCCTCATGTGTGTATTTATACTTCACTCTTAACTCCTGGTGTCTATATGGACAATATTGTAAAGTTTCCTTAGTAATATTTTTGGAACTGATCAATAATTTAAAAGTGTATTCATTGGATTTATGTTGGAGAAGCAATGAAGTTAAAGATTTAATTTAAATATTTTGTTGTGTTTGGATAAGAAGTAATTATATGCATTAACTCAATTTTGAGATTTAACATTTTCAGTTTTGGACAAATTAAGTGAATTTATAGCTAAAAGGGTTAGTGTTAGCATTGTAAAGACACATATATGGCTCCAACTAGTCAGTAGTTTGCAGAATTAATATAGGTCAGCTATCAATGACTGTAACAAAACCTAACTTCAGTTTATTGTTGTCTGTTGTTTCTTTTTTCAACTTTTTTCCTTTTATAATTTTGTATATTTTTTTATTTTCCCTTTGGTGTTTTTTTTTTTGTACTTAGCTAATTAAAAAAAATCTTTAAAAAAGCCACATTTGTTGAAGTGGTTTGTCACTGCCTTCTTTCAAGAGTTGAAATGTCAAGGCTGGCCCAGATTCCACCAGCTGGCTTCCATACCTAAGAATAGACTAGAATTTAGGTATCCCTGCTGTTAGTCTGGTGCCTTAGGACTAGACCACATTGGCTCTCATTTGAGACATTGAATGTGTCCAAAACAAATAATATGGTTTTGTACCAATGTAGAAAAAGAAAGAAAAAAAGAAAGGAGGGAAGAAAAATAGAAAGGAAGGAAGAAAGAAAGAAAGGAAGGAAGGAAGAAAGAAAGAAAGAAAGAAAGAAAGAAAGAAAAAGAGAGACAGAGACACACACACAGAGAAACAAAGACAGAGAGAGGGAAAGGGGAAGGGGAGGAGGAGGAAGGGAAAGGAAAGGAAGGGAAGGGAAGATTAATACTTCTCATTTCTTGTTGGTGATTGTGCTTTTCTGTTCACACACACACTGCCTCTTTTCTCTCCCATTTCACTGTAGCTGTGTAGCTTGGCCACACAATCCTGTGGTTGTTTTTCATTGCCAAGCCACTTTTTGGCACTGGAGGGAGTTTAAACATTGCTTTGTGGTTTGGCTTTGGGATTTGCTATAGCAATAACAGAGATTAAAGGAACAAAAAAATGTAATATACCCTACTTGATTAGCTTGTCCAACTGACTTCTCTTAAGTATGACTTGTAGGTGATCCAGTGTACAATAATGCATATGTGAGTCTGGTTTGTTATCTCAGGGATTTGCATGTTGTAGCTTTCTGCTGGAGAACATAGCCATTGGTACTTTGTTTATTTAATCTTTAAATATATTCAAAATAACCTTTTGGCTTAGATAATGTCCTGGTATCTGTCAACAGCTGTACAAGGAAATACACATACATGCACACACCCATAAAGGATCAGTGCAAAATTCGCGGATTAGAGCTCTTCCTCCATTTAATCTGTCCAGCACACTTCTTTCCAGATTCTTGAACGTTTTTGAAATTAAATATTAGAAACAGCTTTTCTTCAAAATGGGGAAATGAGACACTCAACACCACCAGATTTAATATTATTCTTGTCTCCCGTTGGCTGCACTCCTTATCCACGGAAGATCTTTTGGCCAGAAGGGAAAAAAAATCATATTGAATTAGTATTGAAAGGGTTGAAGCAAGAAAAGCATCAACAAAGAAACAATAAACAACAAGATAGAATATTTGAGGCATTTTAAGAATTTACCGCAGAGAAGGAAACGACATTTCTGATCAGGTTTGAAATACTGATCACAAATATTGCACACAAATGGAAACCATGTTTTAAGAGTAAATTTGGAGGGTGAAGGGACATTTGGATCCTATTTAGATCTAGTTATCACAATATGTGAATAATATTTTTTTTATGTTAGTACATTATGAATATCTTTCTCTGGAGCATGAGCAATATTATAATTCACCCATGCAACAACTTAAAAATATTCATTAAAGAATCACTTTAAAAAACCCATCTCAAAATAGTTTACAAAATTATAAAACAAATAACATGACTTCTACCAAATCTAATACAGGTTGATGAAATCTGCCTGGAGTCAAACCAGAGTTTGTATGCAGTTATTATTAATGTCTAATCAGATATTACAGCCACTCCCCAAACCAATAGAAATCATAATATATTAAAGATTGTCCTGGCATAAGATATTTCCAGATATTTGAAGTTTTTCCAAGGTGCTGGTATGAGTTTCTCCCCAATTTTCAGTAAACTAGTTGTTATCCTCAAATCTGTTGAAATCAAGGATTACCACATGTTTTAAATAATAGTTGGAATTTGATGGAGCTAAAAAGCTATTTGAATTGATTTATAGGATTGGCTCCACATCAACATTAGCCGATATTTATTCAGCATGCTAATTCAGTTTTCTATGGAAACTGGGAGTTTCAAGCTAGCATTTCTATAGGTTGATAAGAAGTCAATCAACCAACAGTTTTAAGAAGAGATTATCTCAAATGAAAGCAGTGTTGAAAAGCTTTTTAAAATAAGATATTAAAAATAATTGTAGTTGAGAGCACATATAATCTGACATTACAATATTTGGTAACTAATTGTTTGATAGTAAATGTGAGTCAGGTTCAATCTAGGTTAATACCTATTTGTGACTGTTCAGAATCATCTATGAAGTAGTCTGTTATTAAACAAAGTGTGCCATTTTGTACAGCTTTATTCTGAAAACCACTCAGACTTTGCTAGAGAGATTTGAAAGACAATTTGATTTTGCTTGGCTATTGTCAGCTAAGTGTTTTCCATTAATTTTATTGCTATCCTACTAATGAAGACAGATGTCGGATGGCAACCAGTTTATCCAGATATAAGATATTATTTGACTACCCAATTTATTAGTGAAAGTGATTCATTGCACTGACAATAGGGAAAAACAGATGACTTAAAATTTATGATGAGGTAATTTTGTATCTTTCAGGCATGGTAATGAATCACTATTTTCCCGCCCTCTTTTGACCTAATTTTCAAAATTGTATACTTGGATTTAATATTAGGATGTAGATGATGTCTATTAATCTTACAGTTATTTTACCAGGTTTTCAGCAGGCATCAATCTCAGAGTGAAGAAAATAAAATGCAGATGCAACTTTGAGATCGAGATAAATAATTATAGTACAGAATTCATTTTTACCATTCAATGTATTAATTTGTAGTTAATAAGCACACTTTGACAATTGAGTGGACTGTATTCTAATTTACAAAAAACAAAAATGAAATGGTCCTATTAGTTAATATTTGCAAGATGGCAAGTTACAATATTAATAAGCAGTAATTCTTCTTAGCATATACCCTGATTAGTTGAAGATTCTCCTTGCTTTACACTTTGTTCATATAGCTCTTATAGTCAGGTTTATTTTTGTGTTATGAGACAAGTGTAGGTGTGAGTCCCAAAGGTGCTTTTGCAAGAGGCAACTGGAGTTTCTGGTTTTTCTTTGAAGATATTTCACTTCTCATCCAAGTAGTTCCTTCAGCTGAAGAGAAGAGCTCAAGAAGCTTCTTGGATGAGGAACAAAATGACTTTGGGACAACCATGATGAGAATGATTGAGAACCTCCATAGACATGTAGATGTGAGTGTCTTTTTCAAGCAGATTGTGGCAGAGCTGGATACTGATTTGCACTGAGAAGAAGTGACTGGCCCAAGATCATATAGCTGGCTTACATGTCTAACGGAGGACATGTAAGAAATATTTCTGCTCCAGATCTAGCACTGACCTCTGGTTCTCACTGTTAACAAATATTATTGATAAATATTAAATGAAAGACATAAGAGGCACTGGCATATAGTTGGCCTTAAAAAGATAGAATAGAACAGAACAGAACCGAATATAATTTTTTATTGGCCAAGTGTAATTGGATACACAAGGAATTTATCTTGGTGCATAGGCTCTCAGTGTACATAAAACAAAAGATACATTTGTCATGAATCCTAAAATACAACACTTAATGATGACCCAGATACAAATAAGCAATCAAATCATATTAGAAATCATTCAATATAAATCGTAAGGATACAAGCAACAAAGTTACAGTCATACAGTCATTAGCGGGAGGAGATGGGTGATGGGAACAATGAAAAGAACATCCGAGACGCTCAGCGTGGGGGCGGGTGAGAGCCGCTGCGACCTGGGCGTCTCCTGAGGAGTCCAGCCCAGCTGAGGACCGGAGGGGGCTGCTGGCGGCTACTTAACATCCCCCAAGACGCCAGAAACGCTGAGGAACATCCGAGACGCTCAGCGTGGGGGCGGGTGAGAGCCGCTGTGACCTGGGTGTCTCCTGAGGAGTCCAGCCCAGCTGAGGACCGGAGGGGGCTGCTGGCGGCTACTTAACATCCCCCAAGACGCCAGAAACGCTGAGGAACATCCGAGACGCTCAGCGTGGGGGCGGGTGAGAGCCGCTGCGACCTGGGCATCTCCTGAGGAGCCCAGCCCAGCGGAGGACCGGAGGGGGCTGCTGGCGGCTACTTAACATCCCCCAAGACGCCAGAAACGCTGAGGAACATCCGAGACGCTCAGCGTGGGGGCGGGTGAGAGCCGCTGCGACCTGGGCGTCTCCTGAGGAGCCCAGCCCAGCGGAGGACCGGAGGGGGCTGCTGGCGGTTTTTCTTTTCCGGTTCCGGCGGAGCGGCGGGAAGGAAGGAGGGATGCCGCTGCTCCGCCGGACTACGGTGATAACAACAATAATATAGGTAATTTTGAATTAGTTTGAACGCCAGTGTGCATGTTTAGTGAGTTGAAAGTTCCTTGTCTCGGTGTCCAGTTCCTGTGTGTGCGTCCTCGCCTTGGTTTTGCCGTGGGAGAGTTAAGAGCTGGGAGCCTCGATCAGCTGGGGCTCGGAAGATGGCGGCCGCTGTGGAGCGAGCGAACTTGACAGCCAGGCAGACCAAGACGCCGAGCAGCTGTGCGGTGGGTGCGCTCGGCGCTGGAGGAGACCTGGCAGACGGAGGACCGACCATTGCGATAGGAGAGAGGAGATTGAAAGGAGACCAAGGGAGGAGGACTGGTAGATCAAGGTCTGATGGTGGGAGAGTTTTACAGACATGGATGCCCCCCTCCCTAGTCTGGGGGGGGGGAGAGAGAGAGATGCTGAATGATCCTTGACTTTTGAGAACTTGGCACTTTGAGAAAATTGGCACTTTTGAGGAACTTGGCACTTTGAAAAACTTGGCACTTTGAAAAACTTGACACTTTGGGAAACTTGGCACTTTGAGAACTTTAGCACTTTTATTAGTTGCTGCTGACCGTATTTCCTAATCGAATTGAATTATTCATTATTACCTATGTTTGTATTTTTATTGTTATTTTTATTCAGTTTTAATAGTGTTTTTAATAGTAATATCGTTCTTAATTGCTATTTTTATACTGCTATCAATTTAATTGCTTTTTTAACATAATTGGGGTTTTATATAATGGGTGACTGGGGTACATATACTTGTGGGTATGAATGGAATGATTGGTATGATTGGGGGGGTGGGGGTGGGTGGGGATATGGTATGGATGAGTTGATTGATAGTAGTGTGAATGACAGATTTGGCCCACCTGATGCCCGGGAGACAGGGGAGGGAGGGACACCGATCTCTGGGGTGGTAGAGGGTCGGAATATTTCAGTGTTGCTGGGGAGAGGCAGATATGGCGGGGGCCACAGAGCTAGCCGTTCCAGGGGAACGAGAGACCGTTGCTTAATAACGGTCCCTTGTTCTGGCTCTGTGAGCCCAATCTTGGGTACTGGTGATGAGTGTAACTCTGGCCCTGAGCTCAGGTTGCTGCTGCTTAACGCCAGGTCGGTGGTAAATAAAGCTCTCCTCATCCGGGATCTGATCCTGGATGAGGAGGCCGACCTGGCGTGTATTACTGAAACCTGGCTGGGCCCGGAGGGAGGTGTTCCTCTCTCTGAAATTTGCCCAGCCGGGTTTCAGATATGGCATCAACCGCGACCCCAGGGAAGGGGGGGAGGAGTGGCTATTATAGCCAGGGAGAGCCTTTGCCTACGTAGACTCATTGCTCCAGAAATTGCGGGCTGCGAGTCTCTCTTGTTGAAGTTGGACTTAGGGGTCCAGGTGGGCTTATTTCTCACGTACCTGCCTCCCAGCTGCGTGTCAAAAGCCCTGCCTGTGCTACTCGAGGAGGTAGCCGGGTTGGCGGTGGAGTTCCCCGGACTCATTGTCCTGGGGGACTTCAACCTGCCGTCACTCGGTGAAACCTCTGGGTTGGCACAGGAGTTCATGGCCACCATGACAGCCATGGACCTGACTCAAGTAGTACAGGGTCCGACTCACGAGGGAGGGCACGCACCTGACATGGTATTCCTTTCCGAGCAATTGAGTAATGGTCCGAGACTAAGGGGCTTAGAAGTGTTGCCTTTGTCATGGTCAGACCATTTTCTACTACGGCTTGACTTCCTGGCTCCAATCCTTCCCCGCAGGGAGGCGGAACCAATGAAGATGTTCCGCCCCAGACGCCTGATGGACCCAGAGGGCTTTCAGACGACGCTTGGGGTTATTCCAGAGGCACTTGTCCACAGTTCGGCGGAGTCTCTCGCGGAGGCCTGGAATACGGCTGCTGCGGAGGCTCTTGACCGGATTGCGCCTTTGCGACCTCTCCGAGGCGTTAGACCCCGTAGAGCCCCATGGTTCAACGAGGAGCTCCGGGAGTTGAAGCGCCAAAAGAGATGTCTAGAGAAGCGATGGAGGAAGAGTAGGTCTGAATCCGATCAAACACTTGTAAGAGCTTTTATTAAGACTTACAAAGTGGCGCTCAAGGCGGCAAGATGCGCGTACCATGCCGCCTTGATTGCATCAGCGGAATCCCGCCCGGCCGCTCTGTTTAGGGTGACCCGCTCCCTTCTTAATCAGGGGGGAGTTGGGGAGCCCTTACAGAGTAGTGCCGAGGATTTTAACACGTTTTTCGCTGATAAAGTCGCTCAGATTCGGGCCGACCTCGACTCCAATTGTAAAACAGAGTCGACTGACAACGAGTCAGTCGAGGTGACTGGGGCACGTACTTGTCCACCTGTCTGGGAAGAGTTTGATCTGGTGACACCTGATGAAGTGGACAAGGCCATTGGAGCTGTGAGTTCCGCCACCTGTTTACTGGATCCGTGTCCCTCCTGGTTGGTTTCGGCCAGCAGGGAGGTGAAACGGAGCTGGGCCCAGGAGATTACCAACGCTTCCTTGGGGAGGGGAGTTTTTCCATCACTCTATAAAGAAGCGCTTGTGCGCCCCCTCCTCAAGAAGCCCTCCCTGGACCCAGTTGTGCTTAATAACTATCATCCAGTCTCCAACTTTCCCTTTATGGGGAAGGTTGTTGAGAAGGTGGTGGCACTCCAGCTCCAGCGGTCCTTGGAAGAAGCCGATTATCTAGGTCCCCAGCAGTCGGGTTTCAGGCCCGGTTACAGCACGGAAACCACTTTGGTCGCGTTGATGGATGACCTCTGGTGGGCCCGGGACAGGGGTTTATCCTCTGTCCTGGTGCTCCTCGACCTCTCAGCGGCTTTCGATACCATCGACCATGGTATCCTTCTGCACCGGCTGGAGGGGTTGGGAGTGGGAGGCACTGTTCTCCAGTGGTTCTCCTCCTACCTCTCTGGCCGGTCGCAGTCGGTGTTAGTGGGGGGTCAGAGGTCGGCTCCGAGGTTTCTCCCTTGTGGGGTGCCTCAGGGGTCGGTCCTCTCCCCCCTGCTATTTAATATCTACATGAAACCGCTGGGTGAGATCATCCAAGGACATGGGGTGAGGTATCATCAATATGCTGATGATACCCAGCTTTACATCTCCACCCCATGCCCAGTCAACGAAGCGGTGGAAGTGATGTGCCGGTGCCTGGAGGCTGTTGGGGCCTGGATGGGTGTCAACAGACTCAAGCTCAACCCGGATAAGACGGAGTGGCTGTGGGTTTTGCCTCCCAAGGACAATCCCATCTGTCCATCCATTACCCTGGGGGGGAATTATTGACCCCCTCAGAGAGGGTCCGCAACTTGGGCATCCTCCTCGATCCACAGCTCACATTAGAACAACATCTCTCAGCTGTGGCGAGGGGGGCGTTTGCCCAGGTTCGCCTGGTGCACCAGTTGCGGCCCTATCTGGACCGGGACTCATTGCTCACAGTCACTCATGCCCTCATCACCTCGAGGTTCGACTACTGTAATGCTCTCTACATGGGGCTACCTTTGAAAAGTGTTCGGAAACTTCAGATCGTGCAAAATGCAGCTGCGAGAGCAGTCATGGGCTTACCTAGGTATGCCCATGTTTCACCATCACTCCGCAGTCTGCATTGGCTGCCGATCAGTTTCCGGTCACAATTCAAAGTGTTGGTTATGACCTTTAAAGCCCTTCATGGCATTGGACCAGAATATCTCCGAGACCGCCTCCTGCCGCACGAATCCCAGCGACCGATTAGGTCCCACAGAGTGGGCCTTCTCTGGGTCCCGTCAACTAAACAATGTCGGTTGGCGGGCCCCAGGGGAAGAGCCTTCTCTGTGGCGGCACCAGCCCTCTGGAACCAACTCCCCCCGGAGATTAGGATTGCCCCTACTCTTCCTGCCTTCCGTAAACTCCTTAAAACCCACCTCTGCCGTCAGGCATGGGGGAACTGAAACATCTCCCCCTGGGCATGTTTAATTTATGCATGGTATGTCTGTGTGTGCGTCTGTTAGCATATGGGTTTTTTTAAATATTTAAATATTTTTAAATTTGTCTGTTTACTTATGATTTGTTTCTACATGTTGTGAGCCGCCCCGAGTCTTCGGAGAGGGGCGGCATACAAATCTAAGTAATAAAATAAAAATAAAATAAATTAATAGTAGTGTAGACTTAGTAAATAGTTTAACAATGTTGAGGGAATTATTTGTTTAGCAGAGTGATGGCGTTCTGGAAAAAGTGTTTTTGTGTCTAGTTGTCTTGGTATGCAGTGCTCTCTAGCAACATTTTGAGGGTAGGAGTTGAAACAGTTTATGTCCAGGATGTGAGGAGTCAGTAAATATTTCCATAGCCCACATTTTGACTTGTGCAGTATACAGGTCCTCAATGGAAGGCAGGTTGGCAGCAATTATTCTTTCTACAGTTCTGATTATCCTCTGAAGTCTGTGTCAGTCTTGTTGGGTTGCAGAACCAAACCAGACAGTCATAGAGGTGCAGATGACAGACTCAATGATTCCTCCATAGAACTGTATCAGCAGCTGTAGTTTGCACTTCCTGAGTTGGTGCAGAAAAAACATTCTTCATAGTGGTTTTTGGATGACGTTATTGATGTTAAGTGACCATTAGTCTTGAGATATGATAGAACCTAAAAATTTGAAGGTCTCTACTGTTGATACTGTATGGCCTAGTATTGTGAGAGGTGGAATTATGGGAGGGTTTACAATTTCTATGATTTTGAGTGGGTTCAGTTCCAGATTGTTCTGGCCGCACCACAAGATTAGTTGTTCAACCTCCCATCTGTATGTGGATTCATCATTGTCTCAAATGAGTCAGATCACTGATGGGTCATCTGCAAACTTCAGTAGTTTAACAGATGAATCGTTAGAGATACAGTCATTGCTATAGAGAAAGAAGAGAAATGGAGAGAGCACACAGCCTTGGGAGCCCCTAAGCTAATTGTACAGGTATCTGATGTGATTCTGCTTAGCTTCACCTGCTGCTTCCTGTTTGTTAGGAAGCTTATGATACACTTGCAAATGTGTCCAGGTACCACTAGCTGGTTTAGCTTAGTTAGAAGAGCGTCTGGAATGATCATCTGCAAACTTTAGTTGTTTAACAGATGGATTGTTTGAGATGCAGTCATTGGAGAGAAGAGAAGTGGTGAGAGTACACAGACTGGGGTGTATGTGTGCTAATTGTACAAGTATCTGATGTGATTTTGCCTAGCTTCACTTTTGCAAAAAAAGATATAATTCTGAGAATGGTTCTAAAATCTTAGGGCTATGAACTCAAAATACTAATATATGCATAAAGCAGTGGGTTTGGAGAAGCTTGTCATCAAAATGAAATTGTCTGAACCCGTAGTTTACACCCCATTCCATTTTCTCCTGAATATAGAAAGGTTGTAGGGAGATTGTATAGGCTGGTGATTAAGAAAGACAAGTGATGGAAGAAATTTAAGTCTTCCATGTTTGAGTAAATATGTCCAATCTGCTCTGTTCAATTATATTATATTATATTAATTATATTATATTAATTATATTATATTAATTATATTATATTAATTATTATATTATATTATATTATATTATATTATATTATATTATATTATATTATATTATATTATATTATATTATATTATATTATATTATATTATATTATATTATATTATATTATATTATATTATATTATATTATATTATATTATATTATATTATATTATATTATATTATATTATATTATATTATATTATATTATATTATATTATATTATATTATATTATATTATATTATATTATATTATATTATATTATATTATATTATATTATATTATATTATATTATATTATATTATATTATATTATATTATATTATACAGTGGAACCCCGACATAAGAGCTGCTCTACTTAAGAGCAACTCGAGATAAGAGCTGGGAGGGGAGAGATATTTTTGTTCTACTTACAAGCCCAAATTCGAGATACAAGCGCCAAGGAGCTGTCTCCTGAAGCCAAACGCTAACTTCCGCGTTCGGCTTCAGGAGACAGCTGCGAAGCGGCGCGCGTGTTTTAAAAGGTTGCAGCCGGCCTGGGGGGCTCGGGGGGGTGCTTGCAGCTTTCTTTCTTGCTCTTTTTCTTTCTCTCTTTTACCTTCCCTTCCTCTACTTCTTCTTTTCTTTCTCCTTCCCACCTTCTTCCTTCCCTCCCTCCCTTCACTCATTCCTCTCTTACTCTCCCCTTTCATAAGTTTCCTTGCTTCCTTCCTCTGTTCCTGTCCCTTCCCCCTTTCTTTCTTTCTTTCTTTCTTGCTTTCTTTCTTGCTCTTTTTCTTTCTCTCTTTTACCTTCCCTTCCTCTATTTCTTCTTTTCTTTCTCCTTCCCACCTTCTTCCCTCCCTCCCTCCCTTCACTCATTCCTCTCTTACTCTCCCCTTTCATAAGTTTCCTTGCTTCCTTCCTCTGTTCCTGTCCCTTCCCTCTTTCCTTCCTTCCTTCCCACCCTCCGTCCATTCATTCACCCATTCCTCTCTTGATCGCTTAAAGCCGGTCCCTGGTGCAAAAAGGGTTGGGGACCTCTGTCCTACAGGATTGGGTGGCAGAGAAGTTGAACATATGTAAATTTAAAAGTTTAAGAAAGTTTACAAGTTAAGTGAAAGAAACTTCATTATTCATTTATATGTACATGTACATTTCTTCATTAAAAACATGTCTTTCTGCATAATTTAGACTAACTTTGTGAGTTTTTTGAGGGCTGGAACCAATTAAAATTATTTACATTAATTCCTATGGGGAAAAGTCGTTCGAGATAAGAGCTGCTCGACTTAAGAGCCCAAGTCCGGAACGAATTAAACTCGTATCTCGAGGTACCACTGTATTATATTATATTATATTATATTATATTATATTATATTATATTATATTATATTATATTACATTACATTACATTACATTACATTACATTACATTACATTATATTATTATATTATATTATATTGCAAGATATTATACAAAATCCCAGTACTGGGTTGTCTTAAAAGCCCAAACTATAGGGAACATTGTGCCACATGTAATTCTTCGGATTCTTCCTTTTGTTTAAATGCAGCTGTTGATTGAAACAGCAGACCCATACTAGAAGGCCAGGTTACTTAATTCTTTTTACTTGCCTGTCTTTTCTAATGAAAAGATGTATTTGTTTCTCTCTTCCTTCCTTCCTTCCTACCTCCCTCTCTACTTTCATCTCTCTCTCTCTCTGTCTCTCCCATACAAGCCCCATCACCCAATCTTCTTTCTAGAAGTAGAAAGCCAGACAGAAATAGATTGTCAGTGGAAGTGGAAGGAAGATTATTAACTGCTCCATCTACATTGGCATCCCACATTTGAGTGAGGTGTGAGCATTTGTATGTGTTTCAGAGTCAGGTATTGAACAAAGCTTGAAATTTCAGCTTGCTGCCTGCAAGCATGGAATGTTGTTTGGCAGTATGTAATACAGTGAACCCTCGATCATCGCGAGGGTTCCGTTCCAGGACCCCACGCGATGATCGATTTTTAGCGAAGTAGCGGTGCGGAAGTAAAAACACCATCTGCGCTTGCGCAGATGGTGTTTTTGCTTCCACTGCCGCCCGCCCTTCGCCCGCCCACCCCGTTGCTCGCGCCCGCCCACCCCATTGCTCACGCTGTTGCTGGGGCCGCTTCCCAGCTGGGGAGCCGAGCTAGGGAGTCCCGACCGCCCGCGCGTTGCTGGGGAAAGCGCGCGCGCTTGGGGAATCCCTAGCTCCGCTCCCCAGCTGGGGAGCCGAGCTAGGGAGTCCGGACCGCGCGCGCGTTGCTGGGGAAAGCGCGCGCGCTTGGGGAATCCCTAGCTCCGCTCCCCAGCTGGGGAGCCGAGCTAGGGATTCCCCAAGGGCGCGCGCTTTCCCCAGCAACGCGCGCGCGCGGTCCGGACTCCCTAGCTCGGCTCCCCAGCTGGGGAGCGAGCTGCGATGTCCCCAAGCGCGCGGGCACCGCCCGCCCGCCCACGCTGTTGCTGGGGCCGCTTCCCAGCTGGGGAGCCGAGCTAGGGAGTCCGGACCGCGCGCAGCGTTGCTGGGGAAAGCGCGCGCGCTTGGGGAATCCCTAGCTCCGCTCCCCAGCTGGGGAGCCGAGCTAGGGATTCCCCAAGCGCGCGCGCTTTCCCCAGCAACGCGCGCGCGGTCCGGACTCCCTAGCTCGGCTCCCCAGCTGGGGAGCGAGCTGCGATGTCCCCAAGCGCGCGGGCACCGCCCGCCCGCCCACGCTGTTGCTGGGGCCGCTTCCCAGCTGGGGAGCCGAGCTAGGGAGTCCGGACCGCGCGCGCGTTGCTGGGGAAAGCGCGCGCGCTTGGGGAATCCCTAGCTCCGCTCCCCAGCTGGGGAGCCAAGCTAGGGATTCCCCAAGCGCGCGCGCTTTCCCCAGCAACGCGCGCGCGGTCCGGACTCCCTAGCTCGGCTCCCCAGCTGGGGAGCGAGCTGCGATGTCCCCAAGCGCGCGGGCACCGCCCGCCCGCCCACGCTGTTGCTGGGGCCGCTTCCCAGCTGGGGAGCCGAGCTGGGGTGTCCCGGCGCGTGCCGCCCGCCCGCCCACGCCGTTGCTCGCGCCGCCGCTGGGGTCTTACGGGGGCAAGAGGGGGAAGACCCAGGGAAGCCTCTGCCCGGCGGGGAAACTCCACCATCTACGCATGCGTGGAAGGGCACGCATGCGTAGATGGTGGAGTTTACTTCCGGGTTGAAAACTCGCGAAATAGCCCTTTCGCGATCCTTGAGGACGCGAAACTCGAGGGTTCACTGTATATTAAATGATATTTACTTTTAAGCTCATGCATAGTTAGCTAAACATTCCAAAAATTTATCACAGTTACAAATGCTGCTATGATTTGACATTAGGTGTGCTATCAAATTGTGAAATGTGCTTGGTAGACAACTTTAATAGGTATATATTTATTTCCCTCACTCCCTTCCCTATCTCCCTCCCACTCCATTAATTTCAGATTTTTAAAGAGGTCTATATAATTATGTTGTAGCCTGCTTTATTGTCCAGATTGCATATGGACCAAGGTATCTTATACAAATTACAATGATTTAAGTAGATTAATAATAAAAAATTATTCCACCCAACAAAACCACGAAGAAAAATTATCCCATATTTTACGACCACTTTTAAACCAATGAGAACAAGAGAAGAATCTTCCAATGAAATCTGATACTTGCCATAGACCACAATTGAGCCCCAAAAATGTGAGATAGTTGTCTAAGTGAGTTTTGCCCTATTTTATGAACTTTGGCTAAGTGAATTACTGCAGTTGTTCAGTTGGTAACATGGTTGTAAAATGAATCTGGCTTCCCCATGGACTTTGCTTGTCAGAAAGTTCGCAAAAGGCAATCACGTGACTCCAGCGCACTGCAACTGTCATAAATAGGAGCCATTTTCCAACCGTCCAAATTCTGATCATGTGACCACGTGGACACTGGAACGGTCATAAGTGTGAAAAATGGCCATAAGTCACTTTTTCCATACTGTGGTAATTTCAATGAAGTCACCTAATAAAAGGTTGCATGGCAAAAGTTCAGAGATCCTTGTTAGATCAAGCACACAAACAGACCCATTGGCCTGTAAACTAATCATTGCTTTCTCTAGTAGGAAAGCACAGGAGGATCAGTTGGCTGCATTCCCAAGCAAACCCAACTCCTTTCTCTTTGAACTTAAATAGGAAGGGAAGAGAATCAGGAAGACTAGAAGGAAAAAGACAAGGGAGGGAGGGACATATGTTCACCAGGGCTGAAGAAAAGACTGCAGGTGTTTTTTTAAGCTGACATCAATTTTTAAGATGTGTGGTTTTGCGAATACACTGACAATACATAGAATACAGGAAGACTAATGAGGAGGATGTAAAGATTCCATCAGCATGTCAACAGTTCCATTTAGTGACAAAATATAGACTTCAAGGTAGAGGCGTCTAGCAGTCTATGGTAATACCGCTACAAAAAACCAAGAGTTCATAGGGTTTACCATATATTTGAATCTAGGGTCTTCTTATATCCTACCTTCTTCACACTGGCTCTGAGCTTTTTTCATCTCTAACTCTCCTGCACTCAGAGTAGATATACAAGTGTTGTCAGCAGTAGTGCTGTAGGAAATATAAAACCATTTTGCATGTTAAACCACCAGACTTTTCAAGGTAGGCTCAATTATAATAAAAGTTTCTATATGAAACTATGCAGCCCTTGCTTCAAAAACTGAAGCAAAATTTATTTATTTATTTATTTATTCATTCATTCATTCATTCATTCATTCATTCATTCATTCGTCTATCCATCCATCCATTCAATTTTTATGCCGCCCTTTCCCTTAGACTCAGGGCAGCTTGCAACATGTTAGCTATAGCACTTCTTAACAGAGCCAGCATATTGCCCCCACAATCTGGGTCCTCATTTTACCCACTTCGGAAGGATAGAAGGCTGAGTCAACCTTGAGCCAGTGATGAGATTTGAACCGCTGACCTACAGATCTACAGTCAGCTTCAGTGGCCTGCAATACAGCACTCTACCTGCTGCGCCACCCTGGCCTTGTGACTGCCCTTCAAGTTTCTCTTAAGGTCTTTTTGTCATGGTCAGCAGCTAAACAAGGTTTTAGATATCTCTGTGCATGTGCAGACATTTCAGAATTGGCTTTTGTGCACTCTTAATCATTAATAAGGAGGTACCATGGTTCAGCAGTTAAAGACACTGAGCTTGTCAACTGGAAACTGCGGCATGATGGGGTGAGCTACCATTACTTGTCTCAGCTCCTGCCCTCTTAGCAATTTGAAAGCATGCAAATGTGATCAGATAAATAGATATCACTTCATTGTGAAGGTTATAGTGTTCCATGCATCTTAGCGAATAGTCATGCTGGCCACATGATCATGGAAATGTCTTCAAATAATGGTAGCTCCCTCAGTTAAGAAATAGATATGGGCATTGCCTAGAGTTGGACACAACTGGGCAGAAGAAACCTTAACAATATCACTTATTGTAAATTCTTATATTTGAATCTAACCATAGGGTGAACATCACATGACATAAATGATTAAAACAGTATAGTATTAAGATGTTGGCCTTTCTAAACATGGTTCCTTCCCAATGGTACAGCTGCTTAAATTTCTCTTTAATGCCATCTAGGAAAGAATTTGTCTCAGTGATTTGCACAGAATCATATGGAGGTTTTTTTGGATGAGATCCATTCCATTCTTCATGGGGGAACCTTACATTTCATTTACAGGCATGATTATCTACTGAATCAGAAGAGATTACTTCATTGAGCTGCCTATCCACAATGACATCAACATCAGGGAAGTTTACAACTAATTCTTGTCTCATCAGCATGCAAGAGCAATTTAATGTGCACACTTCAAATTGAATTGCTTTGCAAAAACAGAACTCACACAGTTAGTATATTATCTATTCTAATTTTGCAATATATATTGGGTAAGAGTATTTGCATCAAGTCTTAGCTATGATGATTTTAAAAAAGTTTAGTTTTTACTCACAGTCCATATCTCAGATGGTGGTTTTTGTTTTTTTTTAAATACCCCATGAAAGGAAAAGGTTTTGAGAGCTCGAGCTATTTTTCCAATCCTGGATTCTCACTTTTTGGTCTTACTGATGGTTTGAAATCTTACTTGTCTATTTTTCTTGCCATAACCATTAAACAAAAAATTAAATACTACTTATTATTAACCTTGGCACTTACTATAGGATAAGGAGTTTTTGTCTCTCTTGTTTTACAAAAGTGATCTCGCCTTCACTGGCATCTAAGCAGCCTTAAATCAAAGCAGCCCCTTTTCTATATTCTCTTTGCTCCCAGCTGCTCTGACAGGATGCTGGTAGCCTTTCTCAATGCTACTGATCACCGCCTGATATTATTCTGGCCCTATTGCCCATATCACTGGTCCACTGAAAGTGCTTGGCACTCTCAACAGCCCACCTCTATCTGAAAGGAGCACATTGCTTTTCTTTGTTGTGTCAGTTCCTCCTGCAGAAATTATACTTATCCCACTCAGGCATATTGGCCACTTGAAATCTCTTTTCCTAAGGGACACTGGCTTTGTAGTCACGCAACCTGTTTAGGTGGAATGGCTGTCAGCATATTTCTGAAATGCCTTTTAATTTGGTTGCTTGAAAATGATCTTGGAAAATGACTCCTCACTAAGGCTACATTGAATATGGAAACAACTGTAGGATAATGGCAGAGTGCATGCTTTCTAGGCAAACAAAACTGGTTTCCCTCACCCTGATTTCTGCAGCAAGAGTGGGAAGATTCTTGGATATCCTGGAGAGACAGCTATTAATTAGTGCAAACCAGGAATAGCAGCTTGGTTCTTCCTTTATGTTTTAAACTACAACACCCACCGTTCCTTACTAGAAAGATGGAAAGAAGAATACGGAAGCTGAGGTTCAAAGCATATGTGGTGATGGGGAGGGGTTCATATTTTCTATCCCTAACATAATTAGAATTTGAAGTAGAGGAACTAACGGTCTTCCTGGCATGATCAGGGTTATGTTAATTCAAAATTTGTTTTAAAAGTTGAACCCATGTTGAGCCCAGGCACAGGATTAAAATAATACTATTCATAATAGATGAGTTCAGAGGTATCCCCATGCATAGATTAAATCTACCTTCAGCCATAGATATATCTGGCGGCTCTATTGCACAAACACAGTACAGAAAAATGAGATTTATTCTGCCTTCAAAAGTAGTCAGGATTCCCACCCAGATGGAAAAACTCAAGAGGCCTCTGGTAAAGATTGGATCTGCAAGGGTTGCATGTAATGGTGCCAGAAGACAAGGGGAACCTGTGTATTTCTGTGGCTTTTTTCCATGCTCTCTGAATGCAAACAAGAGGTGTGACTTATGCTCCCCAGTCTTTCCATACATTACCTTGATTCTGCCAATATTATTTTCCTCTTGTTCCAAAACTTCCTTTGTGCTCATGTGGGCCTTGACAATCCCAAACTGCATTGCAACCTCACTGGGAAAAATTAGAGTTATTCGATAAACACTGGATCCAAGAGCAACGAGGGCAAATTGGACAGATGGCATTGAAAAGGGAGGAAAAGCAGGATTGTCGCCTACAAAAGAACTGCTGAGAAAAGAACACAACCAAAACAGGGAGATGAATGTTGATATGACAACATATTAAAAAAAGAGCAATTAGCCTTGGCTCAGATTTAGATTTTAATCAGCTCTTCTTCCAGGTTTTAATTCCCCAACTCCAACACACATTCCTTGTACGCTTGAAATATATTTAGAAAGCTTTTCACATTCTGCAACATCTTTCAACTACTTTTCAACCTCTCCTAAGAACTGAATGAGAATTGGAACAAGTGATGGCGATCATCTGCATAGCCAACCTTTGCTGACATAGCCAAGGAGCCTGGGTTTAACTAAGAACCTGCTTAAGTAGAGCTTTTAAAGATTGATTGATTTAGTAAGTTGATCCATTTCAGTACTTACACCCCAGGAATTATATCCTGGTATAACCTAGACTGTTGGATTGTTAAGGAGACTGGAGTATGGATTTTAACTCATGTCCGTTTTAAGCATAAATAGCCTTTTCCCATTGCTATGTTTGACCTATACAAATAATTTGTCCTTGCTTCTATGAGTGATATTCTCTCATCCACTTTGCATAATTACTCCACCCACTGAGCTCTTGGCCCCCTTATATCCCAGTCCCAGATCCTTAATTTGAATAGTGAGGGACTGAACGCTTCGATTTGCAGGCTAAATTGGATTTTATCAGCTTTGATAATTTCTTGGCCATGAATTAAGCAGTTCCAGAGCTGTATGCACATTCAGGCATCCAGCTAGTTGCATCATTTAAAAAGCACTTTCATGCATGTGCAAATTCAGATCTAACGTTTGGATCTGTTTGCATGAATCTCCTACTCAATATAGTAAAAGATAATGGAAATTGTATCCTGTCTATAAAGTTGTGGATATAATTGATTTCCCCCCCCACTTGGGCTTACCTGTATATGAAAAGATCAAGTTTTTCTTTTCTCCACGTCCTTTTCTAATACTTGGTCACACATGTGCTACAGTGCTGTGCCTGTTACTTTTAACAGGAAACTGACAAGACTTTCCTATCCATAGATTGTCTAGAAGCCTTTGAACTGTAGTTTTATTGTCAGTATCAAACTGGATTATCAGTAATGGTCAAGCAGAATTTGGAAAGGCCTGAACAGAATTGTTTCAACCAACTTAATTCCCCCTGACCTTCTTGTTCTATGAGCAACATTGAATATTTATGCAGTTCTTTAAAAACTAAGGCCTTTTAGACAGATATGGCAGCAGAAAAGCAGGGTGCAAATGTCAATCTATGTCTTTTTAAATACCTTTTGAGAAGTTCATCTGGGATCATTTAACGAAAAACTCTTTCTTGCTCAGTATTTTCTGTTTATTTGCCAAAGGTAAGTATAATGAGCTGGAGGCCACACAAACGCCAAAGTCTTTTTCCTGTTGCCAATTTCTTTCAGATTCATAGAATCCTGCCCTGTCGTCTTCTCTCCTCTCTCCATCCTTTACAAGTGGGTTACTTTTCAAACATTGAAACTTTGAGCCAATGAGAGCTTGGTCATTCTCCACCTGCTTTGAATTGCTCCTATTCCTTTCCCTCAAAAGCTCTCTTTGCTTTTCTTGGCTGTGAGACATTCCTCATCCTGCCAGGTGTGAAGAGCCAAGTGTTTGTAAGTGACAATTTAAAACAGTGGATGCATTTGGAAGTCCAACATTTTAAGGTAACAAGAATAAAAGGTTGGAAAAATAGAGGAAAAGTCCTAGGGCTAGTTAGAAGAAGAGAGTTTAAGCAACTTGATTTTTGAAACTATATTTTTCCTACTGCTACTGATGTCAGAAAATGTATTTATTGATAATGGACAAGCAAAAGTTAATTATATGCATTTATTGGCTCAATATTGTAATAAAAACAGTATCATTTCAAATATCTGTATAAATGAACTTTACCAATAGGTATATATACTGCTCAAAAGAAATAAAGGGAACACTCAAATAACACATCCTAGATCTGAATGAATGATATATTCTCATTTAATACTTTGTTCTGTACAAAGTTGAATGTGCCCAACAGCATGTGAGTTTGATTGTCAACCAGTGTTGCTTCCTCAGTGGACAGTTTGATTTCACAGAAGTTTGATTTACTTGGAGTTATAGTGTGTTGTTTAAGTGTTCCCTTTATTTTTTTGAGCAGTGTATAATGGATTGCACTTTCTGTGCCTCGTAATCTCTTTGTTTAACAAATACATTTTCTCATTTTCATTTCCCTGTCCCTTTTTAAAATCCATTCCATCATATTTTCCCTTACCTTCAAGAAAAGGATGGCTTAAAATTTAAATATAATTATGTGTTCCGGGGCATACATATGCCTCTTAATACTGTATATTAATTTCTGGACATCTTCCCTCTGAAGCATTTTTCGCAAATTTACCTTATAAAATATTATTAATTAATATGAAAGTTTGACTGAAGAATTCCATTTTAAAACAGCATGCAAATATTAATATGTTCTGTAGTTGCATTTTGTGTTAAGTAGAAATGCATGTGGTAGATCTATGATAAAATGGAAGAAATGATTTTGCCCCTTCCTTCCTTCCTTCCTTCCTTCCTTCCTTCCTCATTTCCCAACTGAATACTTTACAAAACATTGGACAACAGCATTGCACTAGAAATAATGGGCTGTGTGCCAAGCTCCCCTCTTCCAAGTCACTCCCACCTTATTCTTCGTCTGAGGAAACTGAACTACCTGACTCTATCGGCAATAAAACAGTCCTATCATATGTTGAAGTTTCCCCTGCATCCACCACCACATTCCCTGGGGCAGGAGATGGGCCAGAGCCAACCACAACACTATCTATCTATCTATCTATCTATCTATCTATCTATCTATCTATCTATCTATCTATCTATCTATCTATCTATCTGTCTATCTATCTATCTAATTATCTATCTATGTGAGATGGGACCTGCCAAGTGAGGACGTTTAAAAGAGTGGAATATGTAACTGGGTATTCACTATGAGAAATGCAAATTGTATGTACTTACCGTATTTTTCGCTCTATAAGACGCACCTGCTGATAAGACGCACCTAGATTTTAGAGGAGGAAAATAGAAAAAAAATATTTTGAGCCAAAAAGTGGGCTAAAATATTTATTACAATAACAGCGCATTTGAAAAACGCTTTCCCAGGCAGCCAGCTTGCTGGCCGGGGAAGCAAGCAATCCGGGACTGTGTGGCTTTGCGCCATGAGGACAACAATGGCGCCCCACCACCCATTCCTGCAGACGCGCTGCCTTGCGCCTCGTTTCCTCTTCCCGCCGCCGCATTCGGAGCCCGAGAGGGGGAAAGAGAAGAATGGAGAGAGAGCCGCGTGCCGGAGGTGGACGCCGCTGCCGCCTCAACAGCAGCCACGGGAGGGGAGTCGCTGGAGCTGCCCCCGGACTTTCCACAAGCCCAATGCCGCCAGCCCACATGCCCACCTCTCCCCGCGGAAGCGGCGGCGGCGGTAGTGCTGCCCAGCGCTCGGCGTTGTCCGGGCTTCTCACTGCCTCCTCAACAGCAGCCACGGGAGGGGAGTTGCTGGAGCTGCCCCCGGACTTTCCATCAAGCCCAATGCCGCCAGCCCACATGCCCGCCTCTCCCTGCGGAAGCGGCGGCGGCGGTAGTGCTGCCCAGCGCTCGGCGTTGTCCGGGCTTCTCACTGCCGCCTCAACAGCAGCCACAGGAGGGGAGTCGCTGGAGCTGCCCCCGGACTTTCCATCAAGCCCAATGCCGCCAGCTCACATGCCTGCCTCTCCCCGCGGCGGCGGCGGTAGTGCTGCCCAGCGCTCCGGCGTTGTCCGGGCTTCTCCCGCCACGCGCAGCCCAGCAGCTCGCTCCGGCTGGCAGCGGCGGAGGAAGGCGAATGCGGCTTGGAAGCTGGCTGCTGGGATATCGCCGCCCCCCTCTGCTCCAGCGCCTCCCCCCCTCTCCCTGCCTGCATCTTCGCTCCATAAGAAGGGGCTGATTTTTCATCCTACTTTGGGAGGAAAAAAACTGCGTCTTATGGAGCGAAAAATACGGTATGTATAATGAAAGGACTAATTTGTGAAGAACTCTAAAACCCCTGTTTAAAATAATGTTGGGAGGTGGGGTTTATGTTTCTGTGCGTAATGCTTACCTGGCTGCCGTTTCCCATGCTATCATCCTTCCATAAGTGTTCACCAGACAAAATTTCTACCATCCATGGTATTGGAATTAAAGCAACAAGGAAATGCCTTTCAGAGTAAATTCCAGCTGGGGGTCAATGGCTTTTGCAATTTGATTAATCTAGCAATTTGGCAGCTGCACAGTTAATGCATCACAATAACAGATCTTAAACTATGTGAGAAGGTGAGAAACATGCCATGGACAAGTGCCACTGTCAATGCAGACAAGTCAAACAAATGCAAACCCAAAAATAGGAGCTGCTCCATGTTCTCCTGTTCCTCAGTTTCTATATCATTTTCTTACCGCAGTTCTTTTCAAGGACAAATAAAAATACGGAACAGGAATTCTTCTTTACTCCTTGACAGAAATGTAATGGGTCTTTCTTATTTTAGTGATAATCCTTCCAGAGATACTGCTGTTGAAGTCTGATCCTGGAATTCTCTTTCTGTCTGCTGAATCCTGCTGAATCCCTCCAAAACTCCGAGCAAGGCCATTTTCTTTTGAGGTGGCCATAGATCCCTCCCCGTTCTGCTTTTGCAAAGGGTGACAATATCCTTCTTTTCAACATATCCATTCAATTTTATTTTAATCCCGGCTTTCTGTTTGAGGTTACCAAGCAGAAACATCTTGTGGAAATCTGGGGTCACTCATAATTCAGAATCTTCTCCTGCTTGTACTAACATTTGTCAGATTGTTTCTTACAAATGATTGTTTATTTGCATCCTATGACAACCACTAAGTGTTGCACCTCGTGATTCTTGAAAAACATATCTTTTCTTTTATGTACATTGAGAACATATGCACCACAGACAAATTCCTTGTGTTTCCAATCATAAGGATAGAGAATTCTATTCTATTCTATTCTATTCTATTCTATTCTATTCTATTCTATGCCATCATATCCCATCCCATCCTATCCTATTCTTTATGGGCCCCTTTCATTCTTTTTCCCTCCCCTGACTTAGAACCAGCAAAAGGCCATCTCAGTTACCTCCCTACAATCCAGAAATATGCACCTTAGCAGACATTGACCAAGAAACCTAGTGTAGTGGACACTACAGTACACAATGGAACCTGGTCCATGCTGATTAATTCTATAGTGACATATTCAGCTCCTGCCATTGTTAATTCCAATCCTACCATTGTGCCATAACACTATCAGCATGAAAATATTTTTAAAAGAGTACAGATATATCCATATTGCAGGGAAATTGCTTTTTAGTTAACATTATCAGTGAATTGAGAAAAAATCAGGTCTCCCATTAAATAGAATGGGTCATAATTCACAATTAGGTCAGCTTGATCTATTACAGTTAGCTAAGAGAGAAATATTGGCTGTGATGTTATACACTGATACCAAAAGGAAAGAATGTAGATTTCTCAGTACTACTATTTCCCCTTCACAAAATGTCACTGGATGCTATCAGCAATGTCAAATGTCTATTTTTATTTCTGATATTTATATCTTACTTTAAAACGATGCACCACACTTCAGTATAAATCATGGATGTATAGCTGGGAGCCGAGGGCCACATATTACCTCTCTTTTGCTCAATTTCAGTCTTACACTTTATTTTAGTAATTAACTTAAAGTCAGTAGTCTTACTAAATAAGGCAGAAGAATTTGGGAGGTAGGGAAAACAAATAAAAATGAGCATGATCTAAGAATCCCATGATTTCAATCCATTTTCTCATGGATATCTCTAGGTCCATTCCACAAATTCTCTCTATTGCCCTTAATTCTAAGACTTGTCCCCTTTGATATAATATAAAGCTTTGTGGTTAACATGCTTTATCTATGACATTTATTTCTCTTCCCATAAAATCTGCTCAGCTCAGAAAACCAGCAGAGAAGATTTGTTAACGTTCCCCACCATGCAGCAACACAGGAGCAAGACACAAGCCTATGAAAGTAGATCTCCCTGGGAATAAAATCTACATCCTTGTTATTAAGGGTTAGAAAACAGTTAAAAATCTGGTTATTTAAGCAGGCATTTGGGAATTGGAGATGTGTGGATTAAATACCTGGAAGGTGTATGGTGCTATTAGTTATTATGCACTTATGAATAATTGAAATGAATATTTTAGATAGATTGCATTGTATTATTAATTTTTAGTATATTGTATGTGTTTTATTACACTTGTGAGCAGTGTTCCCTCTAATTTTTTTGGGGGGTGGGCGGAAAAGTATAGCATCTGAGCGGCAGTCTCTTCGGGACTGGGCGGCACAGAAATAATAAATAAATAAAAAGCAAACAAACAAATAAACAAACAAACAAAAAACCCACCCTGTTTTGCCTCAGAGAATTTCAAAATAAAATACTGTACTGTGTGTCTATAACAGTGAACTCATAATAGGGCAACTCTATCAATATCAAAATGCCACTTAAATAGTTGAGCTAGTTTCAAACTAGATTTTGATTTTCTTTGTCTCTTCCTTACTCCCATTCTTTTTCTTTCTCTTTTCCTTCCTCTCTTTTTTCTATCTGTTTCTCTCTCTTCCTCTCTTCCTCTCTCTCTCCTTCCCTCTCACTCTTTCCCTCTCAGCTTCTGGGCAGGTTTGGAAAACTCTGAGTTGGTGATGATTTTTAAGTGAGCGATTGCTCACTGCTCAGCTTAGAGGGAACTATGCTTGTGAGCCTTATAGAGTCCCCAAACAAAATGAATACATCTTTCCCTATTGATTTTTTTTAAATGCTTGAAACTCAAGTTCAGTGGTCTCAAAGCATCTCTAAAGTCATAGTTATATGTGCACACAGGGAAGAAAGGAAAAAAGTCTGAAAACCGTACGATGCACAGTGTCACTTCTCTATTGATAGCTAAAACTATTTTGCATCTGCTGAGTCACAGCATACTTCGATTTCAACACAATCTATCTTCACCCAGTGTTTAGATTTGACTTAAGTGTGCCCATGCATCATAGCATGGCTACGTGTTACAAATGAGCATGAGACAGAGATTCTTTAGATACTTCCTATCACCTTAACAGGTGGACATACTTGAAGCACTGAGCTACAGTTTGACTTCACTTCTGGTGCTTATTCAAAGCGGTATTGACTGGTCATGGAAAGCCATAAATCACAATATGAGATCTCATGGTATTTTTGTAACTGATACCAGAGATTAATGTTTTGTTTTGGAACATGTCAGTTTTATTCGTATTAAGCAGATTGATAAAATTAGACAGGGAAAGGAGTGTGGTGTTAGCTCTAGACACCATGTTGCTTACTTATTCCAGAATAGAATAGAATAGAATAGAATAGAATAGAATAGAATATATTTATTGGCCAAGTGTGATTGGACACCCAAGGAATTTGTCTTTGGTACATATGCTCTCAGTGTTCATAAAAAAAATAGTACATTTGTCAAGAATCATGAGGTACAATACTTAATGATTGTCATAGGGTTCAAATAAGTAGTGAGGAAACAATCAATATTAATATAAACAAGGAATAAGTTACAGTCGTACAGTCATAAGTAGGAGGAGATGGGGGATAGGAACAATGAGAAAAACTTGGTGACTCTTTGATCTGATTCATAAAGAATTTTCTTAAGTTGTTGATGCTTAATGGAAATGGAACTAAGACTGTTGCACACGGAGATTATATAAAAACATATTTTAAATGCCACAGATTTCTTGAAACCTCCTTCCTCCAATAAAAAGAAAGAGGATAGCAATTCTTCCTGAACGGTGATGCCTAATAACACAATGCACCATAGTACCTAATGTAGTGTAAGAAAATATACAACTTAGTACGCACTATAAATGAGGAGTTTTCAATGATGGTGATGATGGAGCTATACATATTAACATCAGACTGAGCAGGTCTTTAAAAAGCCCTTCTGTTTTCTTAATATGGCAGAGGGGCAATTAAGCCTACATTGAAAAGAGCTAGAAGTGAACCCAATTGTAGCTTATAATAAGCTAATCAAGTACCAATAAAGAACACAGAGCAAAGACAGCTAATAAAGTTTCAAACACAACAATGTGCCATTGTTTAAAGCAATTGCCCAGCTTTTAACCCTATTGCAATGATGATTCCCAGCAGGTTGCTGTTCTCTGCGGGTGTTCTCTGCAAATCATCTGGACAGCAAAGACCATGAAATTAACCCAGAGAGTCCCTCCAAAAAGGATGGATTTACTTGGTGCCCTTCACAGCCATATGTGCAGGCTACATCAAGACTTGCTTTTGTTTTGCTACCATGGAATGACAAAAATGCCCTTGTCAGATGAGTGGACATGAGGTGTTCAGGTGCATAAAATAAAAGCAAAGCAAGCTGGGTGTACTGGCCAGGAAAGAATTTGGGGCTTTTGATTGCATTAAATGCTCCTTAACATACATACAAACAAACAAAAAACAACACAACACAAAACAACTTGAACATTCTGTAAAGCTTTCTGCAAAATCAATCCTTAATAGATGCTCACATTATTTTTTTTAATAATGCTATGCAGGAATCCTCAGATGCTAACATCCTCAGATGCTACCTTTTGCAGTGGAAAAATGGGTGCAAATTTAAAACACATGTACTGCTTAAAAATAAGTGAGGTGTGATTTGGCAAGCCTTTTACACTTCTGCAGTGAGTGGAAGGGAAAAATCTACTGGGGAGGACTCTCTTATGCGCCTGTGTGATCTGCATTTAACCCTCAGCTGGTGAGATCCCTTTGTAGAACTCTAATGGGGCAAAAGGTTATGTAGAGCTCATTACTGCAGACAGCTTTTAAATCAAAGTGATAATGTGCCTACTCCATGCAGCTGCTTGTTCTAAGACCTTTCAGCTGGCAAGATGTGGTAGCAAACTTAGGGAAGACAAATCACCTTCTGCCTTAGAGAAAGGCAAAGCCCATAATCAATTAGAGAAGGCTTCATAAAGCTAGCTAAGTAGAAGAATTATTTATTGGGAATACAAGTTGATAAGGATATATATGCATTTAAATTTACTTCAACAGTCTCTCTGGAGTTTAGGATAATGATATAATGATAATGAATGCAAGGGAAATATAAACTATCCTAGCATTTATGCATAAGCTCACAATAAGCTATTGATACGGGATATGATTCCCTTATTTTGGGGGACTTTTTGACATGAAGTTGACTTGATAACACAAAACTCTAAATTGTCTGGGGCCAATGGTTCTTCCCAACCACCTTATATAAAATGTTCTGTTTTCTCAGATTATTTGGCAAGTCTTCCATAGTGTGCTACTCTCCAGATGTGTGGGGACTGGAACGCCCTACCAAGCCTAGCCAGATGTCAACCACGATATCTGAAGAATTGGGGGAGATGTTACCTCAATGAATCTAAAGGGCACCAGACTGGAAAGACTGCTTTATAGAAATAGACTTTTTCTAGATATTCCTTAACGCCTCAATTTGTGCTCATTGCCCTCAAAGACCTCATGGAAAGGCTCTCCAGGGGTGTAAAACTCATGTTGTCATGTCAGCATCATGTGATGTATTGGGACTTTCCCCCACTTTGCTAAACTGGGCGTGGCCATGGCCAGTGCCTGCAGGCTAGGAGTTTGATAGCCCTGCTTTATTTCATCAGCTTATTAAATGACTGGCAAGGTCTCTCTGCTTGAGGGGCAAAAGCCATTGAGATATAAGCTGGGTTTTTCCAGTACCTGTGCTCATCCTTGGTTAAAATCTCAGGACTATTGGCCAAGCCTCTCCACTTTTGGCTGTTAAGCAAGTTTTTTTAATTAACTGTTTTTCAATTGACACTGCTATTTTTATTGAATATGTATGGTTCAGTTATTTTCTTTCCCTGTAGTATTTTGTAGTTTTGTGCATACACATGCATAAAAGTAATGTGCACAAATGTATTAATTATGCATACACATGTGGGATAAAACATGGTGCCAGTTCAGATAAATCAAGCAAAGCAAAACATCCCCACCCTTGATTATTTTCCTAGGGATTTATGGAACAATTACTGTCAGGTCAGCCAGAAAATATTTAGAGAATCAACAAATGTGGGTAAAATCAGAAGGTGCTAGGAGGTGATCACAGAGTCTATGATCCAACACCAATTTAAGATAAACCCCTTGCAAAATAACTATGTTATCTGGAAAGCTGTTATTGTATGGTCATAACTCATAATATGCCCTCAGTGCATCATTGTTTTGTGCTTCTATCCATTATCTGATAGAATTCCAATTCAAATCTTAGTTCACCTACACATAAGAGGCTACTGTATCTGATCCCAACTATACCCAATTATTTTTCTGTATCCGATCAAATGTGTATTCTAATCTGCATAATTGTAAATTCACTTGACCTCTAATGAACTCTACCTTTCTCAACAAATGGAATTAAGTACCATTTTTACTTAGAGGTTCAAGTTGAGGCAGGTCTGACACCCCTATTGTGACCTCAGGTTTGGTAAAGCGCATGAAGATTTTAATAAAATATGAATGTAGGTATGCCTGCAACATGGCAAATGTTAGATAAATAAATATAAAAATTTAAAAATTTTATTTTATAAAATTTTATTAAAAAATTATATAAATTTTATAAAAATAGAAAAAATTAAAAAAAAAATTTTTACGTGAAAGGATGCCCCAGCGGCGGCGCAAGCAAAGGGAGGTCCTTTTTCGTAAAAATAAAAATAAATAAAAATAAAAAATCCGTAAAAATAAAAAAATGATGGGATTCCGGGGGTGGAGCTTTGATGTCATGTATACCGGCAGGTTGCTAAGGATGCCAAAGTAATCACTTCCTGGATTCTGGGGGCGGCACTAGAATAATGGAGGGAGGATGGAATCCAGAAAGTGATCACCTTGGCGTCCTTAGCAACCTGCCAGTATATGTGACGTCAAATCTCTGCCCCCAGAATCTCTTCGTGGAATTCCCCAGCTCCTTTTGTGCCTCCCTCCCAGCCTCCCGACCGGCCAACAGCTCCCCAGTGTTCGCCTTCCTCTGCCACCACCGGCGCCCGGCTCCTCCTCCTCTTCTCAGCAGATGAGGAGGAGGCAGTGGCACTTCACGGTGCTTGGCACGAACACCGAACCGGAGCACGAATTTTAAAAAAAATTTGGGTTCGGGTCTGGTATGCCGAACACCACAAAATTCGGTATGGACCCGAATTGTGCAGGTTCGGTTCGCCCAACACTAATTAAGACTTTTATTCTAAACAGATCTTAAAAGCTAAGTTGAAGTAATGCTCAGAAAGTTCAGTTGTAATGTATAGAACTAGGAATTCAGGCTTTTAATGCTGCTCTCGCCTAAGATCACATTACTTTATCTCCCCCTCTCTCTTTCTCTTTCCCCCCAGTGCCACTGATTGCGAAAGAAAGTTCCCCGAGGTTCTGTAATAATTTAAACCATAAATTTGTTTGTCATAAACTTATGTAGTACAAGGTTTCTTAGGAATAATATTAAATTGTGATTCATTGTTTTGAAACACAAGCAAATGTATGTATAACTAGATGAAATGAAGCAGTTATGGCAAATTAGGGACAAATGTTACATAGCATACAGTGGTTAAATAATCAATCTTAGCGGAGTTTACCACTATATGAAAACTGAAATGCCATAAGCCAGATTCCCTTCTGCCCCCACCTTGCATTTTAGTCTTTCAGTTCTTGCAAACCACAAGTTTATGGCTGAAACAGACAAAGGAGACATGATGTAATTAGGGAAACAGGAATTGCATGAAGATTGCTTGCTTCTTCGGGTGTGTCTTTGCAGGTGCTTCCCGTGTTAAAGATCAAGGCAAAACACAATCCCTGTGAGGGCAGATAACTTCTTAGAAGCCAGCAAGTGAAGCTGTAGGATGTATAGAGGAAAGGTAGGGGCTTTGGGGAATATGCTCAGGATATACTTGTACCATTTGGATTTAAGACAGAGGAACAATCCCAAGGAGTGAAGTAAAAGCTCTAAGCAATGCTCTGAAATATATAGGACTTGGGTTGTGACTAACTTAAGTTCCCAGGAGAAATTCTACAGAGGTTATTTCCACCACTGGGGCAGATCCCACCTGTGATCCCATTTGGTTATTCCTCTGCCACAGAGGTTCTTCCAACTCAACTCTAAGTCAAGAAGAACAGCATAACATTGGAGCTCTCTGGAGCTTGGGGACAGGCCATTTTTCCATCCCTGGGAATAGCCTGATTGTGACGCATGATTGCTGATGCCACTGCTGCTTATAACAGCAGTATTTTCTATCTGTTGCTATTGATTGCTTTTCAGTGTGGCCTTTAGGAAATTAATATATTACCTGTCTGGGTCTGAAGGCTTTCAATGCAATCATATCATGTCATTGATTGATTACGTGCCATCAAGCCATTTTCAACTCCTAGCAACCACATGGATGATCTAAAGTATCCCTAACCTGTTCTTTCAAGTCTCCCAATGGTAAACTCATTTTGACTGCTATTGAGTCCATCCACACCTTGTTGCCCCTTCCACTTCCACTTTTCCCAGCATTAGCCATATCGTACAAGAAATTAATTTTAAATGTTAAGTATGATTGCACAAAATATTAGCACCAATAGTCCCTTTTTTCTTTTTATCCTTTAGATCCCTTTCTACCAGTCTTACTCTTTGTATTTATTTCAAATGATATGTTTACCCATCTAGCAACTGTGTTGTCTAACAAAAAATCCCACTCTAGAGCAATGATGAGAATTGATAATGATCTTGACAATATAATATTAGCATCCAAATAGTGGCAGATGAGGAGAACAACAGTTGCTACAATGACATCCAATGCACAGGCTCTATTGGCCTGACAACCCTCATCACTGGGAAAATAGCCATGTTTTTTTTAAGGCTTTCCAAAATGCCTGCAGAGCCAGCCAGTTTTCAGAGAACATAACATAGAACATGTGCTTCCTATCTGTTTATGTGCCAACATAACATTCTGGTCAGTTTATAAGAGTGGGACAACAGTCTGGTTTCCAAAGCCAGGTTGGCAAAGTGACTTTTGAAGCACCTGGGAAAACTCCCTCTTTGGGAGTGATGGGCTAGTTTATGACAACTGTCCTCCTGAAGGCAAATCTTAGCAAGTTGACTCTATCATACAATCCTTACAACATGCTTTCCATCTCTTGCAAGCTCAGCTTCCTTGATTTTTCATCTATCATGGATCTGGGTGGTATAATTAGCCTATAAGGACCATCAAATGTCAGAGTGACATATTTATGTAGATGTTTTTGTTTCTGTATTGCTTGTGTGGATCTTAATGACACATTAAGAAATCAAATCTAATAAATAATAATAATAATAATAAAATAAACTCAATGGGTCTCATATGATTACAAATGAAACAATAATGCAAAATTTAACCCATCTGCTATAACAAGATGATAAAGCCTTATGATTCTTAATGAATGTATCTTGTCTTTTTATGTACACTGAGAGCATATGCACCAGAGACAAATTCCTTGTGTGTCCAATCGTACTTGGTCAATAAAGAATTCTATTCTATTCTATTCTATTCTATTCTATTCTATTCCATTCCATTCCATTCCATTCCATTCCATTCCATTCCATTCCATTCCATTCCATTCCACTCCACTCCACTCCACTCCATTCTTTTATTCTATTCTGCTGGGATTTAATCTGATATCAGATTCATCCTTTAAATACTTAACACCTGATGAAACTTCCCAGGATCTCCACTGAAAAATGCCACGGGTTGCCATTGGATATGCATTGTTGAGCAAGGTAATACACTTGCAATGGATTGTTTATATATAGAACCCATTGCTTGGTAGTATAGACAGTAAGTGATGATCATTCATATATTAACCAGGCATGCAAATAGTTGACCCTGAGCTAATTTTACCATCTTATTAACATTACCCTGACATTGACAAAATGATACAACACCTGCCCCTTTTCTGGTTTTGGCACAATAATGACTCTAGAAAATGCTGAAAGTCACTAGAGAATAGTTTGGGGTTGTCTCTTTTAAGGTTCAACTGCATTTTAAATATTTTTTTTTAGCTTTTTTGGTTTTCTTATTCTTAAAAGGCTCCTGAGATTTAGTAGGTTGCTTCTCATATTAGGGAATGATTTTAACTGCTCTCACTTTTAATGTATGATTTTAGTTAATTGATCTCCTTTTATTGCAGTCTGAATAGGCAATACAGTATTGGGTCAGATATATACAGTGGTACCTCTACTTACAAACATAATTCATTCCGTGACCAGGTTCTTAAGTAGAAAACTTTGTAAGAAGCAGCAATTTTTCCCATAGGAATCAATGTAAAAGCAAATAATGTGTGCAACTGGGAAAACCACAGGGAGGGCGGAGGCCCTGTTTCCTCCCAGGAGATTTCTAGAGAGGTTCCATGGAGGCTTCTCTCCACCTTTTTCGGCCCTGTTCCCTCCCAGGAGATTCCTAGAGAGGCTCCACAGAGGCTTCTCCCTGCCTTTTCTGGTCCTGTTTCCTCTCAGGAGATTACTAGAGAAGCCCTACAGAGGCTTCTCCCCACCTTTTCTGGCCCTGTTCCCTCCCAGGAGATTCCTAGAGAGGCCACACGGAGGCTTCTCCCTGCTTTTTCCGGTTACAGTTTCAGAGGCTCCGGTTTGTAAGTAGAAAATGGTTCTTGAGAGAAATCCTGAACACCCGGTTCTTATCTAGAAAAGTTCATAAGTAGAGGCATTCTTAGAAACATAGAAACATAGAAGACTGACGGCAGAAAAAGACCTCATGATCCATCTAGACTGCCCTTATACTATTTTTTGTATTTTATCTTAGGATGAATATGTGTTTATCCCAGGCATGTTTAAATTCAGTTACTGTGGATTTACCAACCATGTCTGCTGGAAGTTTGTTCCAAGGATCTACTACTCTTTCAGTAAAATAATATTTTCTCATGTTGCTTTTGATCTTTCCCCCAACTAACTTCAGATTGTGTCCCCTTGTTCTTGTGTTCAGTTTCCTATTAAAAACACTTCCCTCCTGGACCTTATTTAACCCTTTGACATATTTAAATGTTTCGATCATGTCCCCCCTTTTCCTTCTGTCCTCCAGACTATACAGATTGAGTACATTAAGTCTTTCCCGATATGTTTTATGCTTAAGACCTTCCACCATTCTTGTAGCCCTTCTTTGGACCCGTTCAATTTTGTCAATATCTTTTTGTAGGTGAGGTCTCCAGAACTGAACAAAGTATTCCAAATGTGGTCTCACCAGCGCTCTATATAGCGGGATCACAATTTCCCTCTTCCTGCTTTTTATACCTCTTAGGTAGAGTTACCACTGTACTAGGTATGTAAACTATTTCAAGAGTGTAGAGAACAGAACAAAGATGATACGGAGTCTGGAGGCTAAATCATATGATGAATGGCTAAAGGAACTAAGAATGTTTAACCTAACAAAGAAGGCTTAGGGGAAACCTGATAAGATGTCTTCCAATACTTGAAAGACTGTCACAGGAAAGAGGGGTTCAATTTATTCACTATAGCATCTAAGGGCAGGACAAGAAGCAATGGGTGAAAGCTCGTCAAAGGGAGATCCAACCTGGAAATAAGGAGGAATTTCTTAATAGTAAGAACAATTAATGAATGGAACCGCTTGCCTGAAGTTATGAGTGCTCCATCTCTGCAGGGTTTAAAAAAAGATTGGACAACTATTTGTCTGGGGTGGTACAAATCACTGGAACCAATTGAATTTAAACAGGCAAACAATTGCATTAAGTTCTGTTTTCCTAAAAGTCTATTCTGGATATTCTTTCAGAAGCTTTTCCATGTAGAGGTTGAATCCCTGAAGCAGAAAAGACCATGCCGAACCCTTGGGTCAAACAGCCATGCCAGTTTTAGCATATCCTGAAATGTATTCATCTGGTTGCAGTACAGGCAATTCATTGTCTTTTAACAATTGAAGTCATTTCAGCGCAACTCTGCATTCTTTTCCCCAGGTCATTGGGGTACAGCTAATCAAGGGTTCATTGCAGAGAAAAATGGTTCCTAGCAGCCTGATCTGTAATGTGCTGAACTGACGTTAAGTCCTTTTCTAGTGAATGAACCCTTTTTTGACAGCAGAACGGTAGGGTCGGAGCCTTCAATTTGACAACCATTACATGGAAAAAAAAAAGGTTTTCTGGTTGGGTCAGACCTTTCAGTTTGACAACTATCTCATCATCCCCTTGCAAATATAAGCCTAGAACCAGACCATGCTTCTCTTGTCATGGATTTCAAGCTAACAATTGTCTTTTTAAGGAGGAAAATTGTTTAGTAGATTTGCAGAGCCATGAGGCTGCTGCTACGTTACTTCTTCTTGCAAGACCAGAAGTTGTCCAGTGGCTAATAAATTACTTTTTTAAAAATCCTCTTGCCCAGTTTCAGTTTTTGCATCTGCCTTCCTTATGTCTCTGTTAAAAGTGGATGGCAGATGAGCATGAAAGGAAATAATTATCAGCTATCTGCATAAAATCTGCAACAAATTACCTGTAAAATTTTGAGTATCGAAACAGGATGACACTTGCTTTTATAGGTTCATGGTTTTCCTTCTTTAAAGTTTTCTAAGAAAAGAGCAAAGTAATTGCAGCTCAGTTTTGATTGATTAAACATGACATATATGCTAATGTGAAACCAACTTCTGTCCTTTGTTATTCAAGCTTTTGACTTAAACCAATTTTAAAGATAACAGATGCCAATTTACCAACTCCACTATTCTTAAGGCGGTAATTTTGTATCCTCCAGCAAAGAAGGTATATTTTACTCTCTGCATTTAAATCTTGGGCACAGAAGTCAGATGATATTACAACCACAAATCCATTTTTCCTTTAGACCATTATGTATCCAAAAACACATGTAGTATGAGGGAAGGAGCATTTTTCTCATATATTCTTGAAAATTAGTTCAAGGGGCAAATGGAATATGTAAACCTAAATAGAATTTTCGACCAAGGGATAGGACAGGAACACCACTTCTAAGCTCAGCAAGTAAGTGCCCAGCTATAGCTTTGGGATTTTTTGTTTGCTCTTGACAACAGAAGGGATGGATTAGGATGCCATTCAAGCAGGGATGTGAAAAAGGATTCTGCATTAAGCTTATTGGTGATTGCTGTGCTGAAGTTGGAAAGCAATCTAGATAGTTGACGTTTGAGGATTTTATTACTCTTGACACCACATTTTTATTGGCATTTCCATCAAAAATTTTGGAAATAGCAAGTTTAATGTACATAATCAGTTTTTTGGAGGTGGTGGATGGGGAGAGTCATCACAACTGCAACCCAGTTTACCTGCTTCCTGAAGTAATTCTGTGCAGACTTTTGCCATCTCATTCTAACTCTTCATTATGTAAAATAACAGTGGGTCAACTAGTGGTGGCACAGAGGAGAATGTGTGCTGATGCTGGAGCTCACACATCTGGTTAAAAAGAGTGTCTACCTTTGTAAATCATGGTGAAAAACTCTGTCTTCTCCTGTATGATACAGGGCTCACTTAGAACAGGACAATTTGGCACCATTTCATGTACAGAGATAAGCTCAATTTTGGATACAGATGCTAGAGATGGTCACTTTGGGACTCATGGCCTACAGACAGATTTTTAGAGCTTTAAAACTTCCAGGGTTGTTACTCTTTTCTCTTTCTCTTTCTCTCCCCCCCCCCCAATAATAAAATATAAGCACTTTATTATGTCTTGGTAAGGCCACACTTGGAATGCTGCATCTAGTTTTAGTTGCCACAATGTAAAAAAAAAATGTTGAGACTCTAGCAAAGAGCAGCAAAGATGATTGGGGGACTGGAGAAGGTTGCAGGAATTGGGTATGTCTAGTTTAATGAAAAGAAGGACTAGGGGTGACATGATAGCAGTGTTCTAATGTCTAAGAGGGTGCCACAAAGAAGAGGCAGCCCCTTAAATCTCCCAAAGCCCTTGAAGGTGGGGCAAGAAACAATGGATGGAAACTAATCAAGGAGAGAAGCTACTTAGAACCAAGGAGAAATTTCCTGACAGTTAGAACAATTAATCAGTGGAACAACTTGCCCCCAGATGTTGTGAATGCTCCAACACTGGAAGTTTTTAAGAAGAAATTGGATAACCGTTTGTCTGAAGTGATGCAAGTTTTCCTGCCTAAGCAGTGGGTTGGACTAGAAGACCTCCAAGGTCCCTTTCAACTCTGTTATTCTAATAGTGTCTCTCTTTCTCTCTCTTTATAACTTCACTTTACCAAAGGAAATTTAACAGTAAAATCAACAAAGTGAATAAGCAAGTTGTTTTGAGCTTGTAGGAGATCCAGATATTCAGTATCCCTCAGAAAATTTACATGTATTTAGAAAAGTTGGCCAATTCTTTGTTTAGGTCTCTCAGATCAGTTCTTGAGTTTGGCTTTTCTCCTATGGGACTCTGGTTCCAGAAAATAGGAAAATGTTTGTTCTTATTGACTAAACCACTACAGTTTCAGGAGTCACTTAAAAAGTGCTTCATTAAAGCTTTGTCTAATTGAAATTCCCCTTTAAAATTCTGTATAGTCATGCTAATAAAGTTGAAGGGACTTTCCCCAAGAAATATTAACACCAAGACAGATGCCTATTTAATCAAGAATGCTATTCTGCCAGTAAGCCACAAGAACATCTGAATTAACCAATCCTTAATTCTGATAAGGGAAATTGTCCATTCTTCTTATAGGTGTCATGAGAGAATTCCACAAAGACACCTTAAACAGCTTTCAATAAAATAACCATAGAAATCCAATCCTTTATTTTTTTTTCTCTGAGAGTTTTCACATTGCAGTCTTTTAGCATAGTTTTTCTGTACCAGTCAGTACCTGGCTTAATGTTATCAATCCATATGGCACAAAACATCAGCCTTATATCATCATTATCCATCTGTAACCAACAAGCAACATGCACTTCTTTGTCAATTGCCACTCAGTGTTCAAGAGCCCCCCACACTTTCCATAAAAACTAAATATTAACCCATTCCTGTAATAGCAGGATTGGCCAAGCCATAACTCCAGATGTGTATTGTTTCAGAAGAGCTGTCTGTCTGTCTGTCTGTCTGTCTGTCTGTCTGTCTGTCTGTCTGTCTATCTATGTATCTATCTATGTATCTGTCTGTATCTGTCTATGTATCTATCTATGTATCTATCTATGTATCTATCTATGTATCTGTCTATGTATCTATCTATGTATCTGTCTATGTATCTGTCTGTATCTGTCTATGTATCTATCTATGTATCTGTCTGTATCTGTCTATGTAACTATCTATGTATCTGTCTATGTATCTGTCTATGTATCTATGTATCTGTCTATGTATCTATCTATGTATCTATGTATCTATGTATGTATCTGTCTATGTATCTATGTATCTATGTATCTATGTATCTATGTATCTATCTATCTATCTATCTATCTATCTATCTATCTATCTATCTATCTATCTATCTATCTATCTATGTTAGAAGGGACCTTGTAGGTATTCTGCCAAGTGAGGATATTTAAGGACTCAGGGTGGCTCACAACAATGTAAATTACAAATAACAATAAAAAGAAGTCAAGGGAAAAAAAAACCCTAAATTCTAAAACCCTAATTAAAAAAAACCCCAATTCAGCAGAACATGTACTAGCCATTCATACCGATTCATACACATGGTTAAGCTAATGGTTGATTTAGGGCCCCCAGGCCTCCTGGTCTTTGTGGCCTTACGAAAAGCCAGCAGGGGGGAGTTTAGGTTTAGGTTTAGGTTAGGTTTAGGTTTAGGTTTATTGGATTTATATGCCGCCCCTCTCCGCAAACTCGGGGCGGCTCACAACAATAATAAAAAACAGTACAGTACATAGTACCAAATCCAATGCCCACCCATCCAGTTCCAATTTAAATTAATAATCTCATAGTATATATAAAAAACAGGCACACAGTCAATCAATCAACAAAACAACATGGGCAAGGGGGAGGTGTTTTAGTTCCCCCATGCCTGACGGCAAAGGTGGGTCTTAAGGAGTTTACGAAAGGCAGGGAGGGTGGGGGCAATCCTAATCTCAAGGGGGAGCTGGTTCCAGAGGGTCGGGCCCCCCACAGAGAAGGCTCTTCCCCTGGGTCCCGCCAGACGACATTGTTTAGTCGATGGGACCCGGAGAAGGCCAACTCTGTGGGACCTAACTGGTCGCTGGGATTCGTGCGGCAGTTAATTCCATAGAGCCAGGGCAGCAACAGAGAAGGCCCTTCCTCCGTGGTCCCGCCAACCTACATTGTTTAGCTGATGGGACCTGGAGGAGGCCAACTCTGTGTGCTGTAATTGGTCTCTGGGAGGTATGTGGTAGGAGACGGTCCCTTAAATAGTCGGGCCCTCAGCCATATAGGGCTTTATAGGTAATATTGCTTCAGCATCTGCAACAGGCTTTGATAGTGGCTCTCACTGCATACGCAGAGCTCAGCCAGACAAGATATTTTGCAGGTATAAGCCATGTAAGTATTTCAAGGTAACAGCTGAATTACATTTAGAAGCTATACTACATTCGCGGCTTTTAATTTTTTGTCTGTATTGTACGCAATGTACTGTAACTTGTTATTGTTTATTTGTTTAATTGTTTATATGTAAATAAAAATCATTTTTTTTAAAAAAAAATAGAAGCTATCTGGAAAACAGAGCAGCTTCTGAAGTAGTCATGTATCATGGGCCAACTATAACTTGCCCCCTACTACATGCCTTGTGGCCCTGAAGGCCTGCCCAATATTGCAATATCTCCAATTATGAGATGACAAAGACATGAGCAACTATTAACAAAGCCTATTCTGAGAACAGTCAGAGCTTCCACACAAGATGCAGCTGTGCAAAAGTCATCTTGGCTATGGCTTCCACTTTTTCCTCCAGCAGGAACCCTGAGTGAGCCAGCTGAGTGTGAGGACACAACAGTATCCAAGATCAAAGATGAACCTATTGGAATCTATAGGATTCTAAACTCGGAGTCATTTTAACTTCCTAGGATTAAGTCTAAGCCTATGTATTTTTCCCCAGCCAGACAATTTGGATGTAAGCATTCATAATGGAATTTGTAACAGGATTAGTTAAGAAACATAATTTTTATGCTTCCCTTTTTTAGTGGAGCATAATAATCATAATTATTTATGCTTTATTCCCCCCATTTCTAAACCAATTATTTCCTTCCCTACATTTTCACTATGAATTGAACTTTTAGCCTTAATGTTTCCTTCCACAATTTAACTGGCAAACTAAATTTCTCCATACTTATCTTTTTAAAAGAATACAGTGCCATTACAAATAATGTACTGTCTATGGCCATGAAATGGATTAACAATAAAAAGAATTGATGTTTCTCGTTTGTGCCATTTGGACATAGCTATGTATTTTAAAAATAAATTCTGTACCTCTGAAGTTAAAATTATTCTTTAAACTGTTTCACCTGCATTTGAAATACTTATTAGGCACTCTGTTGAAGAGTGATGAATACCTTTATTGTTTGCATGCCAAATTTCCAGAAAATTACTCTTCATTCCCCAATCCATCTTGACATGTGTAGACATGTGACTTTGCGGAACTGTGTGAACAAAAAAAAGTGAGTTAACACTAGGGAAAAATGATTTCTCTGCTGTCCCCTTTGCTTTGCAGCCCTGCAGCTGCTGGACAAAAAACAGCCTGAGATTCAAACAGGAGCAAAGATGGTACTTGCGCCTTGAATGGGGGTGGAGAATGAGTAAATGTTGGCTTCCCCTTCTAAGAAAGAAGCATGGAAGAAAAGTTGCTATTCAAGGTGAATCATAAGCCAAGGATACCAAGTAATAGAAGCTACCCATTTGGAAGACACATAAATAAGTGGAAACCATATAGACAATACAGTACATGAATCTAACCAAAGATTCATGTGGATGCAGCCTGGAGAATGATAAAGTTCTGGGGAAAGGGTCAGTTTTTACAGTCTGCTACCTGTGGCAAACACTATTCTAGATTTAGGAGGTTTCCTTTGAGAGCACATAGGCAGGTTAAAATAACGTTTAACCGTTCTAGTTGTAGTATTTCCTCTCTTCTTTAAACTGCATTTTTGCTGTGGATTCAATCTATAACAATTCATCAGTGAGGTGGTTAATGGTATTGTACTGAGAAGTCCTACTGGGTACTTTAGGCTGCTGTATAGTAATTGGCACAGGCCTTCATGGCTGTTTTGGCTTGATCCCAGGATTTGGGATTTTTCCTTGATTCAGGCACCTGGTTTCCACAGAAGAACTTGTCCTTGTATCTGCAAAGTGAATGTGAGTTCTCCTGTTTTGTGTATATGTTGGTTTGGTATACAGTATTGATCTCCGCCTGCTGCATAGATCTAAACTAGGGGTGTCCAACATTTTGGCTTGACCAAGCCATATTGAGTGAAGAGGAATTGTCTTGAGACACATAAAATATATATTTAATGTATACAAATCACATAATAATGTTGAAGGTTTAGAGTCTTATGGGGCTACATTATTAGCTGTCCTAACCATAACCATAACCCTAATGTCAACCCTAACCCTGGAAAAACTAAAACTAAAACTAAAAAAACTAAAAAAACTAAAAAAAACTAAAAAAAACTAAAAAAACTAAAAAAACTAAAAAAACTAAAAAAACTAAAAAAACTAAAAAAACTAAAAAAACTAAAAAAACTAAAAAAACTAAAAAAACTAAAAAAACTAAAAAAACTAAAAAAACTAAAAAAACTAAAAAAACTAAAAAAACTAAAAAAACTAAAAAAACTAAAAAAACTAAAAAAACTAAAAAAACTAAAAAAACTAAAAAAACTAAAAAAACTAAAAAAACTAAAAAAACTAAAAAAACTAAAACTAAAACTAAAAAAACTAAAACTAAAACTAAAACTAAAACTAAAACTAAAACTAAAACTAAAACTAAAACTAAAACTAAAACTAAAACTAAAACTAAAACTAAAACTAAAACTAAAACTAAAACTAAAACTAAAACTAAAACTAAAACTAAAACTAAAACTAAAACTAAAACTAAAACTAAAACTAAAACTAAAACTAAAACTAAAACTAAAACTAAAACTAAAACTAAAACTAAAACTAAAACTAAAACTAAAACTAAAACTAAAACTAAAACTAAAACTAAAACTAAAACTAAAACTAAAACTAAAACTAAAACTAAAACTAAAACTAAAACTAAAACTAAAACTAAAACTAAAACTAAAACTAAAACTAAAACTAAAACTAAAACTAAAACTAAAACACTATTGAGTATCTCCAGTTGTGTGTTGCGCTGGACAGGGAATGAAAACTCGAACACAAGAGCTGGATGAAAATGGGTCACTTTATTGATTACAGTAATAGACCTGCAGAGGGAGCTAAATGGGGCAGAATACCTGAACAAAACATACCTGGGCAACCAATGGGCGAACTCCTTGCTTGGTAAGAGTGAAGCGAGCCCCGCCTTCACCAAAATGGAACAGCCACGCCCAGCGTGTGGGAGGGCTCACCTCCATGACCCGGAACCGGAAGTGACATAGATGAGCCCCAAGCACTCCTCCTTCCCACCACTCCGTCCTTGGAGGAAGCATGAGTTGTGAGATGAAGGAGCACATCACCTTTTAAAAGATGCCCAAGGGAGAACACATAGTTGCAACTGCCACCCTTTCCACCCCGTTTGTGCCCTTAGTGGCCAAAATAGGAAAACGGACGTCAGGCCGGGGTGTTTCCCCCCCCCCGACCCAACAGGAACAGATTTGCTGCAAAAGCAGCGTGTGGGCAAGCCTGCGGTCCAGAGTCCCTAATAAGTATTTCAAATGTTGGAAGCCAACATTTACTCATTCACCACCACCCACCCACCCCATTCAAGGCCCAAGTACCATCTTTGCTCCTATTTGAATCTCCAGGCATGCACAGCTGGGAGGCGGTGTTCTTACCCCTCCCCGCCATCGCAACTATCGGCCGGGCGAAATTCGCCCTGCCTCTTAATTGTTGGCTTTCCAATGCTTCTGTTGGCAAAAGGTTTAGCATGATTTTCCTCCTTCTCTTTATTACTGGGTGTGGGGGTTGGTGGGGAGGCAAGGGTACAGCATGTTTTTCCTTATTTATTTCTTTAATGAATCAATTAATTTGTACAACTGCCCATCTCAACAATTACAAGACAAATTAAAATATATAGCAACCAAGGAAAGTATCCCAATCAACAGTCATTGAAACAGCTTCTATTTGTCTAGTTCCATTTGTTACTGGTTCTGGTCATTCATAGCCAGCTTTGCTTGCATTTCCTTGCAGAATCAGTCAGAGTTTCTTTGTCACTGATTGTTCCTTCAGCCTAACCCCCTTCCATGATATCTATGATCATGGTCACAAGTGTAAAGCATGACATGTTGGTTAGTCCTGATGAAAAAAGTCTGGCTTTTCATATTTGTTTTCATCTACTAATTTTCTGTAATACAAGTGACTGTTCCATTAAATTAAAACCCAGCATGAAAACTTTATTGTTCTAAAATGCATATTGTATTTCTCTTAAAAAGAGACCATGCCTATTTGCTGACGATGATCCAATGGTCCAGCACAGCAGATGATAGAGTAAAGAAACTGTAACAGATTAAAAACAGGCACAGATTGTCCCATACATTTAGATAATTGCACATTGCTTTCCAAAGATTAGGCTTCAACTAATTTGTGCTTGTGTCTGTTTCAAGATGTGGTCAAGGACTGTTACGGCATGGACGGGAATTATTTTCCCTTCTCTTTTTTTCCTTCCTATGCTCATTAAATCTGAGATCTGTTTTGTGAGAGCAGGTCTTTTGTAAGTGTGTGTATGGGGGAGTATCAGATATGAGGAACTGTTTTGCTTGGGTGTTGGAGAGATCGCGCTGAATTTCATCTTTTGAATTTGCTTCTAGTCTCAGACTAATGCCATTCCCCACTCTCCCAGTTGTTTCTTTGAATCCCTGACAGATATGCTGAATTTCAATCTCATTGAAGAGCTTTTACTCTGATGAGATAATCTGAAGCACATGATTTACCTTTTAAAAATCCCATTAATTATTGTAAAGACCTTCCTCATGTTCCCAAGCATGCCACACCTCTGTACACAAAGCAGACCTCGCTTTTCTCATCTTCCCTCATATATCTCTGATCATTTTTATCATCTGTCCCTTGACTGTTCAAACTTTGTTCTGTTATATCTCACATTATACTCTGATAAAGACAGAAGACTCTATTGCAAGGCAGCACGTGTAAGGAATGCTTTTGTCCTTTTTTGACCATGACTTTTGGATTATTTCTCGATGCTAAAGACTGGTGGGTGAGGCATTTTTGAATCCTGATGAAAAGTCAGTTTTGTTATTAGATCATCGGTTGTATGCGTTTGAAGGAGACCGTATGCCCATAGCTGAAGGTCTGTAACAATTCACAAGGTTATCAAAATAATGACCTGTAAGGCATGACCTTGCAGTTTAATATTTGCATCCCCATGTCTGATGCAATTAAATTAGTTTCATCAATTGTGTTATGAGGCACCACCCTCGTTTGCCCTTCTCTTCCCCATTCCAAGTTCTCTATGGCATATATTATGAATAAGTTTGTGTTGGGTTTTGTGCATTGATTTTTTTCACACTGGGGTTCCTTTCTCAGCATGCCCTTTGCTGTTTCTTCCTTCCCTCTGAGGCCAGCTTTATTGTACATATAATGTGGTGTAGAAACCAGAGGATTAATTTGAACCAAGGAGAAAAGAGTTCAAATGTCCTCTTTCACCCAAACATATTGAGTAAAGTTGTTCTAATCACCATCTTTGGTCCGAGTCAGAGAGCCATTGTCAGAGGACAATTGTGAACTCAAAAGTTTTCATGGAATAATGATTAAAGAAAAATATTATAAACAATGTACTTTTCTGGGGTACAAGTCTTAGATGTGACATGTTTCAGGTGTCCAGCAAGGATGTAATCATGATCGGTTCTTTCTCACTGAGAGATAATAAATATGATAAGATGATGTGTCTTTTTGTTTTCAGAGATGCTATCGGAAAAGAAAAGAGAAGGACATAAATTGGATTTTATAGCAGCTGCAGAATGTCTAGATTATTTCATACAGATATCTTTGTATAATACTTCCAATCAGGAAGTAAGATTTCTCTGGAGAAAGTGTCTCACCGATTTCAGGCAGTCCCCATAGTGTCTTTCTTTTACCGTCCTTTATGAAGGAGATGTTTTGAAAATCTCAATAAAAAAGAGGTAGATTGGGGTGACTTAATTAAGCAATGGAGTATAATTGTTGAGGCTAATGACTTGGCACAGAATTAAGTCTGGTGGCTGACAGAGTCATCCTGCTGATTTGGAACGTGGCAAGTGCTTTTTCAAAATAATTTGTCTTTCTTCTCAGCGGTTACCTCAAACCCATTCCTGAACTCCTTTGCCTCATGCAGGCATTGTGTGTATGTGTGTGTGTGTTTGTGAAACTGGTGTTCTTGACCTCTTGTGCTTCCCAAAGGAAACCCTTTTGCCACCTGATTGTGATTGCCTGACAGGCATCATCTTTGTTACTAGATAAGAGTAATTGTCTCCCTGGGATGCAAAGAAGTCATTTAGCTCCCTTTGCAATGTCTTTATCCCATTTAATTGTTCCCATTAATCCCCAGCTGCAGAACCAGATGCAGCCATATTCTTCTACTTTTCCTGCACAATCTGCCAAGTAACAGACATAGCTGGTGGAGGGTGAAATCCAGAATATCATTTGAGACCCATTGCCAACTTTTGCCATAACTACTTCACACCAACCTGAGGGAATCATTTCATACCAAGTGAAGTGCATTTCCAGAGTAACCCTTGTGTTATGTTTGCACGTTGTTTTATAAAGGAGACCACCGATTGGACCAGACGCAGCCAATAGTAAACCGCAGGCACGACCAATAGAAGCCTGCAAAGCTCAGCCAATGGGAAGCCCCGGCACGAAGCCTTAAAACAATGTCACCAATCCCGGCGCTGGCAACAAAGTATATAAGTGCGGGTTTAGCCGCGGTTGTGCTAATTCTTTACCAGCCTGCGAGCTGATCTCTTGGAATGCTTCTGATTATTTAATAAAGAGCTGTTGTCACTTTTCTCGACCTCTTGCCTCTGATTTAACACCTTGAGTACCTATTACCAGGTGCAGACAGATGGGCCTTCTTACAGCCTACTGCTTAATTAACAAACAAAAGACCATTTTCATGTCCCTGTGAATCCATGAGGCTGCTTTGAAAATAGGCTTTCATTTTAATCTACACCTTATAGGTTCTTCCTGGATAAAAAATGAGGAATCTCATGAAGAAGGAAATCAGAAAAAAATTGCAAACCAAATATTCGCTTTAGAGATAATTATAAATATTTTGCATATTTGCCTTATGTATATGTATCTACATATATCTACATTCCTCCTCTGGCTAAATGTGCTTTTTGGATGTTTGTCTATTTAGAGTTACATTAACATTTGTCTCTAGTATTTACATCCATCAGTTCCAAGCAAAAACCTGCATGTATGAGATACCAGCTGGGTATCATAGACAGATGGTATCCACTACCATGTCGCCATATACAAATTGCTGAGTTCTTAAATCTCTGTTGCCTTCACTGAAGACAAGCTGGGGTCAAAACAGCATCTTAAAGTAATTCTTTTAACTACGGTAAGTGTTTGCTGAATGGGTTTGCCGGAGATGACTGGTTTCATACACAACACTAAGCTAGAAAATCATAGTTTGCAACAGCATTTACATTGCCTGTGCATCTTTCCTACATTTAGTCAATCCAAGCTTAAGGTCAAGATCAGGGCCGCCATCAGGAATTTTGGGGCCCCATACAGCCTAAGTGTCTGGGGCCCCCCTCCCTTCTTCCTTCCTTCCTTCCTTCCCTTTTTATTTCTTTTTTCTCTTTTGGTTTTTTCCCCTTCCTTCCTTCCTTCCTTCCTTCCTTCCTCTTTCTTTCTTTCTTTCTTTCTTCTTTTTATTTCTTTCCTTTTTTCTCTTCTTTTTCTTTTCCCTCCCTCCTCCCTCCCTCCCTCCCTCCCTCCTTCCTTCCTTCCTTCCTTCCTTCCCTTTTAAATTTTCAAACTGTCTTCTTCATATTCCTGGCTGAGGAATTCTGAAAGCTGCAGTCAACTGTCTTCAGCCATTGTCCAGCCCTGTGCTATGGACCCCTCCCTCCACCCCCTGAAGAGGCCGGGGGCTTCTTTCCAAAGCCAGTGGCAGCGATGCCAGAACCCCCTTCCCTGGGGATGGGAGCGGGGGGGGGGCTCCACTGGTCTCCCTCAACAAGACCTTCCGCAACACATCAGCCCTGCTGGGCAGGCCTCTTAGCCCCACCAAAGAAATGGGGGTTAAGGAAGACCCCCACCCCCCACCTTGCCCCAAACACTGGCACTCTGCATAACCCATGCGGGGGCTTTGGCTTCCCCTCTGCAGAACAGAAGCTGGGGACCTCTCCCTCCACATACACTGGATCCCTATGGCCCATCCGAGGGCTGGCAAAATAGGTGTGCCCCCCCACCTGCTTTTCTATCTCTCTCTCTCTCTCTTTCTCTCTTTCTCTCCCTCTCTTTTTGTCTCTCTTTCTCTCTCTACTTTTCTTTCTTTTTCTCTTTTTCTCTCCCTTTCTCTCTCTTTTTCTCTTTTTCTCTCCCTTTCTCTCTCTTTCTCTTTATGTCTTTCTCTTTTTTCTCTCTCCCAACCTTTCTCTTTCTCTTTCTATCTCTTTCTCTCCCTCCCTCTCTCTTTCACTTTCTCTACCTCTTTCTCTCCCTCTCTCCCCTTCTCTCTTTCTTTCTCTTTCTCTCCCTCCCCCTCTCTCTTTCTCTTCCTCTTTTTATCTCTCTTTCTCTCTTTTTTCTCTTTTATCTCCCTTTCTCTCTTTCTCTCTCTCTTTCTCTCCCCCTCCCTTTGTCTCTTTCTATCTCTTTCTCTCTCTCCCTCCCTCTATCTTTCTCTTTTTATCTTTCTCTTTCTCTCTCTCTCTTTCTCTCCCTTCTCTCTGAAGTGGGGAGGGCCGGGTTGGCACCAAGGGAGCTCGAGACGGGGTGCAAAAGCAAACTACTCTGCTGGCCCAGGCCCACATCGGAAGGAAGGAAGGAATGGTAAAAGGGGCGATCAAGAGAGGAATGGGTGAATGAATGGACGGAGGGTGGGAAGGAAGGAAGGAAAGAGGGAAGGGACAGGAACAGAGGAAGGGTGCAAAGAAAGCAAGGAAAGGTGTGAAAGGGGAGAGTAAGAGAAGAAGGAGTGAAAGAAGGGAATGAGGGAGGAAACAAGGGAGGAAGGAGAAGGAAAGCAAGAAATGGAGGGAGGGAAGGAAGGAAGGAAAGAAAGAAAGAAAGAAATGGGGAAGGGACAGGAACAGAGGAAGGAAGCAAGGAAACTTATGAAAGGGGAGAGTAAGAGAGGAAGGACTGAAGGAAGGGAGGGAGGGACGAAGGTAGGAAGGAGAAAGAAAAGAAGAAATAGAGGAAGGGAAGGTAAAAGAGAGAAAGAAAAAGAGCAAGAAAGAAAGCAAGAAAGAGAGAAAGAAAGAATGAAAGAGAAATAAAAATTGAGAGGGGGAATGAAAGAAATGGAAGGAGGGAAGGAAGGAGAGAAAGCAAGAGAAAGAAAGAAAGCAAGAGGAAGAAAAAAGAATGAAAGAGCAAGAGAGCAAGAGAGAAAGAGAAAGAGAGAAAGAAAAAAAGAAAGAAAGAAAGAAAGAAAGAAAGGCAACTTCAAAGAAAGGCTCACTGAGCATCTCTCACTCTCTCTCTCTTTCTATCCCTCTTTCTTTCTCTCTCTTCCTTTCTATCTCTCTTCTTCCTTTCTCTCTCCTCTCTCTCTCCCTCTCTTTCTACCCTCCTTTCTCTTCCTTCCTTCCTTCCTTCTCTCCCTCCCCTCCCTCCCTCCTCCCTTCCTCTCCATTTCTCTTTCCCTCCCTCTCTTTCCCTTTTCTTTCTTTTGGTCCACTTCTCTCTCTCTCCGCTTCTCCACTTGCCTCCCCCTCGCGCCTCGCCCTTCCCACCCGGCCACCCCCGCGCGCTTACCAGCAGCAGGAATTCAAGTAAGCCCAAAAGAAGCCATTGGCTCCGGGCGGCGTTCATGGCCCCCCCCCGAACCCCCAGCCCAGCTGGAGCTCCCTCTCGCCGCCGCCATCTCCCTGCGACTGCCTGCGGCCGCTGCAGCCCCCCCTCCCACCGGGCCACAAAGGACATTTGCCGCCGACGCCAGTGAAGCTTCAGCTGGGCGGGGCGCTGCCGGTACTTCCCTCCTGGGGCTCCCGCTCGCAGCTGTCCCCCGGCTTCTGCTCGATGCCGTGGTTTTCGGCGCTGTCCTGCTGTGCCCCAAAGACGGAAGGCGGGAAAAAGGCGAGAAGAATGGAGCTCTCCTTCTTCCTGCCTTCCTTCTTTGGGGCACAGCAGGACAGCACCAAAAACCGTGGCATCGAGCAGGAGCCGGGGGACAGCTGCGAGCGGGACCTCAGTGCAAGGAGCCACTGACTGCGGGCCCCAATTTGCCCGGGGCCCGGTAGCGCGCTCCCTGTAGTACCCGTCTATCGGTGGCCCTGGTCAAGATCAGAAAAAGACCTAAGTTACAGAAACAAAAGGATGCATATTGGTAAAGATCTAAGATGAGCAGCCGTACAAATCTTATACATAAATGAATATACGAAAGGGATCACTAAATAAAACTATAAAAGATCATCTTATTTTCACCTCTTTCATTTTTTAAGTTGCAACCTAGACATCCTATTGGAGAGTAAGCCTAGACAATGTTACTTTTATTTTATCCAGCAGAGTTTTACCAAATGGTTATACAGTAATCCTAAATTCTCCTCCCTCCCTCCCTTCCCAACTAGCATAGATTATTTCTCCCTCTCTTTTTTCAAAATTATTTGACAATGGGAAAAATGGGGATGACAGAAAAAGGATAGTATGTTCTCAGAATATGTGGCAATAAATTATACAACATTTCATTATATGTCTGTTTATGCATTCTTTTCATTCACCCAAAGGGGCTGTAATGTATGCTGATGTCTTATTCTCATAATTTTTGTGGGCATTAGTTGCGCAACAAGTTGCCTAGCAGAAACAAGCAAATAAAAACAATATGCCTAGGAAATTATGGAAGATATTTTTGTCTATGAAATGATCATGGAATTATGTACTGGGCTATAATATTTTTTTTGGGGGGGGGGGAGAAATGGAAGGACTTAATTAAGCTTAAGCTAAACCAACATTTGGAGTTTACCCATTTAACCTCTCCTAAATATAGGCTTAATACATTTTGGAGTCACTACTCTGAAGACCTTTTTTTTTTTTAAAAAAAAGGGGGGGGAATCAAAGCCAAACAAGTTATCTTCCCCGATTATTGATCATAGATTCCAGAATATGAGCAGTTCATTTCATTCTTATTTTTTTTCTCTTCTGTTGCTTTCACCTTTGCATAAATGTATATCTCAAGTAATCAAACCAACTGAAACAACTCTCTTCTGATTCCTTGTTTATGCTTGTCTGTGTTTCTCTTTTACTTCTGTTACCTGGACCAGTGTTCCCTCTAATTTTTTTTTTGGGGGGGCGGAAAAGTATAGTGTCTGAGCGGCAGTCCCTTTGGGACTGGGCGGCACAAAAATAATAAATAAATAAATAAATAAACAAATAAACAAACAAACAAACAAAAAACCCACCCTGTTTTGCCTCAGAGAATTTCAAAATAAAATACTGTACTGTGTGTCTATAACAGTGAGCTCATAATAGGGCAACTCTATCAATATCAAAATGCCACTTAAATAGTTGAGCTTGTTTCAAACTAGATTTTTATTTTCTTTCTCTCTTCCTTGCTCCCATTCTTTTTCTTTCTCTTTTCCTTCCTCTCTTTTTTCTATCTGTTTCTTTCTCTTCCTCTCTCTCTCCTTCCCTCTCACTCTTTCCCTCTCGGCTTCTGGGCAGGTTTGGAAAACTCTGAGCTGATGATGATTTTTAAGTGAGCGATTGCTCCCTGCTCAGCTTAGAGGGAACTATGACCTGGACGTTCGATTTAGACAACAAACTTCTTAGGACCATAATTTGTTCTCTTATATTGTCTAAAACATTGAACATTTGTAGCACTATACACATTTTTATTTAATCCTATGATATTATTATATTGTATTATTATACTGTACTAAAACAAGTACAGTAATAAATTAGATGCAATAGAATCAAAGCAGATGCTGACCATAATAAAATTGTACCTTTTACTCAGGCATCAACTGAAAAAAAATAATCCAAAACACTGATGTTGTTATGCCATTATCGCCAATGTACTAGACAGAACAAGGGGAATTCATAAATGAGTACCATCCTTGTGGCCATAGAAAGCCTGGGGAAATGTGATGCCATTTGCAAGGATGAAAAAACACTTTTTAAAAGTAATCAAAACCAAAAAGTGTCTTCAAAAACTCTCCATTTGTATTAGACTAAGGAACTCTGAATCCTTAAAAACATAAAGAATCCTCCAAGTTTCAAGGACATTCAGATATTAATCTGCCTGCTGTTCTTGGTACACATTTAAGTGGGGGAAACAAACTTTGGGTAATTGCTCTAATGAGTCAACCTTCATCCTACATCTAAATTTACTGTTGAAGGTGGTCTCAGGGTCCCTCATTAATTTTCCTGAATTACCATTGAGCTCAAATTTAATGTTATTGTGGGTTGCTTTCCTTCCTTATAGATGCCAAGCAGCTCCTGGTGCCCATCTTCTCCTGGTGATAGTCCTGTTGCATTTTCTACCTTCTTTCATGCTGGTGTCTTCTTTGCAAAAAAAAAAAAAGACCTATTGCTAATGTTCATTTTATTGATAGTTATTTCTGATCATATTTGAGTTGTTCATAGTACTAAAAATAAGCTAGTGTTGCCCTAATATTCTGAATGCATTAATTTTATTTATTATCCTGCCTTTATCTTTTTAATTAATTAATCAAGGTGGTGAACATATCTAACATTCCTTCTTCCTCTTCTTTTCCTCATGGAACTTGTTGAGGTGACTTGGGGGTGAGAGTAAGTGACTGGGCCAACCCAGCCAGCTTTCATGTCTAATGCCTGATTAGAACTCACAGTCACCTCTGCTTTTCAGTCACCTCTGGCCTAGAATATGAATCTATCCTTCTAATTTAGAATCTAATTCTTCAGGACTAATAAGGTAAGATGTCATGTCCAGAGATACCCTAGACTGTTTTTATAAATGTAATGGAAATTCACTGTTATTGAACTACTTCTACTTCTACTATGGCAACAAAATTAAATAGTAAAAGGATAAAGTGTTATTATAGAACAGGGCTGTTAAACTTATGCCCCATCAGCCAGATGCATCACATGCCAGGGGTGGTCCAGTGTGCAGCTATGATAGTTGCCCACTGATTGTACAATTTGGGCGCGATGATTCTGGTGTTGTCTTTGCTGGTCCATACATGCCACCATCTTTTTTTCTTATTTTCAGTGATTTTTTTTGCTCTCTGAGTATGTGCAGAAAGAAAACCATCCCTCTGTGCATGCTTGGAAGCGAAATCACTCTAGGGAATGCACATGCGCACACACAAAACATCACAATGCACATGTAGCACACTGGTAGGACAGGAAGAGTAACCCGCCCCTGGGCTATGCTCATGCCCAGTTTAGTGAAGGGGAAAGTTGTGATACATCATGTGATGTAGCCATGACAATAGAATAATCAGTCTGAAATTATTATTATTATTATTATGTCAATACAACACAGCAAACGAGATCACTATGCTGGATTTCGTATTTCATCACCAGTTGGGTGCTTCCCAAGTACCTAGGACTGCATGATGTAGCGGCGAATTATGTTTGCCAATCCCAGTAAAGCGGCCTTTTGCAATTGACAGATGGAGATTTTGTCAATTCCGATGGTTTTCAAATGTCCGCTGAGATCCTTTGGCACTGCGCCCAGTGTGCCAAATACCACTGGGACCACTTTCACTGGCTTATGCCAGAGTCATTGCAGCTCGATTTTTAGATCTTCGTATTTCACTAATTTCTCTAGTTGCTTACATAGAAACATAGAAGTCTGACGGCAGAAAAAGACCTCATGGTCCATCTAGTCTGCCCTTATACTATTTTCTGTATTTTATCTTAGGATGGATATACCGTATGTTTATCCCAGACATGTTTAAATTCAGTTACTGTGGATTTATCTACCACGTCTGCTGGAAGTTCGTTCCAAGGATCTACTACTCTTTCAGTAAAATAATATTTTCTCATGTTGCTTTTGATCTTTCCCCCAACTAACTTCAGATTGTGTCCCCTTGTCCTTGTATTCACTTTCCTATTAAAAACACTTCCCTTCTGGACCTTATTTAACCCTTTAATATATTTAAATGTTTCGATCACGTCCCCCCTTTTCCTTCTGTCCTCCAGACTATACAGATTGAGTTCATTAAGTCTTTCCTGATATGTTTTATGCTTAAGACCTTCCACCATTCTTGTAGCCCGTCTTTGGACCCGTTCAATTTTGTCAATATCTTTTTGTAGGTGAGGTCTCCAGAACTGAACACAGTATTCCAAATGTGGTCTCACCAGCATTCTATATAGCGGGATCATAATCTCCCTCTTCCTGCTTGTTATACCTCTAGCTATGCAGCCAAGCATCCTACTTGCTTTCCCTACCACCTGACTGCACTGTTCACCCATTTTGAGACTGTCAGAAATCACTACCCCTAAATCCTTTTCTTCTGAAGTATTTGCTAACACAGAACTGCCAATACAATACTCAGATTGAGGATTCCTTTTCCCCAAGTGCATTATTTTACATTTGGAAACATTAAACTGCAGTTTCCATTGCTTTGACCATTTATCTAGTAAAGCTAAATCATTTACCATATTACAGACGCCTCCAGGAATATCAACCCTATTGCACACTTTAGAGTCATCGGCAAATAGGTAAACCTTCTCTACCAAACCTTCCCCTATGTCACTCACAAACATATTAAAAAGAATAGGACCCAGAACAGACCCTTGTGGCACACCGCTTGTAACCTGACTCTGCTCAGAATACTCGCCGTTAACAATAACTCTCTGATGTCTACGCTTCAGCCAGCTGCAAATCCATTGAACTATCCAGGGATTAAGTCCAATCTTCACTAATTTATCTATCAGCTCTTTATGTGGAACCGTATGAAAGGCTTTGCTGAAGTCCAGGTAGGCAATATCCACGGCACCACCTTCATCCAACACCTTTGTGACATAGTCAAAGAGATTAGTCTGACATGATTTGCCTTCAGTAAAGCCATGCTGATTTGGGTCCAATAAATTATTGTTTTTTAGGTGCTGATTTATCCTCTTTTTGAGTAGAGTCTCCATCATTTTAACTACAACTGATGTCAAGCTAACTGGCCTGTAGTTACCAGCTTCTTCTCTACTGCCCTTCTTGTGGATAGGCACAACACTGGCCATTCTCCAATCCTCAGGAACTTCTCCTGTTAACAAGGATTGGTTAAACAAATCAATCAGGGGGGTAGCAATGACAGATCTGAGTTCTTTAAGAACTCTGGGGTGGATGCCATCTGGACCCATTGCCTTATTTATCTTTAATCATTCAAGTTCTTCTAAGACATCGGCTTCTAAGATCACTGGAGCTGAATCCGTACAGCTGGAAGCAATGCTATATCCCTCTATAGTATTATTTTATAAGGTGTCTTTTGAGAAAACTGAACTGAAAATTGAAATGGTCAGCGATCTCCTTATTCCCATTAATGCATGTATTATTCCCGGTACTAAGCTTCGTGATGCCACAGTTTTTCTTCTTCTTATCACTAATATATCTGAAGAAGGTTTTATCCCCCTTCTTTACAGATTTGGCAATTTCTTCCTCTTTTGAGGCTTTAGCAGCATATATTATCTGTTTCGCCTCCTTCTGTCTCATTTTATACACCTCCCTATCAGCTATGCTTCTCCTCAATTCTGCTGTCTCCTGGGATTGCGATGTCAACGATCCATACTTTCTTTTTCTCCACAATCAGGATGTCTGGTGTATTATGTTTCAGAATTCGGTCCGTCTGAAGTCGGAAGTCCCACAGTAGTTTTGCTTGCTCATTTTCAACCACTTTTTCGGGCTTATGATCCCACCAGTTCTTTGCCACTGGTAAATGGTAGTTCCGGCACAAGTTCCAGTGGATCATCTGTACCACAGCATCATGTCTATGCTTGTAGTTAGTCTGTGTGATCTTTTTGCAGCAGCTGAGTATGTGATCGATTGTTTCATCTGTTTCTGCACTTTGGATTGTCTGTTGATTTTCAATTCTGGCTTTGACAGCATTTGTTCTAATGGCCTGTTCTTGTGCCGCCAGTATTAGTCCTTCTGTCTTCTTTTTGAGTGTTCCACTTGTAAGCCATGACCAGGTCTTTTCTTTATCCACTTTGCCTTCAATCTTCTCCAAGAACTGGCCATGCAATGCTTTGTTCCACCAACTGTCCATACGACATGGAGTTACAGTTTTTCTGTACTGGTCCTTAGTTTGCTTCACCTTGAAAAGCAAATTATTATTATTATTATTATTATTATTATTATTATTATTATTATTAGACTCACAACAATAAAAACAATACAAATCCAATAATTAAAAACAGTTTAAAACCCCTTAATGTAAAAAGCAATTATACATCTCATACAAACCATACATAAAACGGTCAATGCCTTGATCTTCAAAATTCAGGACCGCCATATTTTAAAATACTGATGAACATGCATTTCCAGTGTTCAAACCCTGTCCATAAATTCATAAAGCATTCAGAAAAATAGATCAGTTTGCACAAAAGTATTTTTTCTTGCATTTTGGTTGTTGTTGTTGGGGAAGTGAAGGATGCTTTTCATCCAATGTAGATAGATTTGTGCTAGTTACCTGTTCCTTAATTAAGCTGCATCATTTCCAGAGCTTGTAGGATACCTAAAAGGGGTCCGAAATGCATGCTTGAGTTAAAGAGGTAGTAATAAGAGGTAATGACATGATACTGCCTTGTTGCTTCCATTTAACACCTACTTAACTTTAATCATTCAGAATAGATCTCTACATTAGATCCAGTGCACCTTGTCTGATTTTGTGTACAACTCTAGCCTATGAAGTTGTTAAAAAGAAGGCGAAACCTCTGCTTCTTATCAAATGTAAATCTATCTTTCTAATGTTATACAATTCTTGTCTATGTTTTCTGCACAAGGATCCATAAGAATCATTGTTGTCAAGTCAAATCAAATCAGATCAGATCAGATCAAATCTTTATTACAGTTATAGTTGCAATTATGGTTATAAACCAGTTGCCTTGATACATTCTAAAAAGAATGGATAAATATAATTGTGATAAATACAGCCAAGAAGATATATATTTTCAATAAGCTGTAATAAATCTAAAACTACGTTGACATTCTTATAAATTTCAGATGAACAGATGACAATGATTTAGTAAACCTAAATCATATCAGCATAGGATCCAACTCCTAAGTTGATTTCCAACAACAAGATGATTACAACTAATTTGTTTTGAACTGTTTGAGATATCCACCACATTTCACTGTTGAGTTTACCACTAGTTCTCAGCATAGTGAAAAGGGGAAAAAAATCTGAGAGTGTTATTATGAAACATGACAATTAAGATATTAATGACTGGTATGGTTACTGCACCATGATTTGTAAAAGAAATGATAAAATTAGATATAAAAACTGAATGGGAAAATTAACTCATGAATGAGTTCAATTTTTGTCACCCCACTACAAAAAGGACATTGAAACTAGAGAAAGTACAGAAAAGAGCAACTAAAATGATAAAGGGACTGGAAACCAAGACATACAAAGAGAGGTTGCTGGAACTGGGCATGGATAGTTTAGCAAAAAGAAGGGCCAGAGGGATTTGTGCTGGCAGTATACAGATATTTGAGGGATTGCCACAGAGAGGAGGGGATCATACTATTTTCCAGGGCACCATAGGGCCAGACGAGGAGCAACGGATGGAAACTGACTAAGGAGAGATTCAACCTGGAAATAAGGAAGAACTTTCTGACAGTGAGAGCGATCAACCAGTGGAACAGCCAGCCAGCAGAGGTTGTGAATGTTCCATCACTTGAAACATTCAAAAGAAAATTGGACTGCCATCTGTTTGGGGTGGTTTAAGATTTCCTGCTTGAGCAGGGGGTTGGACTTGATGACTTGCAAGATCCTTTCCAACTCTAATAATAAATAAATAAATAAACAAACAAACAAACAAATAAATTGCAATAACTGGTTTTTGATTAGAGAACAAACTTTCATTTAATAATAATAATAATAATAATAATAATAATAATAATAATAATAATAATAAATTAGATTTGTATGCCACCCCTCTCCATAGACTCGGGGCGGCTCACAACAATAATAAAAACAATATACAGTGTAACAAATCTAATAATTAAAAGAAAGCATCTAAAAACCCATCATTTAAAAAACCATACAACACAAGCATACCATACATAAAACTCTGTAAGCCTGGGGGAGGTGTCTCAATTCCCCCACGCCTGGAGATATAGGTGGGTCTTAAGCAATTTATGAAAGACAAGGAGGGTGGGGCAATTCTGATCTCTGGGGGGAGTTGATTCTAGAGGGTTGGGGCTGCCGCAGAGGAGGCTCTTCCCCTGGGGCCCGCCAGACGACATTGTTTAGTCGATGGGACCTGGAGAAGGCCAACTCTGTGGGACCTTATCGGGTGCTGGGATTCGTCCCGGAGGTATTCTGGTCTGATGCCATGTAGGGCTTTATAGGTCATTACCAACACTTTGAATTGTGACTGGGAACTGATCAGCCAATGCAGGCTGCGAAGTGTTGGAAAGATGTGGGCGAAATGTAAGTAGCATTAGACAAATACAATATTTATCATCCCTACTCCAAACAATCCCATACACAAAGTATTGAGTCTTATAAACAAGGTATATATTTATAGTATCCTTATATTCCAGTTATAAATGTCCAATATTTTTCTATATTTCTATTTTTCTCTTAATAAGTAAAAGAGAGCTTCACAAATTGGTACTACCAAAATCTATTGGATATAGTTATAGTTCATTATCTTGATGCCTTGAAGAAAACATTTTTTGTAGTTTTTTATTTCTCATAGGCTACGGAATTCACAGAAGGAAAATATAATTGATTTCATTGGTGGAATACACTCAATAAATGTGTGAAAATGTGTGAAAATTAAAGATCCCATAGTTACTGCAAATGTCAAAAGCAGCTTTTGCCATTCTGATGACAGTGTTAGCGTTTCCAAGAAGTCAGAAGCCAAAATGCAGCAACCAAGGAAAGAAACACACAAACTCTTTCCTGATGAAAACTGTACTGTACTGTTAATAGTCAATTATCTTCCAGCAAGCATTTGCTCAATGTAACAGCAAGAATTCTGGCTTCTGGATTTTGGAAAGACCCAACGAAATGTGCTATTACCCTGCTTGTGGGCCTGGATTCAAATGAAAAATGAGTTTTATCTTCCAATGCTTCCAACCAATCTGCAAATTATTTAAATGAAGACAAAGAAATCCTCCTCCTAACATCTGCAAGCAAAATGCTCAAATTCCAAGCACAGCTTTTACTGGCATAAGAAAATAATAAGTGGAGTTCAATTTATGTCAGCACAGCTCAGGAAAATAAGATATCATGTCTTGCTGTCTGCTTGATGTCAGCTTCTCAGATTCAAGCCCTAATGCCTCATCCTAGGCTGTCCTTACTGAAGGCTGCCAAACAGCAAAGTTCAGCCAAAGTTCACCAAGCTACTACAAAATAGCTTCTCCCCTTCCACCCCACCCCCTTCCTCATTATGAGCCTTCTGCTTTATATTGTACACACTTGATTATATCTTTCCTGGAAACTTATATAACTCTATTAGCCTCTTCTCCTATTCGTTTAATATGCACTGCATTCCTTCCTGGGCTTAAGTTGTTTTATAGTTTCCTGCAAAAGGCTTTTAAACTTTTGCATTCAGAGGGAGTTGAGTCCCAGGGAAACTTGGCTTCTGTCAAGAGAGGTGTGAGGAAAGTGGGGGAAGATTTTCTGTAACATGCTTTTGAGGATTTTGATTACCCCAACCTTACAAGAATCCATACTGAAGCTTTAGACCCAAAGCACAGCCTTGCAAAAGACTAATAATGCACATACCCCCTCAACCTCTGGACCTAGCCTTGTATTATTCGGTTGGCTTTTAACCATGATTAACCAATGGTCTAAGTAAGACAAGATTTTTCAAATTGTGTCTGGAGATTCTTAGGATTCTGAGAGAGACTTGGTGGATTAAAAAAAATGCAACAAATAATATGTTTACTAGAGTTTTGTCTCTTGAACAAGGGTTCCAGGAGTTTAGTTTAAACTAATTGATTCCACTCCTTCAGAAAGTTTGAAAAACCCTGCTCCAAGGTACTCTTTTATTATTTTATTTATTTATTTAGTCCAATACACTTTAGTGCACTTGTACTCGCCCCTTACTGACCTCTTAGGAATCTGGATAGGTCAAACATACATAATCTAAGGGTAAAGTGTTGGGGGTTGGGGGATGACACTATGGAGTCCGGTAATGAGTTCCACGCTTCGACAACTCAGTTATTGAAGTCATATTTTTTACAGTCAGGTTTGGAGCAGTTAATATTAAGTTTAAATCTGTTGTGTGCTCTAGTGTTGTTGTGGTTGAAGCTGAAGTAGTCGCCAACAGGCAGGACATTGCAGCATATGATCTTGTGGGCAATACTTAGATCATGTTTAAGGCATCTTAATTCTAAGCTTTCTAGGCCCAGGATGGAAAGTCTAGTCTCATAGGGTATTCTATTTTGAGTGGAGGAGTGAAGGGCTCTTCTGGTGAAGTATCTTTGGACATTTTCAAGGGTGTTAATGTCTGAGATGCGATATGGGTTCCAAACAGATGAGCTGTATTCGAGGATGGGTCTGGCAAAAGTTTTGTAAGCTCTGGTAAGTAGTGTGAGATTGACAGAGCAGAAGCTACGTAGGATTAGGTTTACAACTCTTGAAGCCTTCTTGGCTATGTTGTTGCAGTGTGCTTTGGCACTTAAATCTTTTGTTATTAGTATACCGAGGTCTTTAACTGAGTGGGGATTATCTGTGATAATTTGATTATTCAGTTCGTATTTGGAGTTCAGATTCTTTTCACCAATGTGTAGGACAGAGCATTTGCTAGTTGAGATTTGGAGTTGCCATGTGTTAGACCACTCAGAAACAGAGTTCAGGTCTTTTTGGAGAGTAGTTGTGTTATCGGTGGTGTTGAAGAGTTTTACATCGTCGGCGAAGAGGACACAGTTGCTTATGATGTAATCTCAAAGGTCATTGATGTAGAGAATGAATATTATATAAGAATGAATAATATATAAGAACACAAATCTTCTTGTGCACCTTCCAAGATTGAACCAAAATATAATTTCTGCATCATTTCAATATCAGAGGAGCTCCATTTTTTCCTGATATTTCGGTTCGTTCACTTTTTTTGTCTAAAAGCTATCTTTGAAGACCAGACCAATTTTTAAAAACCCTTTGAACCTCAAAGCTGACATCTCTAATCACTATCTTTCAGTCTGTCTCCATTCCGTATTTATTTTTTGGTCTGTCAGTGCCATCACAATAAGAAAACAAAGCTCTGAAACCGTTACTGTCTTTCCATGGACCATTTTAAAGGAAGTAATGAAACCATTAAACAGATGTTAGCTGGACATAGTTTTAGAGTCTCACAAAACTTCCCTGGAATGTTTCAATCCACTTCAAGCTTGCAAACTTCAAGCTCCAGTGTAGAATGAAGACGCTGATCTCCCCCAGAGGCGCTCACTGAAGTGAATTTGCTGGCTCAGACTATAAGGACTTTCAGTTGTTCCATTTCCTTGATTGGGTTTGAACAGCCCTCATATTGAATTGCTCTCTGGGCAAGAGAAGATGGAACGGTAACACTTAATTTTTCTTTTGAACTTATTCAGCAGGATGTCTGTGGATGAAACCATAGCAAATTCTATAGTATTGAGGAGGTTTGATCTCTAAATAAAATGGCATTCAATTTATGCCTGTTTGCAATAGCTTTCTCACTGAAGTTGCTGAAATTTGTTTCTATTCTGTATTATCAGAAGAAAAAAACACAACATTAGTATGGAGTAATTCCCTTGTATAAGATGGAGGGCATAGTAGGACATGTTGTTCTCACTGTGTTCCTGATCCAGAGAGTGACAGCTAATGAAACTGAACAGGATAAAACAGAGAAAGATGGTGGAAATTACTACCGATTCTAGAGCTTGTGTTCCATTGAGGCTGATCATTTTCTATTTTGTTAGAGAGAAATCTAAGGAGGTTTAGCATATTGGATTCAGATAAACAAGTGATTCTTAGGAAGGTTTCTGGCTTGTATACTGTGATTGCTGCAGTTGCTGCAGTAAAGATGTGTTCAAGCCTGTACAAAAAATGGAGGCTATTTTTAAGCTGTCTTCGTAAACAAAAGTAAAATTCCTAGCAAGATGGGGGGGGGGGGGGAAGGCATGGAACATATTGTGTCTTCATTTTATTTATTTATTGGACTAATTTAAAATGAGGGAGCTCATTCAACATTTAATTCTCCTCATTCTTACCACAAGTGTTCTGGATTATAATGTCTTGTTTTCCAGACTAGGCAGAGTATGATATTTTCCATAACTAATATTATAACATATTCCAGGAAATCTACTCAAGTTGTATGTATCTATTAAAACAAATATTAATGTGAATAAGATAATTTCAAATCAGATTACGGAGTTATAGAGACAACCATTATTTTTAAATGTCACCAAGATATTGGGAATACACCAACAGTTTGCAACCAATACAACAGACTATCTTACAGAATAATATCGATACTGATTGAACAATTCAGACCGAATAATTTAAATCCTGCTTTTTGTTCAGGAACTCAAGGCGGTGTGTATTGTACTCCCTATTCTTATTTGTTTTCTTCATAGCAACAACCCTGTGAGGATGGTATAAGAGCTATAGTGACTAATCTAAAGTCAGATTGTGAATTTCTATGGATGAGAATACACCAGAATCTGTATCTCCCTGGTGTCACTGCACAACTTTAACCACTCCATCATAATGGGTCCTTTAATCAGCCAGTCCTGTTTATGCAAAATGCACGATCCATCATAGATGTGGCTCTATGTAAATTGCAGCATTTAAAACCTTGTTCCAGAGTCGTAGTTTTTCATAGGTTGCTACTTCTTCTTGGATCCTAGCACATCTACCGGTTTAATGATCATGAGCATTCAAAAATAATTTGCTCGATATTATCCCAACAGAAGACCAATTCATTTAGAAAAGTAATTATCAATATTTTCCTGCAATTCATAAGTATACACAGGCACATTCACATACATATACCTACAGTCACATTTTGTTCTCCTCCAGTATTGTGCATGGATTCATTTCTAACTTATCTGGTATCAATTACTGAGACAGATTTGCAATATTCAATGTCTGTTCAGATGAAACACTTTAATACCTTAGATGGCTCTTTTTTGCTGGCAGACAGAATGGCATGATTTTTAAAAAAGCTTTCTTTTAAAAAAATCAAAGGCGATCAAGATTAAAATCCCCAAATGTGTATTCTGGATGATTTCCAAACACATCCAGTCTTTATTCATTATTGGATATTGTCTTGATTAAAATTCCTGCTGGTTTGTCCTATGGTTAAAGAGTAATCTTGTATCTTAGCTTTTGGAATGTATCCATATCATGTGACAGCTATGAAGCCCAAATTAATATAGAGATTTTTCTGCCACCAGCCAGCCCAGAAAAAGATTTAGAACATCCAGATTTCAGCAAAGCAGTTTATAAAAAAATATCTTCTCCCAGCCTTATATAACACAAGAGCCACTTCAAGCTCTCAGCTGGGAAGAACATAGGGTTTATTAAAGCAAGATATTTTTAAAGACAGTTTTCAATAGAAAGTGAAAACATTTAAGCATTTGAAGGGAATTTATTACATCTGCTCCCATCCCTCTGGAAAAATCCTACGAACACACATTCCAAAAGAACATTTGAACACTATTCTTTCTTTTACTGGCCTGGATCTATGCACGTTATAAGCATGTAGGAGATCCTTCCAGGACTTTGGATAAAGAGGCATCTCTGGGGCTGAGCCAGCCTGATTAGGTTGTATTGCTTCAGTGTATTCAATCTGCAGGAAACTGAAATTCTGACATCAAGGAAAATTTCTCTTGATTCTTGAAAGATCACATCTACTCCAATTGGAACCTACTGCCTGGAACAGCACATTGGCTGCTGTCGCGATGGCATTGAAGATGGAAATAATTTGGCTTGAGAAGATGGTATCAACAAATTGCCTTACCACTCTTGTTTAATAGATGATGGTGGTCTGGAGTGGTTAATGTAGCCTTATTCCATTACGATGTAGTGATTTCTTTGCTTATTTCTACTTCTACTTTTATTTTCCTTCATTCCAGGGAATTTGTTGGAAAGGCAACTAGCAATCGTTTTAACAACAGCAGCAAGAGCATCAAATAATTAATTTAGAGACAATGAGAATAATTTATTTCATATAGTCTGTAAGGATCAATGTAAGACTTTTTTGTGAGTTGTTCGCATTTTTCTTGTAGCTTTTAGTCTCCATCCTTGACTATTATTTTTTCCAGTAATCACATTGACAATTAATATACTGTGGTGCTTTACACTGGGAAGTGGAGAAAACCCAACTTTATGCTTCTTGGAGCTGTGTGTGGAGAAAATTCCCTTCACTATCCTTTCATTTTGTCCAAACTTCGCACCCTGACCCTTAGTATATTTCTCTTTTCCACACTCATCTTTCTGCTACAAGGGGAGTCTAAGTACCTATAGCATGGGTAGGAAAATGATAAAATAGACATTATAATATGGCAAGGCAAGCTCTGTCCGTTATGTACTTGTAAGTTGCAATGCAAATATGAAAAGGGGGTGTTTGTATTGTGATTTTGCAACATAGTTTCATCATTTTGGCATCCTCATTTCAATACGTTTCAATATATGTTTCAATACGTTTCAATATGTTTCAATATGGATGAGTATGATAACTAAAAAATCCAAACCCACATAGCTAGATGACAACTAAGAGATTCTTGCTAGGCCTCATCTCATGTCTGTCCAATACTTAGTCTATTAGGCTGTGGATTCCAGTCCTTGGCTGCCTTTCCACGGACAAGTTATTCTTGTCATATAATCTAACTAGCTCTGAAGCAGTCTCATCTGTGTTTCTTAAAGTAGCAAGCACACCTTGTTTGTTTGTTTGTTTGTTTGTTTGTTTGTTCGTTCGTTCGTTCGTTCGTTCGTTCGTTCGTTCATTTATTTATTTATTTATTTATTTGTTTGTTTATTTATTTATTAGATTTGTATGCCTCCCCTCTCCGGAGACTCAGAGCGGCATTGCTTCAGTGCTAATCTTATGCTAATCTTGTGTGGCATTGTTGAAGGCTTCATTTTCAAAGTGTTGAAGAATAAAAGAGGAGTTGAAAGTCTGCAATGTTTACAACATTCATTTTAGCCCTTAGCCCTCAAATGCAGAGGAAGCCCTGAAAGCATTAAGTGACTTGGCTGCACTTTTTAGAACTAAAAGGACCACTGGAGTTTTTCATCCACAGTTTAGGAGAGATTAACTGATATACATTTTCTGTTAGGCAGCAATCCCCAGTTCAAAATTATACTGTGTGAAGTTAAAGTAGTGGTTTTATTCAAGCATCAGTCAATTTGAAACCACAAGACCAATGTTTAGCACAATAGATGAGAGTTAAACATAACACGGCTGCAAAAATATTAATTTATCTGTGTACCCCAGAAGTTAATAATTGCAATTCCTCTGAATACCACAGGAATCCCATTAATATAAGCTCCCAAATATTGCACAATAAGTGATTTTGAGTTTTTGCAGTCTCACCCAACTAGCAAATGTCATGACATTTCATGTCATATGAGGTCACCAAAAGATTTTGCTATTGTTGAAATGTCATGACATTTCATGTCATATGGGACTACCAAAAACTAGTGACACTTCAGTCTTTTCATTGTTTTCTATTATCTTAGGGATACTTAGGTCACCATCTCGTTGGCAACTAAAAAAAAACATTTAGAGTTTAGGTCTACATGCTGCAGAAACATAAATGAACCTGAGACACTTTAGCTTTGGGAAAAAAATTATCGACTTCTTCAGATGGGTCAATGCAAATGATAGCAGCACTTTTGAGGTAAACAAAATGAGAAATGCATTTTTAAGTTTAACCATGTTTCCAAACAGCACTGCTTTGTCTTGAATTCCTGAACATCTTTTTTTCTGGAAAAACTGCAACAAGACTTAGAGTTGCAGTTATAATGCGAATTTTATCATCTTGCGTTAATTACTCTGCTTTATCATATTTTTTTAATTTACAGATTGGTTCTATCTTGGTGTGTGTGTGTATGTGTGTGTAAAGACTGTGGGGATGGATTGGGAGTGACTTAGTTTCGGGGAGAATGAATGAACTGGAGGCAAAGAATGGATCTCCCTCTGCTGAGTGTATAAATAGAAGCAGATGGGGACCCAGATATAAATCTCTGCTTGGCATGAGTGGGGAGCCTAGCCCACTGGGCAAGAGGTGGTCCATAGATGTGGAGAAGGAGATCTCTAGGGCAGTGATGGTGAACCTTTTTATTCTCGGGTGCCGAAAGAGAGTGGGTATACACTATTGCGCATACGTGAGTGCCTGGGAAGGATTCAATGCCTGGGGATGACAAAAACAATTCTCCCCCCCGAAGGCCCTCTGGAGGCCAGAAACAGCCTGTTTCCCAACTTCTGGTGGGCCCAGTAGGCTCATGTTTTGCCCTCCCTGGGCTCCAAAGACTTCCCTGGAGCCGGGGAAGGGTAAAAACACCCTCTCCATCCTGCCAGAGGCTCTCTGGAAGCCAAAAATGCCCTCCCACAGCCTCTGTGTGAACCAAAAATCAGCTGGCTGGCACACACATGAATATTGGGGTCTGGATGGGTGTCAACAGACTCAAACTCAACCCTGATAAGATGGAGTGCCTGTGGGTTTTGCCTCCCAAGGACAATTCCATCTGTTCATTAACCTGGGGGGGAATCATTGACCCCCTCAGAGAGGGTCCGCAACTTAGGCGTCCTCCTCGATCCACAGCTCACATTAGAGAAACATCTTTCAGCTGTGGCGAGGGGGGCGTTTGCCCAGATCTACCTGGTGCACCAGTTGCGGCCCTATCTGGACCGGGACTCATTGCTTACAGTCACTCACGCCCTCATCACCTCGAGACTTGACTACTGTAACGCTCTCTACATGGGGCTACCTTTGAAAAGTGTTTGGAAACTTCAGATCGTGCAGAATGCAGCTGCGAGAGCTATCATGGGCTTTCATAAATATGCCCATTGAAATAAACCCAGAGGCAGGGTTAGGTGAGAACGGTACCTTTATTCAGCTCAGAAAAGGTAAGTGACTTTCAGCTAGTACCGTCTGCTCTGCCTGGGAGAAACCGCTCCTTTTATACATTTGCGGTTCCCGCCAAAGCAAGAGCAGCCGCGTCTGAGCCAATCAGGAGCGACTTCCTGATTCTAGCTCAGACAGCGCTTTAACAAGGAACAAACTATTTACAGAGATACAAGGTAGCCATTACAGGATACAGCACCCCTCCCTCCTTAGTTTGGATACATCCATCACGAAAGCCATGTGACGAAGTCGTCCAATCTGCCGGGTCTCCGCGAGGCTCGCTCCGACCTGCGCAGTTCAGTTGCGTCCTCGCTGCCGACGGTGGAGGTCGGCTCGCTGTTGCTCCCCCGGCGCGGCTGGGGCCTATTTTGGGCTCCAGCCTGCTGATCTGGCCTGGAAGGCACAACGCTGGCTTCGGAGGAGGAAGATGGTTCGGCGTCGCTGGAGGATTCTCTCTGACCCGATAAGTCCATTTGAATGTCTAGTAAATCGGGTTGTGTGTTAAAGTCTGTTGACATGGGAGAGTCTGTGTCATCGGTTTGCTCCAGGGAGTTTTCTATGCGTTTCCTTACATGGTCAATGTGCCTCTTCCACATTCGACCATCCTCCAATTTTACAATATATGTTTTAGGAGCAGTTTGTTTAACAATAATTCCCTTCATCCAGTTTACACCCCCATCAAAAATTTTTACAAACACATTTTGTCCCAAATACATTTGTCTTTCAGGGTTTACATGCATTGGTTTATTTGTACAAAACCTTGGGTGTAACCTATCTAGTGGGGACCTTAGTTTCCTTCCCATTAGTAACTCAGCAGGGCTTACGTGCATGTGAGTGTTTGGGGTAATGTGCTGGGTTAGCAAAAACTGGTCCAAATTTTGTTGTACATCTCCAGGGCCTGATCTGCGCAATGCTTCCTTTGCCACACGAACGTAGCGTTCTGCCAAACCATTAGCCCAGGGCGAGTAAGGCGAGATGAGTGCGTGTCTGACTCCAAGACTATCTAAGAACAATTCAAACTGCCTGGCCGTTAATTGTGGCCCATTGTCAGACACTAGGATATCAGGGCAACCATGGGTAGCAAACAGCCTGCGCAGCACCTTGATGGTGGCACTTGTGGTTATGTTGTTCATTGCTATGATTTCCACCCATTTGGAAAATGCATCCACTACTATTAAGAAGTATTGTGACCCCACTGGCCCTGCAAAATCAATATGGACCCTGGACCATGGCCCGGAAGGTTGCTCCCACTCTGCTGGAGTTGTTTTGGGGGGGGGGGTTAGGCCGTGATTCTTGGCATGGGTCACATTTGGCTACCCAGTTTTCAATATCAGCATCCAAACCTGGCCACCATAAGTGCCCTCTGGCTAGGCCCTTCATCCTGACAATCCCAGGATGGCCCACATGTAACATTTCGAGTACTTTTACCCTTAGGCTTTTAGGAATGATCACTCTATCCCCCCACAACAGACAACCTTTTACATATGACAATTCAAGTCTTTTGGTTTTGAAGTCACACAATTCAGGTTTCACAGAGTCATTTTGCCATCCCTTAAGTACACAATTTACCACCTGTTTTAGGATTGGATCTTGCTGCGTGTGTGCAGTCACCTCCCTTGCAGTAGTTAGTGGGTTGTCTTCGAGCTCTATCATTAAGACATCAGCAGATGGGGCAGGGTCCTCCACTAACTCTGCCATGGGGCACCTACTGAGGCCATCTGCGTGGTTGATGGTTTTACCCCCTTTATGGATGAGCTCGTACTGGTATCCTGAGAGGAAAAGGGCCCATCTGATTAATCTTGGGGACATAAATGGAGGAGTAGACTTGTTGGGGGCTAAAAGACCCAATAAGGGCTTGTGGTCGGTAACCAATTCAAAACTTCTTCCAAAAAGGTAATTATGAAACTTCTTCACCCCTGCCACTAAAGCTAGAGCCTCCTTATCTAGTTGGCTATAATTTCTTTCAGTATTGGTCATCGTTCTGGAAAAGAAAGCAATTGGGGCCTCTGTTTTGTTAGGCAAAACGTGAGCCAAAACTCCTCCCACGCCGTACGGGGAAGCGTCGCACGTAAGCCTGATAGGTAGCGAAGTACTATACTGGACTACCACACTTTTATAAGTTAATAATTGTTTAATTTGTACAAAGGCTTCGTGTTCAGTTCTCCCCCATGTCCAAGGGGTTTCTTTCTGGAGCAAGCGGTGTAGAGGCTCTGCTGCTGTTGCCTTCTATTTTAAAAAAAAACGGAGTAAAAATTAAGAAGGTCTAAAAAAGCTTGCAATTCAGTCTTATTTTGTGACTCTGGGGCTTCTCTAATGGCTCTCAGTTTCTCAGTCGTGGGGTGGATACCCTCCTTATCGATTTTATAACCTAGGAATTCTACACTGTTGGTTCCCCAGACGCATTTATCAGGCTTAATTCTCAACCCTTTGTCCTGAAGTCTCTGAAGTACTACCCTTATCCTTTTGTTGAGCTGTTCTTGGTTTTCCCCTGCAATTAAGATGTCATCAAAATAGGGAATGGCCCCTTTAATCCCTGATAACAATTGTTCCATTATGCTTTGGAATATCCCTGGGGCTATGCTTACTCCAAACTGTAATCTGGTACATTTAAAGGCACCCCTGTGGGTCACAATTGTTTGCGCGTTTGCTGTCGGTTCATCGACATGTAACTGTTGATAAGCTTGCGCGAGATCGATCTTTGCAAACCTTTTCCCTTCCCCCAGGGAGTGCAGGAGTTGTTGTACCACCGGAATGGGTTAAGGGTGATGTTGGAGGGCCTTATTTAGCGTGGATTTATAGTCAGCACAAACTCTTAAGGAGCCATCCGGTTTTAGAGGCATGACTATGGGTGTTTCCCATGGTCCCTGCTCCACAGGAACTAAAATGCCTTGGCTTATGAGCTTATCCAGCTGCAGGTCAAGTTTGGGAAGGAGCGGAAGGGGTACCCTGCGAGGTTTGAGCCGGACAGGCGGGACCTTGGGGTCAATAGAAAACGAGATAGGGGGCCCTTTATACGATCCCAGGGTGGGGCTAAACACTTCAGGGAACTCTTGTAAAAAGATAGGCATGCTATCAGAGTTAACAGTACAAATACCAGAAATTTCAATTCCCAAAGGTTCCATCCAAGCCAACCCCAGGAGATAGTGCTTAGCCCCTGTAACAACAATCATAGGCAGGGTACATTTAACATTCTTAAACACGATAGGTACATTCACTTTGCCCAGAACAGAGATTATCCCCCCTTGAAAATCTCTAATTACCAATGAGGTTTGCAATAGCTCAGATTTAGATAGGCTAGGCATGTACAATTTAAGCTTTTCCCATGGCATAATGGTGTATTTAGACCCCGTGTCAAGCTCCATAGAACATGGCTTGTTGTTTAGAAGTAATGAAATAACAATTTTGCCCCCATTTTTTGTTGCCGTGGTATTCACGGAAAATTGAGTGTTACCTCTTGAGTAGTCGCAGTTAGCGGCTGAGTAGTTCTTTCGGCCCGAAAAACGGAAAGGTCGGTTTTCTCGCAGTTGAGGTGTTTGATTCTGGGGTCGTTGATGGCGCGGAGTGGAGAAGGTTTCCTCCGGTGCAGATGCTCTGCAGGCTTCGGCGATGTGGCCGCGTCATTTGCAGCGGCGGCATATGGCGTCCCGGAAGGGGCATCGTTGGCGCTGATGCTTTCCTCGGCAGCCGGCGCAGGGGGCGGCGGGGTGAGGAAATCTGTGTTGTCCCGGCTGGTCTTGCAGCAGGAAACAGCTGTCCTCGTTGCGAGCTGGTGGGCTGAGGTCGTCTGGGTCCTCGGCGCGGGAAAACGTGGAGTCTATCTTAGCGATGACTTCTTTCCTTTCGTGATCCATCAGCTCTTTAGCAGCGGCGTCGGCGACCTCTGCGGTTTGTGCTAGCTTAATCACTGTTTGTAGGGTCGGTTCGTCTTCGGTGAGGAGTTTGTTCCTGACCGAGGCGTTTCTCATGCCAAAGACTAAGGCATCGATGAGGCGAGCTTCCGGGTTGTCAAACTTGCATTTCGCAAGCACCGTTCGAAGTCGCGTTGCAAATTGGTTGATTGATTCCGCTTCGCGCTGAGCCATTCTAGAGAACTGGTGCCGGAAAACCATGGCTGGTTTTGTTGGCTTGAAATGGCTCGTGAGCTTGGCTTGCAGGACGTCCCAAGCGACGGATCTTGCTGGCAGCGGGTCGGTGAGAGTCTGGGCGAGGGCGCGGATTTCTGGACCGCAGTAGTTTAGGAAGATGGCCCGTCTCCGATCGGCGTCGGCGTCCCGTATTCCTGCTGCCTCGAGGAAGATCTCGAAGTTGGCTAAGTAGTCGTCCCAGGAAGTCTTCTCGGGATCGAAGAACTCAGGAGCCCGGCCGATTTGGAGGTTGTTCATGTTGCACGCGAGGTTTCTTTCGTCCGTCGTCACCAGTGAAATAAACCCAGAGGCAGGGTTAGGTGAGAACGGTACCTTTATTCAGCTCAGAAAAGGTAAGTGACTTTCAGCTAGTACCGTCTGCTCTGCCTGGGAGAAACCGCTCCTTTTATACATTTGCGGTTCCCGCCAAAGCAAGAGCAGCCGCGTCTGAGCCAATCAGGAGCGACTTCCTGATTCTAGCTCAGACAGCGCTTTAACAAGGAACAAACTATTTACAGAGATACAAGGTAGCCATTACAGGATACAACACCCATGTCACACCAACACTCTGCACTCTGCATTGGTTGCCGATCGGTTTCTGGTCACAATTCAAAGTGTTGGTTATGACCTACAAAGCCCTTCATGGCATCGGACCAGAATATCTCCAGGACCGTCTTCCGCCGCACGTATCCCATACAAATATGGTATACAAATCTAATTAATAAATAATAAATAAATAAATATTGAAGCTGAGCTAGGGCAACATCTCGTGTGCCAGCAGATATGGCTCCACGTGCCACCTGTGACACCCATGCTATAGGTTCACCCTTAAAATGTCCAGGCATGGTTAAATTGGGAACTGGGCAGAAGCCAGGGGTATATTAGTAATATAGGTTAATATTGTACAATATCAGACTGGAATTCTTTCACATCATGTTTTCCTCCATAGAGGATTAATAATCCATTTAAAAGTTTACTGTTAAACGGTCTGAGGCTGTTCATCTCTTGCCTAGAAAAAGAAGCTTCTTGTCATGCAAAGTAGAATAAAATAAATTGCTTCTCTGAAAATTTAGAAGTCTCTGAAAAACATTTTCCCCTAGTTTGAAACATCTTACAAATGGGTAAAGTTTGAATGTTAGTTTATGTTTGTCATTTTTTTTCTCCTGAAGTAAATAAATTAATCATACTCATTTAACAATATTGAGTTATAACTGGAATTTTTATACTCACAAAATCCTAGATGACGATGTGTGGTGCAGATTTTTAGACACATGCATAGTTACTTTGCATCTGTTATGAATGCAAGGATAGGTGAATATTAGGGAATGTGGCTGCAGAATGAAACTTAACTGGCTCATCTCTATGTAACCCTCTGGTACAATAATTACAATGATAATTATTGCAAAACAGCACCTGCTGCAGTTATTGTTATTGTTATTGTTATTGTTATTGTTATTGTTATCGTTATCGTTAACGTTAACGTTAACGTTAACAATAACAATAACAATAACAAATAAATGAGGAAAAATACAGACATGCAAACTTTACAACTTGGCCAAAGTACTGTATGTGCAAAGTTTCCACCTGTATATATAATCCATATTAAATGCATGCGGTGATATCTCAAATAAGTGCATATATTTTAAGACAAGCTTCAGGCTTTACTCAGAATAAATTCATATGATGGCAATAAATCCAGGCATGTCCCTTCTTGTTTCCTTATTGAATATCTATTTTTAATATGAACAAGTCCAAATATGTATGACTAAATGGATGCAACATTTGAATACAGTTGCAGAGATGGAGCAGTAGGAATTTCAATTTTAAAAAAGATCAAGCCTAACTCAAAACAGTACATTTAATGAGAAAGTTATAAGATGTTTTATCACTGCTACATTGCTCAGTCATGACTGCCAAAACGAATCATTCATTTTTTTCTAAAATGCTGCATATGTAATTAACAGATTGGCTCTTTCTTTCATGTGTGGTGGCAACATTGCACAGCTTAAAAATATTAGAAATTACCTTACTTAAAATCTCAAAATGAAACAAACTGTAAAAAATATATTAAATTGCTCTAAACTAGCGTACAGGTATCTTCAAAATACATCAAACTTGTATTATATATGATAATAAGTACAAGGATTTAATTGTGTGGGTTTTTTAAAAAATTGGAAACATCTCTGATTGTCTTTATGGAAAAAAGCTTGATTAAATTTTGGGACTATTCCTTTTCTCATATAATTTTATATCCAGAAAAGTAAATCTGATGTACAGTTTAATCTCATATGGAGAACATTTCTCGACTATAATTTTATACATGGAATTCTGCCACATACTAAATTTGAGTTCTTCAATTCATATTTTAATCCAGCACATAATCAATATGTTATTCACAGTGATTTTTAAATTTATGTTTACAATATTAATTACAATTTTTTCCTTTTCCTCTTATTGATTTTAATAGTGTTTATCAAGTATATTTACAGCTTTACAAGTTTAATTACATATCTTAATTAAGTTGTGTGCCAATGAAACATCTACGGCACTCTAAGTCATTTATAGTATATTAGAATATATTAACCATAGTTAGATTTTCTGGTTATTCAAAACTAGTTCACATATTTTTGTTATATTAGGATTCCCCCCCCCTTTCCCTCTCTATTTTCTATATCCCTTTAATATCATTTTCTATCTTTTCTTCAAAATTATAATACATATGGGTAAGGGATGTATGTACTTGTGTCTGACATATTTTGCACATGAAATTTATGTTGCTCACATTAATTTTTGAACACATGTGCTTTGGCATATGGTTTGTATAAATGATATGAAATTCTCCAACGGAGTTTAAAAAGGATTGGGATGAAAGTAGAACATAAATTTCAAATTCAGGATTCATTGCTGATCTCTTAATTATACTAATAGCAAATGTTACCAGAAAATGAGGTCATTAAAATACGAGATTCCTTAGAGACAAAAATTCTGAAGTTCAACATAAATTTTTATTCTAATTGTTTCCCCAAACTATAAATATCTTTATTCCTTTCCTATAAGTTTCTTATTTCCTTTTTAAAGAGGGAATAGGAACAGTGTAAATAGATAGTTGTTCTGATATTTGTTATAGTTATAGTTATTCCTTTACATTTCCTATTTCATTTCCCCCCTTCAAGATAATAACATTTTGAATCAGAAGAACAAAAAGTGCCTTTTCTGAAGCTTTTCCTACAAATGAATACAAATATTTTGAATATATTTGATATTCTCTCTGTAATCCCTGTATGCCATAACAACAACTACTACTACTGCTGCTGCTACTACTACTACTACTACTACTACTACTACTACTACTTCTTCTTCTTCTTCTTGTTATTGTTGTTATTATTAATTAGATTTGTATGCCGCCCCTCTCCGGAGACTCACAGCGGCTCACAACAATAAAACACAGTACAAATCCAATGATTAAAAACAGTTTAAAACCCTTAATATAAAAACCATCATACATCCCAGACAAACCATGCATAAAGTGGAACGGTGCAGGGAATAAATTTCCCCATGACTGACGGCAGAGGTGGGTTTTAAGGAGTTTGAGAAAGGCAAGGAGGGTGGGGGCAGTCCTGATCTCTGGGGGGAGTTGATTCCATAACTAGTGGTGGGTTGCTACTAGTTCAACCCAGATTGGACGAACCGGTAGCAGCAGTGGTGGGAGGCTCCGCCCACCCACCCAGACATCTCTGCACTTGCACATAGGTGCCCCCCGCGCACTCCCAATAGCAAACCAGTAGCAAAGATAATTCTATAGACAGGCTTGATTGTCCCTTAGGATTTAAGAGCTGCCTTACAATTTCTCCTTTATTTTCATTTTTGTTTCCCTGAAAAGATTTGTTATATGCTAAGCACTTTCTTTTCAAATCTTCAGTGAAAGTTAATGCAATAATTTGAGATATAATTGTCACATCTTAAACTCTTGTTGTTGTTCAGTCACTACCGTAAGTTATGTCTGACTCTTTGTGTCCCCATGGGCTCCCTCCACTGCTCCTCAGAGTTTGTTGAAATTCATGTTCATTGTGTCAGCGACACTTCTGAACCATCTCATTCTCTATCCTCCCCTTATCCTTATGCCTTCTATCTTTCTCAACATCCTCTCTTCTCATTTGGTGAACAAAGTATTTCAGCTTCAGCTTTAAAACTTAAATTGAATTATCCCCAAATCAATGAAAAATTGATTTCACTTATTCTGATCAGCAGAAAGAAAATTTATCAAACAGCAGTACTTTCCTATGCTTACATGTTTTTGTCATCTACAATGTACGACTGCAATAATCGGTATTTATTTATTAACTTGACTCAATCCCATAGGACTCAGGGTATATGTAAGAGAAACAGGCAGAAGACTGGCAGAACTCATTCATATATGTCAATTAACATAGCAATCAGAAGACAGTGAAAATCCTTTAATTTCAAAACCTATAAACAGATTTAACATAGTTTCAATTGGGAGAATGTGACTATACTAGATCAGGCCAAGTCCAAAAATACCAGGGAATTTCTTGAAGCCTGGCACTCTGACAAATTAGCCATCAATAGACACATAGACGTTAACAACATGAATAGACTATGCAAAAGAGATAATCAACCAGCTCAAAAGGGAACAAATAGACCCAAACACCTCTCCACTAGCAATCAACATGCATATCAACATAGATAAATTCCAAGTTTAATATCAGATCAACAATCAAATAAACAATATCCCAATCAGAGTGATCAATGTCTGGAATGCTTCATTGTTACTCCTCAAATGCTCACAGTTTCAACCTTAAACTGTCTATCATGAACCCCATTCCTGTAAAGTGGGTGTGCATAAGCATGACAGCGTGCCTACCATCCCTGTCCTATTGCCCCCATTTATTTGCATTCATTTACTTCATTCATGTCCATGTTTATATTCATACCTTCTATCTTGTACATGTTTGGCAAACTAATAAATAAAATAAAATAAATCAAGAAACTTCCAAAGGGGCAACAGTAAACAGCCCAACTAAAGTATTACTTTAAAATTACCCCCACCAATACAGACAAGGGCAAGCTACCAGAATATAAATTGACATCAAACTGCATTGTTGATGTTACCTAGTTTTGGCAATGAAACATCTGCAAAAAAAACCCCAAGCAAGCCCACAGAGGACTAAGCCTCATTTCAACCCTGAGCTACAAATATTCTCCTTTACTGAAATTTAACCCTTTGTTAACTTTATTGTTTTCATTGCTGATTCCCTCAGAAGTTAAAAGAGGTTTTGTGACTCTTATCTGACTGACTGATTGATTGTATTTTCTTTTATGAGGAGATGAGTGCTGCTCTCTAGCTCTGATTGTCAATTCCACTACATTCATAAATGGACATCATTATTCTTTGCTACCAACCTAGCCTTTGTCCAAACCCTTCCAGCCTGCTTGAAATTTTCCACAGACATTTCTCACAATTTGATTCATTTTCAGTGAAAAAAAAAGAAATGCATTGTGTCAGAAAATAAAATTATGGAATGTGAGTCAAGTTTTCAAGCGATGTAGCTCAAAAGCCCTTCTCATTCTGCACATGAAGGTTAGTTTCACATGAAAAAGGTGTACTGATTTTTGAAATGGATTTTTTGAAAAAAATCTGCAAGAAAAACCAGATAGAGCAGAATACCACCCTATTAATGCAAGCAAGAAAACAGAAGGGAGTTATATACATTCCTACAAATATGTACATCTCTACTTCACAATCCATTAGCCATCCTTTACTGCCTCCTCCCCGTGTCACAAAACAATAAAAAAGGGTTCAGCAGCCATTCCTTCCTCCCTGGGCTTCTTGGGTTGCTTTGGGATCCCCCCCCCTCCTGTTTTTAGGAACAAAAGTTGTGAACTAAAATTAAGTTAAGTTTATTAATTACGGTATGTAAAAGAATTAAAAAAACACAGATTAGTTGTTCAAAAGCTGCTGGTGTGAAGGTCTCCTAATGTTGGACCTAAACAATCGTCTCCAGATTATCATAAATTGCTGATTTCATCTACTTTAGTATAACTGCTGCTCATTGTCTGGCTGGAGGTGATCTATATAAAGGCTGTGAAGAGCAGAGATGGGCAAAAGACCTGTTTCACAGAGAATAACCATTAAGTGGAGGTACAAGTTGAAGCGAGAGGACCACAGCAGGAGTGGGTTGGGTTCCTCCCGGTTTGGACCAGTTCACTCGAACCAGTAGTGACTCGCTGGTGATGTCATGATGGCGTCACAGATCCATTTGATGGGTGCTGGTCTGTGTGCACCATCTTTTATATTTTTTTCTGAAATTTTTGCTGTTTGGAAGTTTTTTTCCTCTGCTGTTTTTTCCTCTGCTGCCTCCTACCTGTCCCTGGGTTTATACTTATCTTTATTCCTTTGCATGAAGCACAGCTGATCATCTCTCCAACTTTGTTTCAGGCTGATTATAGCTACTGAGTATGCACGGAAGCAGAATTGTACGAGGGGATGCACACATACACCCAAGCGAAGCAATGTGAACCAGCAGCGAAGGTAAATGGCACCCACCCCTGGACCACAGGCAGCAGATTTATGAAAGAAGGGCTTGTTGGCCCTTACTGCCACCTGTTCTCACCTCATCCTACACTTCTACTCTATGGTAATTTGAAATCAAGATCCACCTTTGCTTCTGCAAATATACTGCCCTAACAGAACATGATTCCTGCTCGGAATAGCAGTCGAGTATTCAAGTGTTGTTGTTTTGTTGTTGTTGTTTTTCTGTTGATGGTGATGAGAATCAATGATGAAAAAGGATTTAACAGTTATTTATTTATTTATTTGTTTTGTCCAATATACAGTAATACACAATGAAGGTTATAGAGGATATAATCAGGTAGAATGTATTAAAGGGGGAATAGAGGAGAAAATAAAGGAATGAAATATAACTATGAGAGAATAGCAGAAAAAGATATAGGGAGAGAAGAGAAGATATAGGAGATATAGGAGAGACGATAGGACAGGCGACGGTAGGCACTCTGGTGCACTTATGTACGCCCCTTACTGACCTCTTAGGAACTTGGTGAGGTCAACTGTGGATAGTCTAAGGAAAAAGTGTTGGGGGTTAGGGGATGATACTACAGAGTCCGGTAGTGAATTCCACGCTTCGACAACTTGATTACTAAAGTCGTATTTTTTACAGTCAAGTCTGGACGGTTAATATTAAGCCTGTATCTATTGTGGGCTCTTGTGTTGTTGTGGTTGAAGCTGAAGTAGTCTTTGGCAGGCAGGACGTTGCAGCATATGATCTTGTGGGCAATACTTAGATTTTTGAGTTGTTTTAGTTCTAAGCTTTCTAGAGCCAGGATTGTAAGTCTAGTTTCGTAGGGTGTTCTGTTACAGGTAGAGGAGTGATGAGCTCTTCTGGTGAAGTATTTCTGGACATTTTCGAGGGTATAAATGTCAGAAATGCAGTATGGGTTCCAAACAGATGAGCTATATTCTAGGATGGGTCTGGAGAAAGTTTTATAAGCTCTGGTAAGTAGTGTTCATAGTGTGTTCATAGTGGACCCTGATTAAAAAGTTTAAAAAGAAGAATATATCTTTTGGCTTATTCAGTTTTTAAACTGAATAGTTTTAAACAGTTTTTAAAATCTATTTTATTGAAGATTATTGTCATTTTATATGAACCTTTAAGACCATATGAAAGGTGTACTACAGAGTAAGAGCAGGACAATTCAAAATGTAAGAATAAAGTCATATAAATCAATATGTTAAATAAATAAATAAAGTCATATAAATGTATTGAAATAATACTATATTTCAATACATTTATGAAACATCATCCCTCCCACGGCACATGCATACTTTGTAGACGATGAATATGCATGTATTTTTTCCTGTTAAATATCCAAGTATGTTATGCTGCTGACTCCTGCATCATAGTTTGGCCTACTGAAAGAGTAGTAGATCCTTGGAACAAACTTCCAGCAGACGTGGTTGGTAAATCCACAGTAACTGAATTTAAACATGCCTGGGATAAACATATATCCATTGTAAGATAAAATACAGGAAATAGTATAAGGGCAGACTAGATGGACCATGAGGTCTTTTTCTGCCGTCAGTCTTCTATGTTTCTATGTTTATAAAAATAATGTGTACTTTATAAAGACAACTAATACAAGGCAATTTACCATAGATAGAAAGAAAGAACAAGTAAATGTATAAAGACATGCATGCATTGAAGGTTATTCTGCTTAGTTGGCTTACAGAACTCATTCATTCAACTTACATTGTACATCAATATGGTGAATGGCCCTGTGTAGAGATCAGTCATTTTCTAGTTTTCAAGCAATATTGGGTAATCCAAGAACCTGGAGGGAGAACAAAGGGATACTTTTTGCTCTATTCTCATTTAATTAGCCCTTTATTGTTTCAAGAGCAAACCACTGAATCTTCAGCTCTTGAAGGAAGCCTACCAACTGACAGGATATCTCTGCTCCTTAACTTTACTCTAATAACATCTCCTTTTATTTTATTCTCCAGATTGCTGAACTCAGTGTTTCATATTCCTTTAAGTCTTCTCCTCGGACTCATGCCCCCTCCCTTCCAAAGTAACTCTAGCTGGTGTTATGTTTGTAACTGGCTAAATCTTTTATTGATGCTCAATTATTTTCTTTACTCACATAAAATCCAATGAGATCTTTGAGATGTGGGAGAAAATAAAATGAATTGTCTGCAAAGATGCATTTGAAGTGGAGAGGGGAGGATTCAAGAAAGAGAATTTAAAGATCTCATGTTGCTGTCAGGCTCTCTGTTCTCCCTAACCCCATTGAATTTGGGTATGAGATTAAATGAAATCCTAAAACAGCTTTGATAGCTTCATACTTAGGCTGAGAGGAAGCAGATGCATTCTACCCACAATAAACAACTTTATATGTGCACCCTTATAGGAAGGGAGGGAGAAAAAAAAGAAAGCCCCTGTGAAACATTTTGATATACTTATAGCATTAAGTAGTTCTCTCTCTTTTCTTTTCCCTCTTTTCCTTAGCATTCTTTTATTCAATTTATCTTTTGCAATAGCTTGACTAATATGTGCCAGATGGATTTTTTTCAGTAAGCATTTAACACCATGCTTGCAGTATTAAAATTGGTAAAGTTTGGTATCAAATGCTTTTTAAAACTGACTTTCATGTTAAAGTGAATTTCAGATGGAGTAAAGAGCAGTTGATGGTCAAGGAAAATGTTTTTGTTTTAAACAAAATTGGCTTTCCTTGTCCTCTTCACATTTATCCAATAGTTAGTCCAGTTTTTCACATTCTATCATCCTCCTGATGTGTTGGATCGGCAGCTCTCAATTCTACTGAAAATATTTGGGGAGGGATACCATCTACTTTCTACCTCCTTCTCTATAACTACAAATTTTCTGGAGAACTCTAAAGAGAACCATGGTAGTGCTTTAGTTAGAATCCAGCTTTGCCAGTTAGTTCTGCTGACTGTTAGCAGTTCGATCCTAACTTGCTCGATGTTGGCTCAGTCTTCCATCTTTCTAAGGTCAATGAAATGAGGACCCAGATTGTTGGGGGCAATATGCTGACTCATAAACCAGGATCGCCAACCTCAAGGATCACTATAACTGGCTGGGTGGACATGGGTAGGTGGTCATGTGACTGGGTGGGTATGTTCAATTTAATGTCATTCTTGCCTCTCCTGCCTCACTCGTTCCACCTATCCCAGCCACTCTTTGCCTGCCTGTCTAAGCTCCTTAGGGCCCCAATAGGAAGCAGTTGTTGGAATTAAGCAGCCACCACGGGAAATAGTTGGCAAAACAGCTGGCTCAATTCAAATTGGATCTGACCAAGAAGGAGGATCCACAGAAGCACCTCACTGAGGACTATGAGCATAGGCCTTCAAAGCAGAGGAAAAACTTGCAAGAGTGCAAGGTCAGATACTGATGCCTGAAGGCTCAGCAGGTTGAGATTGTCAGCCAGTTCCAAGCCATGATGTAGTCCTACTGGAACAAGGCCATCTAGCTCTTTGCCCCCAGTGGCACTTCCCTCCAGCCTTTGTCCAAAGCCCCACAGCAGGAGGCTGAAGCAGACCCCAAGTTGGAATTTCTATCAATCTCCAACCAACACAAAATGACCCCAAAGACTCTCTGCAGTAACACAAGCATTCATTATACGTATCTGGCCTAGGAACCATAGTTTGAGGACCACTGATTTAGTGCAATATTAAAAAATGCAAATAATTCTTCTGCCTACCATCAACATTTTCTTGTGGACCAGTTGGTGACCATTGCTGTAAACCATTTAGGTGGGGATGTAATGCACTATGAAGTGGTATATAAGTCGAAGTGTTATTGCCATCTCTCAAAAGGGTCGGGATATTTTGCGGCTTGTTAAGGTTTTCTTTGTGCTTCCCATAGAACACAGTAGATGTGAAGCATTGCCAAAAATGTATGGAGGCTTCACATATGAGCAGTCCATTCCTTTAACTGCCTGTTGCAATATCAAGAAAAAAGAGCCTGTAATGGAAAGGATAAGAAAGGAAATTCCTGGCGTGTCAATAGCCTTATTTTGGCATCATTTTGGTTCTAGACTTTTCTTAACTCTCCTACCCTATTGATTCTATTGCAGGCTCACCTGGAACCATTACAGAATGATAGTTTTAGAAGATTCACCTGTTCTGCGAAATATTTGACCTTAGCAGAAATTGATCAGCCAAGGTCAACTCATGCTTTTCAAGGGAGAAGAAGGGAATTGTTGTTGTTGTTGTTGTTATGATTAATTTTATTAAGAAGAGATAAAGTAAATATATGTTCTTAAGGTTAAAAATCAATAAAATATCCATATTACAACTGGGTTTTAATTTAATTTCTTGGCATTGTTTTGATAGTCTAACTCATGTACTGGACATTTCTAGAAGTTTTGGAAACATGGACATTACAATACCTAAATAAATTTTTATGACATGAATTTGGAGAATATAGAATTTACTTTTCATGGTATATTATTTCTTTCCCTGATGTGGACTTGAAAACTTCCCGCATTTCACTGTTGTTCGAGTTGCATGATAAAAGCAACAAAGTGGATGTATACTGTTTCAGGTCAATTCTGGCAAATATGAAACTAAAGAAAATGAATATAAGAAACAAAAGAAATCTGTTTTGTAAAAGCCAGACTTATATAATGAAACCAAATGTATGGACTGGAATTTTAAAAGAAATCCTAGCGAGAAGATAAAAGGACATGAAGGATAGTAAATGCTGAAATGATACACCACATAATGGTACACTGTCAGGCAAGAAAGATAACATGATAACATACAGAGTCATCTTAAAACCTATAGAGGTACTTGACCTATAGTTTGGAAGGAAACAATCTTTTTGTTTCATCTGGCTCATATTAAAAATAGGAAAAACTCAAACCGTTGCGTCTATTTTTTTTTCACTCTCACACATGTGGTTTGAAATCCATGCAATTTTTAACTGTCTAAAATTCTTTTCAAGGAACCTAAGAGAGAAAGAATTCGAAATCACTTTTTCCATTTCATTTAATGAAAAACTGCACCACTGTTCTTCATCTAGGCCCCTATCAGTTTTAAACTGAGCACGGTTTCAATTGGCCCCAAGGGCAATCAATCAACAGATAGGTATCAGTGTTGATAAAAGCTGGACTTCCTTTAGCACCAACTTTATAAAAATATCTAGGCACTGAGTAAAATTTCAGCACTGTTCCAACCATGCTTCCTTCATTGTTTTATTTGGATGTTATCAAATTGTTTTAATCAGAGACACAGGGATCCTTGATTTCCATATGAGGCAGAGGCTCATGTGTGCTGTTTTTCAGTAAAATAAATCTGTGCCATAGAATAGGACTCTGGTTGAGACCAAATTGGTCACCACAGTTTGAGTTTTTGGAAACGGTTAAAAACTGAGTTATTTCAAAGGACAATGAAAGGCCAGAAACCTAATATCATTGGAATAAATTTAGATTTGGGGTTCATGATTTTAATTTTAATTTAACCTGGCCCCAGTTGCTTTAATTTCTGTTGTTTTGTTTGTTGTTTACTCCTAATTATAGCAATTATAGCAATGACTGAGAGGCTAATCATTTGTGGCGTGCTAAATATGATAAACAAATTTAACAACAAGGGGCTTGGCCCAGCTTGAATTGGTCTGCCAGTCGTGATCCTTGCTGAATGGGAGGACGAGGTTAGTGCCTGCATTGAGCTTCGATCTGAAATTCCCAGTTTTAATTTTTTAATTTTTATTTATTTTGTCAAGTACGTATTGGTAGTATACAGAGATATAACAATATTTATATACATGATACTAGTAAGAGAGAAACATTAGGACAGGAGATGGAAGGCATTCTGGTGCACTTATGCATGCCACTTACTGACCTCTTAGAAAGGGGTGAGGTCATCAGTGGGTAGTCTAGGGGTAAAGTTTTGGAGCTTAGATGGTGATACTACAGAGTCTGCTAGTGAGTTCCATGCCTTAACTGCTTGGTTACTAAAGTTGTATTTCCTGCCGTTGAGTTTGGAGCAGTTTTCCTTTAAGTTTGCATCTGTTGTCTGCTCGAGTGTTGTTGTGGTTGAAGTTGAAGTAGTCATTGACAGGAAGTCGTTGATCCTTTCTGTATAATTCTCTGTTTCTAATTCCTGATTTTGTCAGCTAACCAATGATAAAATAAGTCCCAAGTCAAAAATTATTCAGTTTCTTTCTTTTCGTTAATTGTAAGTATTAGCCTGTCAATTTCTGCACATTCTAGTATTTTTTTAAATCACATTTTCATCCGTTGGGCTCTCTTCACTTTTCCATTGTTGTGCAAATACATCTAGCTGCAGTCAGTACATGTAAAATCAGATATGCATTCTCTTTATTGTACATATCTGGTAACATGCCAGATAAACATGTATGTTTTAGAAGCACCCAGCCTTTCATCTTCCATTCTAGTCATGAAAATTTCAACAAGGTACACAGAACAATGCTTGAGAAGTAAATGTAAGTGTACCAGGTAATCTATAATCTGTATTGTCATAATTATTCTGTTTAGGCTACTGTAATGCTTTATACATAATAAGAAAACCACATAGCCTTCAGTCTACTTAATTACGGTTGTCAAGCAGTAGTTCTCCAGAGTTTCATATCAGTAGTGAGTTCTAAAACCCTTTGCACCCCCAAGGGGTTTGTACACGCCCTTGGGCACATGCAGAAGTGTCACGGGCCGGTGGGCAGAGCCTCCTGCTGCTGGTGCTACCCATTCGCAGGACCTGGCTGAACCGGGAGAAACCCACATGTCTGTTTCATTATAGGCATTATTCCAGCTCCCACTTAGGTATTGTTCTGCCGGGCTCTCTGGTATGAGCCTCCCGAAAATTCAAGGGTACAAATTTCAGACACACACATGTTTGAAAATTCAAAACAATGTTCTTTATCACAAAATTCAAAATAAACTAAGCACTCTTTTGGTATTGCAATGAGCACTCATCCCAAAGCAACCTGTTAGTCTGTACAATTCCCTAAATCAGTCCTTAAGTTATAGCTTGCAGCTATGAAGAAACGTCACAGCCCTTCTTCTTCCACGAAGTGAAACACACACACACTTTGCTCTGCTTTGGTTTCAAAATTGTGAAAAATCAACAAACAAAGTCCGGAAACAGCAAGGCAGTCCTGAAGAACAACGATCAGATAATCTTCCACAATGGCCAAACCCACATGCTGCTATTTATATTAGCAGCACTAATTACTGGAGCCCCACCCAAACACAGGTGGCCTCTCTTATCTCCTGTAATATGTCCTCAATTGGTCTCTTCTACGCATAACTCTGCACCTGTGTGGGTCTAAGACTTCCGCATCTGAATCGACCAAAGATAATGGAGATTGACTTCCTCGGCTATGTGCCAAGCCCCCCTCTTCCAAGTCACTCCCACCTTCTTCTTTGTCCAAGTAAACTGAGCTACCTGACTCTGTCGGTAATAAAACAGGCCTATGGCATGTTGAAGTTTCCCCTGCATCCACCTCCATATTCCCTGGAGCAGGAGCTGGGCCAGAGCCAACCACAACAGGTATGAGAAGATTTGAATCTTCTGTAGGAAAGCATATATTTGCCATCAGCATATTTCCCAATCAGCTTAATGTATTTATTTTATTTATTAAATTTATATATTGTTCATCTCCCTGTCTAGCAACTTTGGGCAGCCAAATGCTCCTTTTGTGCAGGTAATACTCTGTAGTTCTGATTTCCAATTTTCTGACCAAGCATTTTCCTCTAACTGTTTAACAAACGATTCCTATCATTTCCAGTTTGAACAGAAGCTGGCAATTTATCTCTGAAATTTTCTCCAGAGTGGTGTGCTCAGGTATACTGTGATGTTTTTGCTCCAGTGAAATCTTTCTTATTTTTCAAGTTTTCAAAAGTCTTTTAAAAGACCTTTAGATTTAATTCCTCTATTCCTGTTTTAAGACAATATTAAAATGAGTGCTAAAGGGAGCTCAGAAATTAGATATTAGCATTATATCTATAAATTAAAAGTAGATATATCAATCATGTTTTAACCAGGAATCCACATCATATTTGCTTTAACAAGCAGGTTGTTAAAAATGTATCACACGATATATCCCTCTTCTGTCTAACTGACTTCAGATAAAAATGGAAATTAAATGTATGATAGTTCTTGAAAGTTTTCTGCCCTTAGCTATCATGGAAAAGAAGCTAGTTTTCTCTCTAGCTTATTAATTTGGTGGTATTCAAAAGCTTTTTGATAAAATGACAGGTAAGGGTGAGACACACAACCCTCTTCTACATGGGGTTACCCCTGAAAAGCGTTTGGAGACTTCAGTTGGTCCAGAATGCAGACACGCAAGCTATTGTGGGTGCACCTAGGTACATTCACATCATGCCAACACTCTGCAAGTTGCACTGGCTCCCAATCAGTCTCTGGATGCAATTCAAGGTGTTGGTTATCACCTATAAAGTCCTACATGGCTTTGGGCCAGACTATCTTTAGAATTGCCTTCTGCTGCATAGCTCCCAGTGACCGATAAGATCCCACAGAGCTGGCCTTCTCCAGGTCCCATCAGCCAAACAATGTCGTCTGGTGGGGTTGGGAGAAGGGCCTTCTCTGTGGTGGCTCCAGTTCTCTGGAACCAGATCCCTCTGGAGATCTGTACCCTCCTCACCCTACTGGCCTTCCGCAAAGCTGTTAATACTTGGCTCTTCCAGCAGGCCTGAGGCCATTGATCGAATATGATACTGTCCAGATCCGGCAAGAGTGATATTGGAAGATACTGTATGTATGGTTTTTTTATTAGGGTTTTAATTTAATTTAATTGTTTTTAATGTTGTTTATTGTTGGAAGCCGCCCAGAGTCTTTTGCAAGTTGGACGGCATATAAGTTCAGTTAATTAAATTAAATTAATATTTACTGTTTTTAGATATCGAAATTATATTATTTGTATTCGCTCTTTTCTCTAGAGTAGCCAGTCAGCTAAGACCTCAGATAAAAAGTGAACTAATTCTACTTCACAATAGCACAAAGTAAATTAATATCAAACTGAAATTCAGCACACTTAAGAGTACAAGTAGTCCTTGACTTACAACCACAATTGAGCTCAAAATCTCCACTGCCAAGTTAAAGTCAGTTTTGCCCAGTGATGGGCTACCAAAATTTTTACTACCACACCGTGGGCGTGGCTTATACATTTTGTTTCAACATATTTCAGTACAAATTTGGTGCTCTGGGGTAGATCTCCAAATTTTGCTGCCGGAACTGCGTTCCTGACCGTTCTTGTAGGAACCCAGCACTGGTTTTGCCCCATTTTACCACAGTTTCCACCATTGTTAAGTGAATCTGGCTTCCCTATTGACTTTGGCTATAAGAAGATTGCAACAGTGATCACATGAACCTGTTGTGGTTAGCTCTGGCCCAGCTCCTGCCCCAAGGACTGTGGATGTGGGGGAGACATCCACATGCTGCAGGCCTATTTTGCCCCCGGTGGAATCTGCTGATGAAGGCTCCTCTGACCAAGAAGACATGAGTGACAGGGAGGAAGAGAGTGTGGCAGACAGCTCAGAAGGAGATCAATTATCTGGCTCCTCCTTGGATTCAGAACAAGAGTTAATGATACAGCCACGCATGTGGAGAGCGATGCATAGGCAACAACAACTGAGAGATTATTATCAAAGAAAATGAGGCCACCTGTGTTTGGGTGGGGCTGTGGTAATTAGTGAGGCTGCCTGTGGGTTTGGCCATTGTGGAGGATTATCTGATCGTTGTGTTTCCTGACTGCTTTGCTGACTTTGACCTTTTGTGTGCTGATTTTTCCCCGCTTTGAAACTAAACAAGAGCAACATGTGTTTCACTTTGTGAAAGAGGAAAGACTGTGAATTGCCTCACAGCTGCAAGCTAAGTATCACAGAACTGATAAGGGACTTGTACAAATGACCAGTTTGTTTGGAGACAAGTGCTCTTTGCTATACCAAAAGAAGGCTTAGTTTAATTAAGTGACTTTTCATTATAAAGATCATTGTTTTGAATTTTCAAACGTGTGTGTGTCTGAAATTTGTACCTGTGAATTTTTGGGAGAAGTTTACCAGAGAGCCCGACGGAACAGAACCTGGGACACTCTGACCGTTATAAATACCTGCCGGTTGCCAAGCAACTGGATTTTGATCACATGACACTCAAGGGATGCTACAATGATTGTAAGTGTGAAAAGTCATAAGGCTGGATGGATGATCTCTGGCGGGCCCGGGACAGGGGTTTATCCTCTGTCCTGGTGCTCCTTGACCTCTCAGCGGCTTTCGATACCATCGACCATGGTATCCTTCTGCACCGGCTGGAGGGGTTGGGGGTGGGAGGCACTGTTCTTCAGTGGTTCTCCTCCTACCTCTCTGGCCGGTCGCAGTTGGTGTTAGCGGGGGGTCAGAGGTCGACTCCTAGGTCTCTCCCTTGTGGGGTGCCTCAGGGGTCGGTCCTCTCCCCCCTGCTATTCAACATCTACATGAAACCGCTGGGCGAGATCATCCAAGGACATGGGGTGAGGTATCATCAATATGCGGATGATACCCAGCTTTACATCTCCACCCCATGCCCAGTCAACGAAGCGGTGGAAGTGATGTGCCGGTGCCTGGAGGCTGTTGGGGCCTGGATGGGTGTCAACAGACTCAAGCTCAACCCGGATAAGATGGAGTGGCTGTGGGTTTTTCCTCCCAAGGACAATCCCATCTGTCCATCCATTACCCTGGGGGGGGGATTATTGACCCCCTCAGAGAGGGTCCACAACTTGGGCATCCTCCTCGATCCACAGCTCACATTAGAAAAACATCTCTCAGCTGTGGCGAGGGGGGCGTTTGCTCAGGTTCGCCTGGTGCACCCTATCTGGACCGGGACTCATTACTCACAGTCACTCATGCCCTCATCACCTCGAGGTTCGACTACTGTAATGCTCTCTACATGGGGCTACCTTTGAAAAGTGTTCGGAAACTTCAGATCGTGCAGAATGCAGCTGCGAGAGCAGTCATGGGCTTACCTAGGTATGCCCATGTTTCACCATCACTCCGCAGTCTGCATTGGTTGCCGATCAGTTTCCGGTCACAATTCAAAGTGTTGGTTATGACCTTTAAAGCCCTTCATGGCATTGGACCAGAATATCTCCGAGACCGCCTCCTGCCGCACGAATCCCAGCGACCCATCAGGTCCCACAGAGTGGGCCTTCTCCGGGTCCCGTCAACTAAACAATGTCGGTTGGCGGGCCCCAGGGGAAGAGCCTTCTCTGTGGCGGCACCGGCCCTCTGTAACCAACTCCCCCCGGAGATTAGAACTGCCCCTACTCTTCCTGCCTTCCGTAAACTCCTTAAAACCCACCTTGCCGTCAGGCATGGGGAACTGAAACATCTTCCCCTGGGCATGTTTAATTTATATATGGTATGCTTGTGTGTATGTCTGTTAGTATATGGGGTCTTTTAAATCTTTTAATTTTAAATTTGTTAGATTATTTATGATTTGTTTCCACGTGTTGTGAGCCACCCCGAGTCTTCGGAGAGGGGCGGCATACAAATCTAAGTAATAAATAAATAAAATAAATAAAATAAGGCCACATATTTTGAAAGGTATATCTCTATGTTCTACTGTCTGTAATATAAGGAGTCCCCGCCTTAATAATCATTCATTTAGTGACTACTCAAAGTTACCACAGCACTGAAAAAAAGTGGCCTTATGAGTTAAGGCCACTTTTTTTTCCAGCACTGTAGTAACTCGGAGCCAGTGGCAGGCAGCAGCTGGTGCTCTCAGGTGTGCAATTCCGGTAGGAAAATCCCAGATGTGTGCGCAGCTGCACACCCCTGATGTGCCCCCACATGAGATTTGGCTTCTGTGCATGCACAACAAGCCAAATCTCATATGAGGACATGTGCGAGAGTGAGATTTTGGCTTTTTTTGCTGATCTTTTGCTTCTGCGCATGTGTGGAAGTAAAAATATCAGCAAAAATAGCCAAAATCTCGCTCTCTCATGTGATTTGGCTTGCCGTGTATTTGATTTGATTTGACTTTATTGGATTTGTATGCCGGCCCTCTCCATATACTCGGGGCGGCTAACAACAGTAGTAAACAGCATATGACAATCCAATATAAACAGTTAAAAGCCTCCTATTGTAAAACCAACATACATACCATGCATAAAATTGTAAAGGCCTAGGGGGAAAGAGTATCTCAATTCCCCCATGCCTGGCGGCAGAGATGGGCTTTAAGAAGCTTACGAAAGGCGAGGAGGGTGGGAGCAATTCTCATCTCTGGGGGGAGTTGGTTCCAGAGGGTTGGGGCTGCCACAGAGAAGGCTCTTCCCCTGGGTCCCACCAAGCGACATTGTTTAGTTGACGGGATCCGGAGAAGACCCACTCTGTGGGACCTAACTGGTCGCTGGGATTCATACAGCAGAAGGTGGTCCCTGAGATAATCTGGTCCAGTGCCATGAAGGGCTTTATAGGTCTTAACCAACACTTTGAATTGTGACCGGAAACTGATCGGCAACCAGTGCAGACTGTGGAGTGTTGGTGTAACATGGGCATATTTGGGAAAGCCCATGATAGCTCTCGCAGCTGCATTCTGCACAACCTGAAGTTTCCAAACACTTTTCAAAGGTAGCCCCATGTAGAGAGCATTACAGTAGTCGAGCCTCGAGGTGATGAGGGCATGAGTGACTGTGAGCAATGACTCCCGGTCCAAATAGGGCCGCAACTGGTGCACCAGGCGAACCTGGGCAAATTCCCCCCTCGCCACAGCCGAAAGATGTTTCTTTAATGTGAGCTGTGGATCAAGGAGGATGCCCAAGTTGCAGACCCTCTCTGAGGGGGTCAGTAGTTCCCCCCCAGGGTGATGGACGGGCAGATGGAATTGTCCTTGGGAGGCAAAACCCATGACGCCCACATGCCCACGCCACGCCCCCAAGGGAGCTCTGGTAGCAGGTAAGAAGAGCGGCCCTTCATTGCTTTGAGCAGTCACTAAATGAATGGTTGCAAGTCGAGGACTACCTATATTTCAGGCTGTAGAACATAGAGCTACACATTTCAACATATATACATCGCCTTTGATAGAAGGAGTGGATATGTCTGCAGAAACCTGTTGGGAAGGTTTGAGTATGTTCTCAAGGTGTTGAGAGATTTTATCTTCCATCACTGACACACAGAGATAAGAATAGTCAGCACCTCAGAGAAGAGATGAAGAATAATTCACCCCGCGAACCACCTACAGCACAATACACTTAATCAGCACCCAGATGAATGACCTGCTCTTTAAATCGGCTGATAGCCAGAAAATAAATGTAGTGCATCCCATTCCTATGGATAAAGAATGGGGAATTGCTCACTTAATGGTGAAATATATGTTTGACTGGTAAGCCTGATGGATGTGGGTTTATATTCACAGTAGCTTACAGGTATGATATAGTATTTATTTATATTCATTTTCTTTGGAGTTTTTCGTCCTCCCCTCCCAGCCTTTTTGCTTTTATTCTGTCCTCCAACCTCAGTGCGACTGCAGAAGAAAAAGAAAACGGGGACATGGCGCTCATTGTTCAAGCAAGTCTCAAAATAAAAGTAATTGTCTCACAGTACAATATATTCCTTGGAGCTTAATCAAAATGAAGAATGGGCTGGCACTTTTCCTTCCTAGCAGGGTCTGCACCCATTAAAAAGTCTGCATATAAATACTTTTCAGTAAAGTGTGGTGAGAGTTATAAATGCTTATATATATATATATAGGTAGATATTTCCTCAAATATCCCGTTAAAAGGGTAAAGGTTCCCCATGCACATATGTGCTAGTCATTCCCAACTCTAGGTGATAACTCTAGGAGAAGAAAAAAAATGGAAACTTTACTTTGTATGGGTGGAAAGGCCAATGAAGACATAAAGAAGAAATTGTCTAGGACTCTGACCTGGCTGAATAAGAAAGAACTGAGGAAAGGGAGGGGGAGTGTTAAGGGTGAAAAGTATGAAAATTATTTAAAGTTATTTAAATTATTTTTAAAAAGTCATTCCCAGTGGTCATCTCCATGGTCATATGGTCGGCATAACTAAACGGCGAAGGCACACGGAACATTGTTGTCTTCCCACCAAAGATGGTCCCTATTTTTCTATTTGCATTTCTACATGCTTTCGAACTGCTAGGTTGGCAGTAGCTGGGACAAATAATGGGAGCTCACTCTGTTACGTGGCACTAGAGATTCAAACCATCAAACTGCCGACCTTTCTAATAGATAAGCTCAGTGAGCCACCATGTCCCTAACTAAATATAGCCATAGCAATAGTACTTAGACTTATATACTGCTTCACGGTGCTTTAGAATAGAATAGAATAGAATAATAGAATAGAACAGAACAGAACAGAATAGAATAGAATTTTATTGGCCAAGTGTGATTGGACACACAACCCCCTCTAAGTGGTTTACAGAGTCAGCATACTGCCCCCAACAACCTGGGTCCCATTAGGAATAATATCAACTTGAATGCTCTTTCTTCTTCTCTTTCCTAGGTCATCATTTGCCTAATTTTTAACTATGACCCTGCTTATGCCGGAGAGAATGAAGTGATCTATTTTCTTGTTAATTCGATATAAAAAAGGTACAGGTGATCCTCAATTTACAACCACCACTGAGCCCAACATTTTTGTTGCTAAGTGAAGCATTTGTTAACTGAATTTTACAACCTTTCCTGCCACGGTTGTTAAATGAATCACTGAAGTTGGGAAGAGAGTTACACAGTTGGGAAGTGAATTTGGCCTCCCTATCAACTTTGCTTGTCAGAGGTGACCGCATGACCCCGGGGCACTGAAACCATTATAAATATGAACCAGTTTCCAAACATTCAAATTTTAATCACAAGACCACTGTGAAAAACAGTTATAAGGGTTTTTTTAATGGTGATGTAACTTTGAATAATCACTAAACAAAGTCGAGAACTACTTGTATTTTAAATTTTAAAAATGCATTCATTTATTCATTTATATAGGTATAATGTACAAAAAAGGATAAAAGTTAAAAGAAAAACTACAACATAAAAAATACGCATAGAAGAAACTTAAAAAGAGAGAAACAATACAATACAATAGACATGTAAAAGTTATTTCAAACAATGCCCACACAGAATTATATTGATCAGGCTTGAGGTTGTTGTTGTTGTTTTTTACTATGTCAATAGAGAGCAAGTTCAAAAGCTAAGCACAAATTCAGCTTTTTAAATCAATGATGGTAATTTCTTTCCAAACATGCACAATAATCTCTTTAGCTACACTCCAAACTTAGTAAGTTCAAAGTTCTTCATAGATCAATACATTCCAAAATTTTGGAACATAACTTTGAACTATAAAATATGTATCTTACATGTTTACATATTTCTGCAGTCCTGGAGTTTTCTTTTGAATTCCTAACTGGACTACAGAATTTCAGGGTTCTCAACGTGATATTTTTAAGACATGTATTTGAGTGAGAGAAGTGCAGTTGTCTGTCCAGAGGATATAGCAACACAGGAATATGTTTTTCACATATGTCCTTTAATATGTTTAATGTTTGTACCTGGGCTTATTGTAAAAACAGCTTCCTTCCATGGATATATACTCTGAAAATTCAGTGTCGAACTGGCTTGTACCATCTTCAGTTAAAATAATGAGGTTCTGGTGAAACTATAAGGAGGATTGTGATTAATGTCTGAGATTCAAGTTGTCAAAGATAACTGTCTTACCAGCACATATCCCAATGAAAAAATGAATATAGTCTGGGACTGAGTGGAGTTTTTAAAAGTTTACATTTCATATTCAACTCATGTCTCTAAAAAGACGGAACCTATGACTAAAAATATGAGAAGTCTACGTGAGATAGCTTTGATGTGGGAGAAGAAAATTCTGGCTCTGAAAGTTCACCAGTTACTTCAGAATGAGCTGCATAATTCTTGCATTACCTCAAAGAAACATTTATTTTTAAATTAAATTTATTGGCTGCCCATCTTACTACAGAGCTACTCTCTGGATAGTTTACAATACAAAATATGCTGGGGGGTGGAACCCTTAAATTTCCTGTGAGAAATGAGGCTGAGAATGATTAGTTTCAATTTAGTGTGAATGGTCCAGGAGCATGCATGATTTCTTGTCCTTGTGTACATAACTGGTTATCCAAGTTGTAAGGGACTTGGAGGTCTTCTAGCCTAAACCCCTGCATAAGCAGGGGACCCTATATAGGCAGAACTTGACTTACGATCACAATTGAGCCCAAAATTTCTTGTGAAGTTATGTGTATTCTCTGCATGACAGAAGATTGCGGAAATAGCGCTAGTTCAGTGATGGTGAATCTTTTTTGACTCAGGTGCCGAAAGTGCGTGTGCATGCGCTACAATGCATGTGCAAGTGCCCACACCCATAATTCAATGCCTAGGGACTGTAAAAATGGCCTCCCCCCCCGAAGGCCCTCTGGAGGCCTGAACCAGCCCATTTCCCAATCTCTGGTGAGCCTGGTAAGCCCATTTTTTGCCTTCCCCAGATTCTAGAGGCTTCTCTGGAGCCTGGGGAGGACAAAAATGTCCTCCCCCCCAAATACTCTCTGGAAGCTGAAAATGCCATCCTAGAGCCTCCAGGTGTGCCAAAAATCAGCTGGCTGGCACGCATATGCACATTGGAGCTGAGCTAAAGTAATGGCTTGCATGCCAGCAGATTATGGCTCTGCATGGCACCCCTGCCATAGGTTCGCCATCACTGCACTAGTTAGTCAAAAATAGTCAAATAGTCATAACAGGAATAAACATATACTATAACTATGTCACTAGAAAAGAAGAGGGGGGGGGAAACTATAAACATATTGTGACCATTTGGAACATGAGAGCTTGTGTGGTCAAACGTCCACTTTATTTAATTAATTTATATCCAGTCTTTATTAATAAACTCAAGGCAATGAACATGCCTCCTTCTCTGTCCTCCTCCTATTTTCCCCACAATAACAACCCTGCTGAAGTGGGTTGGGCTGAGAAAGAGTGACTGATTCAAAGTCACCCAGCTGGTTTTCATGCCGAAATATGAGATTAGAACTCCTGGTCTATTGGTTTCTAATCTGGTAGGAATAGCAGTAGCACATAGATTTATATACAGCTTTAAAGCACTCTCTGGGTGATTTACAATGTCAACATATTGCCCCCAGCAATCTGGGTCTACATTTTATTGACTTTGGAAGGATGGGAGGCTGAGTCAACCTTCAGCCAGTGGTGATCGAACTGCTGGCGGTCGGCTTAATTAGCAATGCAACACTGCATTCTAATCACTGCACCACCAGGACTCCTGGTACCTTAATATCCAGACCAAACTGGCAGTCTTTGTTTCTTTCTTTTCTTACAATGTACTGCCTAAAAGCAAATAACATGCAGCATGTAGAAACAACAGTACGCCTTCACACAGCTTCCTCTCCAGTGCACTCAGGCTCACACCACAGCCAGTAACATTATCTAGATCTAGATCCAACGTTTTGGATCTGATTCTATGTAATCTTGAACTGGATGAAATAGGAAGATATTGGGCAACAATTTTATTGAACCAAGGAAATTCAAATTGGCTAACTTACAAAAATGCTGGGACCTTTTAACTCCTATGAGAATGAATTTGGGGAAGTTACAGCTGCTTTAGCCAGCTGCACTTCCCATGGCACAAGAGAAGAGGGGAGGGACATATCCCATTCTCTTTCTTGCATCCCTCTGGTCTCTGCACCAATTAACTGGCACCAAAACTCAATAGGCGAGCTGCAATTGGTTACTTTGGAAAGGAGGATAACATTTGAAACCTCTGAAGAGCAGTGAGCAGTTAGGGAAGGATGCCTGCTGGTGAGGGGTGGACTGGCTGGAGAGTTTATTTATTTTATTTTAATTTTATTCTTTGTCCAATATACAATACATATGGAATGAAATAGACATTAAGTAGTATGTATAGGGATAGTAAGTAAAAAAGAAGAGGAGTGGATGAGAGGGAGAGAATATATAGGATATATGAGAAAAGGAAAGGTAATTGGACAGGGGACGTTAGGCACATCAGTGCACTTATGTACGCCCCTTACTGGCCTCTTAGGAACCTGGAGAAGTCAACCGTGGAGAGTCTAAGGGAGAAATGTTGGGGGTTGGGAGTAGACACTATAGAGTAGACACTATAGAGTCTTACTGGCCTCTTAGGAACCTGGAGAGGTCAATCGTGGAGAGTCTAAGGGAGAAATGTTGGGGATTGGGAGTAGACACTATAGAGTAGACCCTATAGAGTCCAATCAACAGCTGAACCCCTTCTTCCCTGGAGTGACAGGGGCCGTATGAACATGCCAGGATGGGGCTGGAGTTTTCCTCATGGTGTGTGGCTTCCTTTGTATTCATTCCTTACAGTAAAATGACTGGCAGTTCCATGGGTCAACCGAAGGAGTTCTTTCTAACACAATCAGCCAGCTTTTTACAATAAGCATCAGTGCAGAAGCTGGAAGCTGCAGACAACTAATCAATATGGTTTTTTGTTTTTATTGTTGTGCGATAATTAGCTGATAAAGCTAAGCCTGACTCAAGCCTGGAAATCATTAATTGTTGTTGTTTGTAATACTATTAGTTGAATCAGCATTTATAAAATTATTGCCATATAACAGATGTTTAGGGGCAGTGGTGGTGCTTTGTTTGTGCATGGACATTTCGCCCATGCGCTCAGCACTCAAAGAACGCCCTCAGTGTCAGCACTGGTGAGTTGAGCTGTTCTTTAGCTCAGCTGAGGCATGGCAATCTGCTCTGACACATAGATCAACTGAACTAAAAAACAAGGGAATATAAGACAGAGGAACAGTGGGGGCCGGAGGGTGGGGCCAGCTAGAGATGGTATTTGCTGGTTCTCCGAACTACTCAAAATTTCCACTACTGGTTCACCGAACCAATCCGAACCGACTCTGTTTAGGGGTCAATCGTCAACCTGAAACTTTATTAAGGGGCTGATGAGAGAAATACTTTAGTCTGTTTGACTTAATTCTTTATCAGTGCATGCAATGAAATGTCTCAATCATTTTTATCCCTAGTGACCAGGTTTGGATTAGTCTTGCTGAATAAGGGCCAGTGGAGATTTTGAGAAGTATATCCTTTCTCATACAGGTTTTGGCTTAAATGATGATTTGGATTACAGGTTTTGACACTCAGTGATTACAGTCAGGTTCAATCCAGGTATTTACTCTGAAATTCACTGTGGTGCTGGTAATGCAAGCTCTGTTTTTCCTCAATGTCTAAGATCTTATGAACAGGGCCATTGATGAAGCTGTTGCTAATATTTCATGGCTTGTAGCCTAAGGAGTAGTTTGAAGGTAAGAAAATCCAGAAACCACCAGGAATGATTTTTTTTCAACATAAAACTCTTCCAATTGATTTGTACATCTAGGCATCACTTCAGATGAACTGGGACAAAGGAATTATATCTCCCTGAAAATCTACAGAAAGAAGCCCCTCCTTGGCTAACCTCATCATAATTGATTAAATGAATCCAAGAGAAGCAAGAATAGGCTAGCACATAACAAAATAAAAATCAAACATTTTTATGAAGAGCCTGATAAAAACAGAAGTTTATTAATTTAACAAAATATATACAGTGGTATTTATACTTACTGGATGAGGACTCTTCAAGCATTTATTTTTTATTTTTTATTTATTTTGTCCAATACACAATGAGGGTTTTGAAATGACCGAGAAACACGGTAGCTAACTTTAAATGTTTATTCGCAGCAGGAGGCTAACAGGCGCAGATCACTTTCGCTCAGACGCGAGCTACAGAGAAGACGCGTAAGACCGGAGGCACTTTCCTTATATACAGTTTCACCCGGCAACAAGCGACGGCTGACAGCTCTCCAAGCTTGGCGCCAAACCGCAGCAGCCAATGGGAAGCAGGTAAACAACTTCTTATACAAATATTGAATTCTGCTTAACAACTCTATTTTTAAACTTTGCCCAGCTACTAAATATTATGGAACCTTCTGGACATAACACCCCTCCCCCTTCTGGATGGACTTTTACAGGTTTTATTCGGACAAACACGTAATGAAGTCCTCAAGCCGAGCAGGCTTTCTTGGGGTGCGTTCGGACCATCGTGGCTCATTTAGGATCTGGACATCTACTGAGGACGATGGTTCTTCTGGTCCTGCAGGTGCAGAGTGTCCTCGGTTGGAGCATGATGGAGCTTGGGCAGCGCTGGAGTGGTCACTAACCCCAGGTAAGTCCCAATCTATTTGCTCTTGGGCACGGCTGGGTCTGGTGTAACTCCCTGTGGGGAGTGAAGCATTAGAAACCCCATTACCATTGGCAGCCATATTTCCTCTGATACTGGCTGTTTCCAATCTTCCCCTGATATGGTCTATGTGCCTCTTCCAGAGGCGTCCATCATCCAATTTGACCATATATGTCTTAGGACCTGTTTGCTCATTCACTATCCCCGTCTCCCACTGCTTGCCCCTGTCAAAGTTTTTTACATAGACCTTTTGTCCCACAAACATTGATCTTTCAGGGGCTGTTACAAGCTCCGGCTTAATTGTAATGTAGGAGGGGTGCAGCCTGTCTAAAGGAGACCTCAGTCTCCTTCCCATGAGTAACTCAGCTGGGCTTTTATTGGTAGTTAGACTTGGTGTAATATGCTGAGTTAACAGGAAGGTGTCCAGTCTTTCCTGTATCTCACCTGGGGATGACCTTTTTATGGCCTCTTTGGCCACCCGAATATACCTCTCCGCCATCCCATTAGCCCAGGCTGCATGGGACAAAACCAAGGCATGTCTTACTCCCAATTGGGCTAAAAACAGCTCCAGCTGTCTCGAGGTGAATTGAGGGCCATTGTCTGAAACGAGGACATCTGGGCACCCATGGATTGCAAACAACCTTCTTAGTAATGTATAATTGCAGAAGAAGTGGTGGACCCTAACAATATAACATCTAACCATTTGGAGTAAGCGTCCACCACTATCAAAAACATATTAGTGCCCACTGGACCAGCCAGATCTATATGTACCCTTGACCAGGGTCCTTGGGGTGCATCCCACTGGGCAGGGGTGGTTTTCGGGGGGTTTGGCCTTGTTTCCTGACACGGGCTACATGTGGCCACCCAATCTTCAATCCCTTTGTCCAACCCTGGCCACCATAGATATCCTCTGGCCAGAGCTTTCATTCTGACCACACCAGGGTGCCCCTGGTGCAACATGTGCATGACTTGAGGCCTTGGTGCAGCGGGTATAACTACCCTGTCACCCCATGCAATCTTGCATCACAGAGAGTTCCAACCTCTTTGTCTTAAAGTCCAACACCGAGTGGTCTTCGCCATTGGGTGGCCACCCTTTCAATATGTATTGGAGTACCTTTCCCAACACCAGGTCTTTCCTTGTTTCTATGGCCACCTCTTTGGCAGTAATAAGGGATGGGGCACCTAAATCAATGAGGAGAATATCCCCTGCGGGGGCAGGGTCCTCCACCCTTTGCCCTAATGGACAGCGACTCAGACCATCCGCATGATTAATCATGGAGCCCCCCTTATGTATAAGGATATAATCATACCCTGCCAGAAATATAGCCCACCTGGACATACGAGGGGACATAAATGGAGGAGTTGGGCGCCCGGTGGCTAAGAGCCCTAACAAGGGCTTATGGTCAGTGACCAGTTGAAAAGGCCTCCCCAATAAGTTGTTGTGAAACTTTTTTACCCCAGCTACCAATGCCAGTGCCTCCCTATCTATCTGGGCATAATTGCGTTCCACCAGGGACAATGTTCTGGAAAAGTAGGCTATTGGGGCCGCCTGGCCATTTGGCAAGATGTGAGCCAGGACCCCTCCCACCGCGTACGGAGAAGCATCACATGTAAGCCTAAGTGGTAACGTGGAATTATATTGTACCACAACACTTTGGGATGTCAAGAGGTTTTTTATATCATTAAAAGCCTGGTGTTCTCTCTCACCCCATCTCCATGGCGCTCCCTTGTGGAGAAGTCGATGAAGCGGCTCAGCTGTGGAGGCTTTCTGTTTCAGAAAAACAGAGTAGAAATTTAATAGCCCCAAAAATGCCTGCAGCTCTGTTCTAGAGGTGGGGGCAGGGGCATCCTTAATGGCTCTGACCTTCTCCTCAGTGGGGTGAATGCCTTCTGCATCTCGGAACCCTAGGAAATCCACCGAAGAGGTTCCCTACACACATTTTTCTGGCTTAAGCCGTAATCCCTTAGCTTGTAACCTAGCCAGAACCTGTCGAATTCTACAGTGCAGTTGGTCGGGAGTGTCCCCTGATATTAAAATGTCATCAAGTCTTTGATGGCAATGTCCAGCGGGTTTAAAGAGTCCAGGGACAGTGAAGGCACATATAGTCTCAGTTTATGCCACGGCATTAAAGTAAATTTAGAGCCAGTGTCCATCTCCATGTGGCAAGGTTGATGATTTAACAGAAGAGGGACAATAATTTTATTAGGGGCAGGTGGGTATGTGCCAAAGTCCGTGGGTGTGCGGTTACCTCGGTTGTTCCATGGTCTTCGGTTCCCCCGTCCTTGCTGTCTGAAAGGCCGGTAGGCTCGTTGAGATTGAAAGGTGGGCAGCAGGTCTTGATTGAAGGGGATGTGGCTGGGTAGGATGGCTCGGCAGACAGCGGCAATGTGGCCTCGTTTGTCGCAGCGGCGGCAGAAAGCATCCTTAAAGGGACATCGAGAACGGGCATGCTGACCTCGGCATCCGGCACAGGGTTGGAACGAGGGACGAGGTTGTCTGGTCGGCGGTCCTCGCAGCTGGCAGCAGTAGTCTTCATACAAGTCAAGATCAGATGTGCTGTATTCGTGTTGATGGGTGGTGGGGGGGCGAGGAGCCTCAGTGATTTTAAAAACTGTGGTCAGCTTGTCGTTTGACTTAAGGTCAGCTGCAGCGGCCTCAGCGACTTCCGCGGTTTGAGCTGCCTTAATCACATCTTGTAGAGACGAGTCATCAGATGCCAGCAGTTTATTCCGGATAGAAACATTCCTCATGCCAAATATTATGGCATCAGTTAACCTAGCCTCAGGATTGTCAAATTGACACTTGGCTAAAATAGTTCTGAGGCGAGTTGCAAACTGGTTAATGGATTCTCCCTCAGATTGAGCCATCCGGGAGAACTGATGTCTGAAAACCCTGGCAGGTTTCGTTGGCTTAAAATGAGTGGCCAACTTCTCAATCAAAGTTTCCCTTGGAACCGAATTTGCAGGTTCTGGGTTGGTTAAAGTCCCTGCCAAATCAAAAATTTGAGAGCCGCAGTAGTTCAAAAACAAAGCCCTTTTCCGGCCGTTGTCAGCATCTTTCATGCCAGCGGCTTCAAGGAAAATATCAAATTTAGCCATATAGGCAGTCCATGTAGACCTCTCTGGGTCAAACAATTCAGGCGGCTGAATAATTGATGGGGTCACCATAACGATTTTTTTTCTGTTAAAAAAATTCTCCTCAAGACCCTCGTCACCAGTGAAATGACCGAGAAACACGGTAGCTAACTTTAAATGTTTATTCGCAGCAGGAGGCTAACAGGCGCAGATCACTTTCGCTCAGACGCGAGCTACAGAGAAGACGCGTAAGACCGGAGGCACTTTCCTTATATACAGTTTCACCCGGCAACAAGCGACGGCTGACAGCTCTCCAAGCTTGGCGCCAAACCGCAGCAGCCAATGGGAAGCAGGTAAACAACTTCTTATACAAATATTGAATTCTGCTTAACAACTCTATTTTTAAACTTTGCCCAGCTACTAAATATTATGGAACCTTCTGGACATAACAGGTTTTAGTGGGTATATATCTATATACACATAGTAAAATACATGATGAAGGTTATAGAGGAGATACTCATAGTAAAATATATCTAAGAAATAATAGAAAAGAAGGTATAGTAATAGAACATATCAATGAAAGAATAGAAGAAGAGATATAGGAATAGAAGAAAGGTATAGGAGATATAGGAGAGGAATAGGACAGGGAACGGAAGGCACTCTAGTGCACTTGTACTCGCCCCTTACTGACCTCTTAGGAATCTGGATAGGTCAACCGTAGATAATCTAAGGGTAAAGTGTTGAGGGTTTGGGGATGACTCTATGGAGTCCGGTAATGAGTTCCATGCTTCGACAACTCGGTTACTGAAGTCATATTTTTTACACTCAAGTTTGGAGCGGTTAATATTAAGTTTAAATCTGTTGTGTGCACTTGTGTTGTTGTGGTTGAAGCTGAAGTAGTCGCCGACAGGCAGGACGTTGCAGCATATGATCTTGTGGGCAATACTTAGATCTTGTTTAAGATCTTGTTTAATTCTTGCCCAAATATCAGGAAAGATTTCATTCTACTAGATAATGATATTTAACAATGGTCTGTCACATAGGCAGCCAGATGTTCAGACTAGATTTGGCAATTTTGTCTGTCAATCAAGTCCTTCCCAAAGACCTCAGTTAGACAGATGTGAGGGTTTGATGTACAGTATTAGAGGTATTGCTACAAGATATATAAGCTGTTCTAAGTAAAGCTGTGTTTTTCAATTGACTGATGGTGAATTCGTTCATGTGGAGGGCGTTCAAATGGTGCTCCAGTTGTTTTGGATTGCATAGGAACCAGCTTTGTTTTCATTTGCCATAGTTGCTATATTTCTATTTTCAGGTCTTTGTATTTTGTTATCTTCTCCCAAGTTCCATCAGATGTCCCTGGGTACTGACAATGTCTACAATCCAGATTTCTTCTTGCTGTTATTATTATTATTATTATTATTATTATTATTATTATTATTATTATTATTGCATTGTCTTTAGCACTGAGCAAGAATATCTTGTTCTTCTATTCTCCCCTCCCCTGCCCCAAGCCTTGGAAAAGAAATGAAACATTCTTCCGACGACTTCTCCTCTTCGTTGACAAGCAGTAGCAGTCATTAATCTGCTGCATGGGATAAAGTCAACCATTCAGTGACTCCCTGTAAAGCCAAGTCCTTTAATTGACAAAGCCCCTGCTATTGAAGTATTTGGTCTGTTTTATTATCATTCTTAAAGCCTAAATAAAATTCAATCATCTGAAGCAATATTGAGATATTACATCCAGATGAGGGGTGGGTGTCAGAGAAAAACAGGCTGCTAGCAATATTCTCTAGGCATTTTGCCATCAAACTTGGTTGGAGTTATAAACTCTTTTTTTAAACACATACCCATAAACAGAAGCTCTCTGTCTTTCTGTCTCTCTGTCTCTCCCTCTCCCAAAATGGGTTAATCTCCCAATATGTTTATAAACATAGGGGAGATAACGTTTATAACTACTACTGTATTCTTCATTTCCTTATGCAGTATTTGTTTTGTCTTCGATCAGTTTTTTAAAAAAATAATACAATTCAGTAACAAGGGAGGAAGAAAAGAAAATATCCATGCTAGCGCTCAGATCTGGTTCCAAAATCCCCAGGAAAGTGTGTGGTGGTAGGTGGAAACTTAGCATTTCTTCACTGCTAATTTGATCAAGATGAGAATGCACTATCTGTTTTGCCTTTAAAAATTGTGCCAGCTGTGCCTGGAAGAATGTTTTGTTGGGTAACAGCAAAATGTTTCTCCCCAACTGGGTTTAATTATTAAATAAGAAACATTGACAATTATATTCAAAACAAGCACCGACTTTTTTGCACTCAGCTGGCAGCAATATTTACATTTAGGGAGCTTTTCATGGGGAAAATATTTCTCCTGGAATTGGTGAGATGAGATGATTATAAAACTCCAGGAGAGGGTTTGCAAAGGCCCTGGCCAAGTTGACATGAATCATTTTTCTAGAGTTGCACCAACTCGACCTTGAAAATTAGGACATTCCAAGCCAACCATAAGATACTACCATTGAGTATGGCCTTATGCTATACCAGGTAAGGTACTGATGGGAAGGACTCATTGCATGTCTCTGGGAAACTGGCAACAATTTAAACCAGAAAGAATGATACAAATAAATAAAGCAGCTACTTTGTATAATTACTTAAGGCTAGTTATGTATACAAACCATAGTATTTTAGGAGCTATGTTAAGAACAGCACATTTTAAGAGAAACTGCAGACAAAACTAGATTTATTAGGGAAAGCTGTACAAATTAAAACTTGCAGATCTGATTTTTAAAATACATGTTGTGAATTTTTGATACCATAATATGTATATCTGTATGTGTGGCTATCTGTATATTCTGAAAATTAATAATTGGGATCATATCTATCTACATACTTCCTGATTTTGGCTTTGCAAGGTTGTTCTGGCAAGCTTGTTGCCCATTTGAGGCAACACCTGACCTTTCCCTTGTGTTAGATTTTTTAATGCCATATTTTTGCTCTTGGTTTTGAATGCTATGGAACCTAATGTTTGTCTTGCTTGGTTCTCTCTCTCTCTCTCTCTCCCTCTCTCTCCCTCCCTCTCCCTCCCCACCCTCCCTCCCTCCCTCCCTCCCACCCACCCACCCAGCCATCCACCCACCCACCCACCCACCCACCCACCCACCCACCCACCCACCTACCTATCTGCCTATCTGCCTATCTGCCTATCTGCCTATCTGCCTATCTGCCTATCTGCCTATCTGCCTATCTGCCTATCTGCCTATCTGCCTATCTGCCTATCTGCCTATCTGCCTATCTGCCTATCTGCCTATCTGCCTATCTGCCTATCTGCCTATCTGCCTATCTGCCTATCTGCCTATCTGCCTATCTGCCTATCTGCCTATCTGCCTATCTGCCTATCTGCCTATCTGCCTATCTGCCTATCTGCCTATCTGCCTATCTGCCTATCATCTGCCTATCTGCCTATCTGCCTATCTGCCTATCTGCCTATCTGCCTATCTGCCTATCTGCCTATCTGCCTATCTGCCTATCTGCCTATCTGCCTATCTGCCTATCTGCCTATCTGCCTATCTGCCTATCTGCCTATCTGCCTATCATCTGCCTATCTGCCTATCTGCCTATCTGCCTATCTGCCTATCTGCCTATCTGCCTATCTGCCTATCATCTGCCTATCTGCCTATCTGCCTATCTGCCTATCTGCCTATCTGCCTATCTGCCTATCTGCCTATCTGCCTATCTGCCTATCTGCCTATCTGCCTATCTGCCTATCTGCCTATCTGCCTATCTGCCTATCTGCCTATCTGCCTATCATCTGCCTATCTGCCTATCTGCCTATCTGCCTATCTGCCTATCTGCCTATCTGCCTATCTGCCTATCTGCCTATCTGCCTATCTGCCTATCTACCTATCTACCTACCTACCTACCTATCTATCTTTCCTCTCTCTCTCTCTCTCTCATCCATCATCTATCATCTAGTTCTCTCTGTGTGTGTGTGTGTTTGTGTGTCTGTCTCTCTGTCTCCCTCTCTCCCTCCATACCTACCTACCTCTAATTTTTATAGGTGCCCATTTGGTGACTCTGGACTGATGAGTGTTTGCCTAGCAGTCCTGCCGAAGAACATTTCCACTTCCCAGAGGGCTGCTTCTATCCCTCTAATTATTTTTCTACATCCACAAATGTATTGTATCGATTAAAATTTACAGTTGCAAGAAACTTGCCTCCTTGATTTGCAAGAACAGTTTATATGCCAGCCGATTTTCTTTCTGCTAATGGAAGAGGAAAAGAAAGAAAGCAGCGGGAGAGAGAAATGAGAAAGAAACAGTGCAAAAATGTTGTCACAGGAAAGATTGATGAGATTATGATTTTAATATCCTAAAGTTGCAGATGTCAGTATTGATCCATAGCACAGGGAAGCAGGCATAATTCATTTAAAGATGCTAGATCTCCACTGAGCATTGCTGACTACATTTCAAAATTAAACTGACTACGCAGCAATAATTGCACAATAAGTGAGAAAAAGAGAAAGAGGTGCAGCTTTTTATTCGTCTTTTCACCCCAAGATAAGAAGTCCAAGTCACACGTCTGCATTATTTTTGATACTTTGTAAGTGAATAATTCTACAGGCAGAAAGAATGGGGCTGAATTGGTTTGGGGAAATAGATATGGTACCTAGCACTCACATTTCTATTTAAAATTTTTAAATTCTTAGTTTTTTATACTTCTTTCTATATTTACAGAAGAGTTAAATGGGTAAGTAGTCATTTGAAACATCATAATATACTATTTAATTAAACATTATTTAAATAGAAACCCATTAATAGCCAAAACAAATAAATGCATTTGAGATACTGAAATCTATCTATCACAAAACAAAAGGACACAAAAAAGAGGTGTAATATTTCAAAGCATGACTTCTAATTTCTGAAATATTAAGTGTTTTTCAGATGAAGGTGATTTAATTGGGAAAGTAAAGAGATTATAACAGATTGTTTTTTTCAGATATCTCCATATTAACTATGCTTTTATTAATCAGCTTTCCTGATTCCAATACTTTCTGTTACTAAGATGCAAACCAGAACTTGGTCTATCAAATTGCAGAATCTTTCTATATTAATGGTCCTCTTTTCCCATTTCTGAACATAACTTTATTTCTCGGGGCATTAAGCACACCCGTATTAGCTACGGAGTATCTTGACATACTAGCTGTGGCCCAACAAGAACAAGGGACCATTAACACAGACACCTGATGTGTCAAGTGCAATAAATCCTCTGGGACCAATTGACTCACTCCTTTTCGAGCTTCAAGCCCCACATTAGGCCAAATACCGAAAGCAGATGTTCTGTCCAGATAGCTTTTTGGAGAGCAGCAAAGAGTCTGAATTCTTATATTGGACAATTGTGCCAACAGTTGGAGAAAAAGTTGATCTGGGAAACATCCAAACTTAATTGCAAAAAGCCCTTTTCGTACGAAGTCCAAAGAAGGATTCCACAGAGACTGAGAAAAGGGAAGTTGCTATAAAATGGAAGAAATTCACATGCTGTCAGAGAGCGAAATGGCATCTCAGATTGCTGTGATTTATCCAGTAGCACGTACCTGCCTCCACAACTTTTGAATACCAAACTGACAAGAAAGGCTGTAGTAGCCAATAAGGGAATACGCTCTCTCACCTTCCCTCCTACTATTCATCTAACTTAATCCTCACTGTTTAAGGGAGGCACCTCTAAGATGGATTTGAAAAAAAATCTCTGCTTTTGAGTAAGTGAGCAGCAACTGGCCTCAAGCTTTCCGAGGGTCTTAAAGAAAAGATGGTAGCATGGAAGAGTCAATTTCATAGATTTGAGTTTTACACTCTATCTAGACATGCAATATCACTCAATTTTATGCACTGGCAGAGAAGATTGAATGGCAGCTCTCAATCTTCTCTTGCTCTGCACATATGCATAACATCTCATGCTTAAGAACCATCCCTGACATGATATCTATACTGCAAAAAATACAATGTGCAGTTTATGTCACGGAAATCACTGCATCTTGCACACGAGCATTATGTTGAACGCATAGAAAGTGACAGATTCCCGTCCCACATTAAGCAAACCATAGTTTAATTTCACTTTAGAATTAATAAATAATTATGAAAAGTTATTCATGAATAACTGGGTTTGTTCAACATACCTCTGTAAATTAGTTTGCCAACAAATCTACATGACATGCCAAAGGAACCCACCACATTATGAACAAGTGCAATATGTAAATCAGACCATTGATTGCACAGGGGGTGGGTGAAGATCAACCCTTTGTATGTTATGTACAAAGAAATTACATTTTGTTATCTGCATGGAGCTGATACTGCTCTTCGACTTAAGCAGAAAACCTTCCAGAATTCAGTCCTAGTAATGTTTACATTATCCAGTTTGGATGGCTTAAAAATAATGCAATACAACACAGAATGTATATTAAATATCTTGCGAATGTCTGGAACAAATCCAGCCAGCACTATTAAGATCAAAAGATTTTGGGGGTATTTCTCTCTGTGTGTGTTTTTCCCCTTTCCTGACTTAAGAACCTGCATTAATTTTCCTGCAATGGAAAACGTATCCCTGAAAATTATAATTTAGGTGTTTATTTTCAGGAAAGCTGTAGGAAATGAAAGATGGTTTGATGTTTGACTCCTGATTCCTATCCATGCCACATATTTTGATGTGAGCACAAATACTCTAAATTTTGTTCATTATCAAAGGTCCTTTTATACTTCTGGTACTCCAAAACCTTTGATAGTAGTAAAGAGAGCAGCATTAACAATTTCACATTTGATGGACATTCTGCTAGAATGGATCTGGTCCTCTCTTTCCGTTTTCTTTTATTATTTGCTTTCTCTTTTAATGCACTTGGTCCTCTAAGTGTGCACTTGTCATTCATGGCTATGTCATATTTCAAGCATTCACAGTGTAGTACTTGGCATCCTGAAAATTATGATGCTGTCTTCAGATGCTATTAACTATTATTGCCATTTTTGTTGGGGCTCAGATTGCCAAAGTATTGAGGCAGATTAGATATTGACTGTGATGTGAAGAGTGACAGCACAACATCTCCATCTGATGCCTGTGTACCGTTTGGAGAAGTGTTTGAAACAGAGTGTCTGAGATATTCAGATACCATACAGCTCCATCACAGAGGAATTAATTAGCCTTTCCCCCTTCACATTACTTACCAATATGTTCCCAGTTTTTAATTGGGTAGAACATAGAGAAGATTTACAAAAGCACAGATGTTTAGTTAACTCAGAAACAAAGGAACGATTAAACAGTTTTAAATGGTTATGAAGCAGTTTCCACAAAGCATCTATAGTCAATAGAGACAGGGTGGCACAGTGGTTAGAGTGCAACTACTTCAGCTAACTGCTAGCTGTAGTTCAGCTGTTCAAATCTCACTGGCTCAAGGTTGTCTCAGCCTTCCATCCTTCCAAGGTGGGTAAAATGAGGATCCAGATTGTTGGGGGCAATTTGCTGCTTAGAGAGGGCTGTAAAAGCACTATGAAGCATATATAAGTCTAAACTAAGTCTAAGAACCGATGTGGCACAGCAGGTAGAGTGCAGTACTGCAGGCCACTAAAGCTGACTGTAGATCTGCAGGTCAGTGGTTCAAATCTCATCACTAGCTCAAGGTTGACTCAGCATTCCATCCTTCAGAGGTGGGTAAAATGAGGGCCCGGATTGTGGGGGCAATAGGCTGGCTCTGTTAAAAAGTGCTATTGCTAACATGTTGTAAGCCGCCCTGAGTCTAAGGAGAAGGGCGGCATAAAAATTGAATAGATAGATAGATAGATAGATAGATAGATAGATAGATAGATAGATAGATAGATAGATAGATACTTGCTATTGCTATGAATACAACTGTCCCCTTACACTAAAAATATTCTCCACCCTGTCATCTTGCTAAAGGGAGGTGGCCCAAAGCCCATGATGGTGAACCTAGGGCATGCATGCCAGAAGTGCCATAGGTTCACCATCTCTCTGGGCACGTGAACCATTGCCTATTGCTCTTCTGGTTTCCAGCATGCTGGCCAACTGGTCTTCAAACATGCAGGAGTACTGGGAACTGGAAGAGCAGCTGCCCGATGTGTGTGTGTGTGTTGGAAGATGATTTTCTAGTTTCTGATGTGCACATGTGCACCGGCCGGCTGGTCTTCGCACAGCCGGCGAAGTGCACATGTGTGCACCAGAAACCGGAATATCATCTTCTCAGTGCGTGCATGCACACTGGGCAGCTGCTTTTCTGGTTTCCAGCATGAGTGTGCTCCCAAGCATGCACACGCTCCCATTTTGGCACTTGGTGCTGAAAAGATTTGCCAACACTGTCCTAAGCTAAGTGTCAAGCCGGTGCAGAAGTTGGTGTTAAATCAACAGCTCGCCACACTATCTGTAGAAGGCCTGATGTTTGTGGGGACTTGGAAGGGGTGATTTTCAAGCGGGAGCAAATGCAGCACAAAGCCTTATTTTGAGAAGGTCAAGGCCGCCCCGAGTTTTTGGAGAGGGGCGGCATACAAATCCAAATAATAAATAAAATAAATAAATAAAATGTCCTTCACCTGGGCAGAAGTGGAAGGAGGAGTTGCCATGTTGGCACAACCTGAGTGGGCAACGTGACACGTTTGTGGGTGGCGGGCAAGGCATGTGAATTTTAAACTGGGTGGGTAGCTCAGATTCAGATTTAGGTTTCCCACTGTAGGTGCCCGACATTAAATTAAAGTAATACTTTGATTTGGACTCTGATTGGATGCTACCTGGAACCTTGACACTAAGCTTCTGGGCCTCTATTAAACCTGTCCTTCCCCCTTACCCATCAAATCCCTTTCCTCTTGTTCCTTCCTCTTCAGGGCCAGTGCTATGCATTTTAGTGTCATAGGCAAAATCATATTTGGAATCGCCTATGGTTTGGTTCATCTTTTGATTTTGTTAGGAATTTTATAAAGGTGCCCTCTTTTTTCCCCCCTTTTGATGTTCTGAGACTTTCAGTTAAAATTTTCAACTCTGGACATGTTTTCTTTTCTTTTTTCTTTTCTTAGTAATTTCTTTTTTTTTTTACTATTTTTACAATACAAATTTATATTTAACCTTCAATAGGCACACAATATGCTATTATTGCTTTTTTTAGTTGTATTTTTCAAAAATATTTTCAATTTTGCTCCATCTGGTTCCCCAGTCTTAGCCTAGAGCTTCTTCTCCTGGAAAATACCTGGACGAGGTCATCAGCATAACCATTCTTTGATTGTCCTAAAGGTGCTTTCCAAAAGGCAACTGGACTTTTATTTTTATTTTCTTTAAAAATGTTTGCTTCTTTTCCAAGAAGCTTCTTCAGTTCTGCGTAGATCGTTCCATTCTGAAGAACTGAAGAGGCTTCCTGGATGAAAAGTGAAGAATTCTCAAGGAAAAAAACAAACCCACAAGTACATCCAAACAACCATGACTGGGATATTGAGAATTTCCATAGATATCTTTGATTGGCAACTTTAATACCCAATCCTCACAATCCTGCTTTCTTCCCCTCTCACTTTACCACATTCTGATATTTTTTACGCTCTATTACCAGAAGCCCTATTGATAGGGCTTAGGTTGAAGGAGCCATAAAATTAGGCTGAAGGCTGCTTGTAACTCTCTCCCCCCCTCTCCTCTGCTCTCCTCTGCTCTCCTCTGCTCTCCTCTCCTCACCTCACCTCTCCTCTCCTCCCCTCCCCTCCCTTTCCTTCCCTCCCTCCCCTGTGTTTTCCTCCCTTCCCCTCTTCTTTCCTCCCTTCTCCTCCCCTCCCCACCTCTCATATCTCCGAGACCGCCTTCTGCTGCACGAATCCCAGTGACCGATTAGGTCCCCCAGAGTGGGCCTTCTCCAGGTCCCGTCAACTAAACAATGTCGTTTGGTGGGCCCGAGGGGAAGAGCCTTCTCTGTGACGGCCCCGACTCTCTGGAACCAGCTCCCCCCAGAGATTAGAACTGTCCCCACCCTCCTTGCCTTTCGTAAACTCCTCAAAACCCACCTTTGTCGTCAGGCATGGAGGAACTGAGATATCTCCCCCGGGCCTCTACAATTTATGTATGGTATGTTTGTACGTATGTCTGCTTAATAATGGGTTTTTTAAAATATTTTAAATTGTAAATTATTAGATTTGTTATGAACTGTTTTATTGTGTTGTGAGCCACCCCGAGTCTACGGAGAGGCGGCATACAAATCTAATTATTATTATTAATAATAATAATAATAATAATAATAATAATAATAATAATAATAATACCCTCTCCTCTCTTCACCTCTCCCTTTTGTCTGTGTTCACAGCTGTAATAAGTAAAGCATTCTCTATATCAGGACTAGGTTTAGTGAGACTAGCTGCCTTGCTTTAAAGGTCTGGAACCTTTCATAGTCCTTTCTCTAGAAAAAGTTGTCCCCCAGGTAGATTGGAAACTTGTCTGCACCCTAGTAGACATGCTTATGTGGTATAGGTAAAGGAAAAACTGAACATCATTCTTTTCTGATCCTCAGAAGATAAATCTGTCACAACAGGCCTCCAAAGATATTTTGCCCATGGAGTAATGAAGTGAAATCAATATCCTGAGTAAACTGATATGAGGCTTGACTGGGGAATTAGAAAAGCACAGAGATTAGGCAAGCATTTTGAGCTTCTATGAGTAACAGGACTGAAAAGTTGCTACTGTTCGCAACTCAACACTGTGAAAACCAGGGTGAGGTGAGATGAGGTTGTCATTGGCTTGGTGGCTGGGAGTTCACCCTTTATAAGAGACATGACTTGACATGTTCTTAAGTTCCATCTATAGCAAGTACAGTGGTAAGTTTGCTTGAGCATTAATTATGCAGCACATGCTTCCAGATGACCTCCCGAATTGGATCTTATTTATATTTGGGTGGACTTAAGAATGTTTTTTTTTTGAGCAGTGAATGATAAACATCAAATGATTTTAAAGAGAGATTTCAGAGAGATGGCTATCAGAGGATACCTATTTTTTTGTTGTTCCTTGCATTTTGCCTTGCATTTTCCTCCAGGGGATTTGCCCCCACAGCATTCACAGTTCTAACCACCATATAAAGGTTATGAGAAATCCGCTTATTTTTCTATAGGGAAATAGAATGTATTTTTCACATTAAGATCCATGCATTTTAAAAATGCGGGAAGTGTATGTTATATGTTTTCTCATACTGTTTTTGGTTCAGTTATTGGCTTTATGCTCAGAACCCCTTTTCACACTGATTCTATGAGTAAATTTTGCTCACTAGAGGGAGGGAATAGCCTAATAGCAGATAGAAAATGTATAAATAATCTAAGAGAAATAAGAAAGAGAAAACGCAATTCAATATGTTGGTCATTACTTTTAAAGCCCTATCTGGCTTAGGGCCAGACTATCTTTGACACCGCTTTCTACCACTTAGCTCCCAGCGACCGGTAAGGGCCCACAGGGTTGGTCTTCTCCAGGTCCTGTCAGCTAAACAATGTCAGCTGGTGGGACCACAGGAGAGGGCCTTCTCTGTGGCTGCTTCGACTCTCTGGAACCAGTCCACCTCCTGAGATCCAGAGACCCCCACCCTACTGACCTTCTGTAAAACGGTCAAAGGCCTGGGACATTGATCTGATGATGGTAACCATCAAGATCCAGCCATAAACAGTATGCATGGGTTTCACTGTTTTATTTTAATTGTTTTAAAGCTGTTTTGTATGCTTTTAGTACTATTTGGATGTTATATTTTTGGTTGTAAGCCTCTCAGACTCCCTGGGGAGTTGAGCACATTAAAAAAAAAATCAAATAAATAAATAAATAAAACCATAGCCAGTGTCTAACATTACATTAACGCAATGCATAATAGAATCATCTGCCCAAACATTTTCCTCTCTGAAAAAGGTCAAAGTTTATAATAATCTCAGCAGTAACTCTTTATTTTCAACATATCTTTTTTTATGTCTTTCATGTTTTCATATAAAAGGATGCAATGGTTCAGTGGTTAAGATGCTGAGTCTTAGCTTATTGAAGATCTGTAGCTCAGCAGTTCAAGATACGAGAAAGAGTGAGCTACTGTCACTTGTCTCAGTTCCTGCTTTGAAGGCATGTAAAGGCAACTAGATGAATAGGTACCACATATAGGAAGATAACAGCCATCCATGTTTCACCATATATTCTGTGCTATGGCATGTTAATATGATTGCCAGTGGCCACATGACCATGGAAACATCTCTGGACAACTCTGGTTCTTTGGCTTAAGAAACAGAGATGAGTACTGTCCTTAAAGTTGGTCATGACTAGTGTGGATCCTTTTTACCATATTATAATATCATCGCACACAGCCCAAGTCTAAGGCAAGCTACTGTTAGATATGCTAGTCCTCCCTGAGCATTTCCATGTGAAGCAAGCTTCAGAATCCTATAATAAGGAAAGTAAAATACTTTTGATATATGAGTATCTCATATATCTATGCCATCTTTTCTTTTGGGTATTGTACATAGTGACCATTCCATGTTATTTTTGCAATAGTCCTAAAGATTAGAACAGATTAATTAATCTAAGACAACTCCTTAACTAGGAATGAATCCATTCACTTGATCCAAAGCATCAGGGCTGAGATACTTCGGCTATAGATCCTGGGCCCTTGGGTAGGGAAAGCGTATTTAAAAATGACTCACACATGAGAATTGAACTTGGACTTTTAATAGTTTTAAGATTATGAATTTTTCATCCACTTTAGTCTCTTAACAGAGGGACAATATATTATAAATTAACCATCAATATAATATATTTTTTAAACTTGCGGAATGTTATTTTGAAATGATTTTTTTTTTGGAGTGAGGGGCATATCTATTTACTTTGCAAAATGTTGCAAATGTCAATACAGTTTCAAAATGTGCCTTGATTTAAAAAATAACATATTTTATTGATTTGTTTATTTATTTAGGACACATACTGTCTGTGGCTGCCCATTTTATGGACAGTAACTCTGGTGACTCACAAAAACAATAAACGTATGGGAAAAGAACAGTAAAAATAGCATTTTAAAAAAGCAACCATTGGGGACACAAAACAATCCTCTTTCATCCATTAAAAATAACATTCTCATTTATTGGACTCCAACTTCAGCATAGCTCCATAAAGGCTTGGATTTACGGGTTGGGCCATTCCACAACTGAAATGAGCAAAATTGTTAGAACCTGCTCATCCTTTGATACTGACCACAAGTATTTGAGTTCTGCCTCTCTCAGAAATATCTGTGTGTTTCTAATATTTCTGTTGGTGTGGCTCGTTGAAATATATTGGTAGTCCATGGAACATTTTTGAAAGTGTGCTCAATGACCTTTAGCATGTTTCTCTATTACCTCCGCAGATGCTGAACCTGTAAGTGGCACATTCACTATTACCAGGGAGAAACAATTCAGTGATGTCTTGTGTGATGCTCCATAAATAAAATTCTAAACAAAAATGAGACTGTGAAATGAATGCAGAGAATTAAGTGAGTTGGTGAGTAGATTTGATTTTCTTTGCAGCAAAGGGTTTTCTACAGTTGCCAAATTAAATGGTGAACATTATGTAATGTTTACAGAAATAAAAACATCATCAGTTTAACAATATATATTCTTAAACATCCCATCATTCAAGCCTATTTTCTTTAACAGATGCTTTCTGTAAATCATCAAACTGAAAAAAATCCACTTTATTTGTCATATTCATGCTTTTTCTGTGCACCACTGCCCAGTATAAAGCCACATTCCACTTCCCAATTTTTTCATTACTAAAATCTTTCATACTCTATCGATCAGAAATCTGCTAAACATGTCTCAGGTATTCTTAACAAACTAAGCCCTCTGTAGATTTTTTCCAGGGAACAGCAACAATATTATTCTAATCTTCAGATACAGATGTAGTCTACACACATTTATTTGATAAGTGTGTGCAGACTACATCTGAATCTGAAGATTAAAATATAGTCTATAAGCAAACCATATGTGTAGATTTTAATATTTAACATTAGAACCTGTAGATATTATCTTTTGTCAGCCAGTATGGTTTTGCTTAATCTAGGGCTTCACATAAGGCATGTTTGTAAGTTGTGGAAGAATTGTATTAACAACCTGAGTCATGTCACTGCAAATATAGCATTCTTTGTCAGGTCTGAGGACAGGTCTGATGAAGTGTGGCATATTTTGTCTATATGACCCTAGTGTAACAAAACCCCATTTTTACCCCGCCCTATGCAAGCTAGGATTCCTTGCAAATATTGCCCATATGAGATATATGTCATATAGACAATGTAATTATAAAACCATCCATTCCAAATAAAACCCATTTCAGCAGACAGACCCTTTTTTAAATGCTCAAGGGGGTAAAATGTGGAGGGCAACTTTTTCCAGATCAAGAATCAAAGCTTATCCATTTGACCTGAAATAGGCTGAATTTCAAAAGCCGTTTCTGTCTCAGCATGGTTTAAGGTAGGGATGTCAAGCTCATGTCATCATGGCATTGTTACGTGACATATCGTGACTTTCCCCTCTCAGTTAAACCGGGTGTGGGCATGGCCAGCACATGATGCACCCTCTCCATTGGCTGCGACTTTAACAGCCCTGCTTTAAGAGATGCATTAGAACTTGGTTGGGGGAGAAATTTAGGAAGTGTTTTTCATTTTCCATATCTTTTCTTTATGGAAAACGCTTCATTCTAATATCATAGGAAGTTCTTCACAGTCTAGGTATTGAGCACATGCTCACAAATTATGAGATTCTTTTGATCATTCCACTTCAGTAATTTTATTAAGGAGAGATAGAGAAAGCCTATGCTGTAGAGTTAAATTGATAATTGACTGACAGCAGTAGCCTGGCACAGTACCAAGTGATTATTATAGTTATATTTCTTTTGAAGATGAACTCTGTCCTCCCATCTCAATTCAGAAGCCTGCAGATAGACATTTATGGGTATAATGTGGGTATATGTATAAGTTGCTATCACACTTTTTTTCCAAAAGGAAGCAATGGACAGAACAAAGCGAAACAAAACATTTTTAAAACATTTCCATAGCTTACTCTATGTCAGTGATTTTCAACCTTTTTTGAGCCGCGGCACATTTTTTACATTTACAAAATCCTGGGGCACACCACCAACCAAAATGACACAAACAAACAAACAAACACACACACACACACACACACACACACACACACACACATACATAACCCCCTCGTATATACAATCCCATGTAACATCCCCTTATAAATACAGTCAATCATCAATCATCCCTACTCAAATTTATATCTCATTTCTGGGTACTTCTCCTGTCTTTCCCCCTTTTCTCTCTCATGTTTGTCATTTCTCTCTCTTCCTCCCTTTTTCCCTCATTCCTTTTCCCTCTCACTTCTCCTCTTTTTCCATCCCTGTCTCTCTCCCCCCCTTATGTGTGTGTGTGTATACACACTGGAACCATTTCCAAAACCAGTTGAGGGCTGGGGTTTTTTCTCTTCTATTCTTTTCAAAAACAGGTGTGGGCTGGGGGTCGTTTCTTATTATTTGGGTGCTTTTTACCATATGCTTCAAGAATCACCCCTCTCTCTCTCTTTTGTTTCTCTCTCCTCTCATTCTCTGCCTCAATCATCTCTCCTTTTTTCTCCCCTTTTTGTTCTCATTTCTCTCTCTCCTATCTGTCTCTCTTGCTTTCTCTCTCTCTTGCTATCTCTTTTTCTCTCTTATTTTCTTTCTCTCTCTCTCTTGTTCTTTCTCTCTCTCTTTCTCTCCCTCCCTCTTTCTCTCTCTTTTTCTCACTTTCTCTCTCTTGTTTTCTCTCTCTCTCTCTTGCTTTCTCTCTCTCTCTCTCTCTTGTTTTCTTTCTCACACTCTTTCTCTCTCTTGTTCTCTCTCTTGCTATCTCTTTCTCTCCCCCCTTTCTCTCTCTCTCTTTCTCACTTTCTCTCTATCTTGCTGTCTGTTGCTCTCACTCACTCTCGTTCTCTCTCCGTTCTTCTCAGCGGAGGCTGGCGAAGGTGATATTCAATGTCGGGGGCGCGCGGGCGGTCCCTACCCCCCTGCTAGCCGCTCGGAATATTCAAAATAAGAAAAGCCTTCACCGGAGAAGGTTTTTCTTATTTTGAATATTCCGAGCGGCTAGCAGGGGGGGTAGGGAGCGCGCGCAACCGCCCGCGCGCCCCCGACATTGAATATCACCTTCGCTGGCCTCCGCTGAGAGAACGCCTGCCCCGTCTCTCCTGCAACCCCCTTGCTGAGAGCCTGGGACGAAAGTGCTCTCGGCAAAGGTGAGACGGGCAGGACGTGCGTTCCGGGTGCGGGAGGAGCCATGCCGAAAGGCAGGAGACAGCGGAGGAGGAGAGGGGGCGGGCGGGGGGCAGCACCGAAAGGCCGAGGGGGCTGGAGGCACCGTGGGGAGGCAGGGGCGCCCGCGGCTCCCTTCCCTTCTGCTGCCGGCGCCTCCCCGCCCCCCACGCGGGCTGGCAGGGGGATGAGGAGTGCACGGCTGTGAAAAAGGGTGCATGCGGGAGTATTTTGGGGTGCGCGCGTGCACACTTGCGCAGCTTTCGGGGAAGCGACAAGAAGCCATGGGCGCGAGGGGGCCGACTTTCAAAGCAACCTTTGCCGGCCTCCCGCGGGAGGGTGCCAATAGCGGCGGCGGGGGGGGGGGCAATAGCGGGGGGGCCCGAGCCGCCTCGCGGCACACCTGACCATGTCTCGCGGCACACTAGTGTGCCGCGGCACACCGGTTGAAAAACACTGCTCTATGTTGACCATCAAAGCAAGAGCCACGATATTAGCATTTTTGGAAAGATCTAGCAATGGTTGAAATAGGCTGTTACTAAATGTCTTCCAATGAACATCTAGCAGTGGAGCAACAGATTGTTTATTTGCAGGGGGTTGTGGGCAAATATTAGAATGAAAACATATTGGAGAAGACATGCTACTGCCTTTCAGAATTGGAATCAGATAAGAATACCTTCTAAGAGGGGGTGCAGATCACCCACTCAAATCCACAGCTGACATTAGTGGAGAACCATATGTTTAAGTACAATAGCAACTCCTTGTTCATGAGAAAACTCTTTTATTATTATTGTTGTTGTTGTTGTTATTTTTATTGTTACTGTTACTGTTATTGTTATTATATTACAAGGGACACTGCCAAGATTGAAATTATATATGTGATCCTGAGTAATAATGCATGAGGTTGGAGGTTTCTGAATTGCGGTGGGTGGAGGCGATGGACCTGCTAGAGAAAGGATGTGATAGGTGTATTAGAGACAGGGAAACAGAATCATTTAAATGGTTGAAATCCTTCAGCCAAGGATAGTCATTTATTCATCACTGGTGTAACCACAGGGAGGTGGGGATAGACAGAATCTAGGGAAAGGTGCAAGTGAATATTGCCCTTCATTTTCAAGAGGGAATAGGGTGGACCCTCTTTTCTAGGGCTGAGAGAGAATGACTAGTCCAATGTCCAACAGCTGGTTTTGTGCCTAAGGTGGGGTTAGGAATCACGGTCTCCCAGTTTGTAGCTTGTTTTAAATGGGATGTACAGATGACCTTGGGGAATAAGAGGGAGAGATAGTGCCTAGGAAACAATCAGACAAGAGAGGCAGGAGACCCCCAATGGCGTAGCAGCCAGAGAAAGTTTTTTAGGATGGACTGAATCAGAGATGGTATTCAACCAGGTTCGGAGTAGTTTGTTCAAACTGGTAGTGAAAATTGCAGGTGGGACTGCCCTTGCCCTATGACATCAGTGGTGGGTTGCTGCTGGTTCGGAATTTGCTGCTGCTCACCAAACTGGCAGAGATGCCCAGCGGTCCATGCTCCCGAACCGTTCCTCCGATTGCTGTGGCTTGCAAAAAAAGTCCTCCGCAGATGGTTATTACCATGAATTGAAGTGAAATTCCATGAATTTCTGTGAAGTGCAAAAAACGCACATTTCCGTCGTGATGCAAAGCAGTACGGGAGGTAAGTGGAACCAACCCCTGTATGACAACCTTTGTAGAAAAGTTTTTGAGGCCAGGCACATGTGCGGAAGGTGTGCACAAAGAGAGCACAAAGAGAACGAGCGTGTACATGCACAGCAAACTGGTAGCAGCAAAATAGGAAACTTACCCCTGGACCCAATCTAATGAATCAGTTGAAAGTGGTGGCTGGGAAGTTTGTACAGTGGTACCTCATGATACGAACCCCTCATGATACGAACCCCTCGTGATACGAACCCCTCGTGATACGAACCCCTCGTGATACGAACCCCTCGTGATACGAACCCGATGTTCGGAAAATTTTTGCCTCTTCTTACGAACTTTTTTCAGCTTACAAACCCACCGCAGATCACAAAATGGCGCTCTGCTGGCCACCGCTGCCTGGCTGTCACCTTTTAAAACAGCCGGGGGGCTTCTCGGCGTTCTCCCTAACCCGAACCCAAACTTTTCGGATTTGGTTTTGGAAGGCCGCCGAGAAGTGCCACCGCCCGGCTGTCACCTTCTGAAACAGCCGGGGGGCTTCTTGGCGTTCTTCCGAATGCCAAACCCGGAAGTTCGGGTTGGGGTTCGGGTTCCGGAAGCCGCCGAGAAGGTTACAGCTGGGCGGCGGCGCTGGGCGGAGCGCCGTTTTTGTGATTGGCGGCGGCGTTTTCGGCCGATCTGGAGGCTAGAAAGGAGGTGGGGAATCCCAATAGGGAATTCCATGGGCAGAGCTTTGACGTCATGAAGACGTCCGACTGGGTTCGGGTTTGGGTTCGGGAGAACGCCGAGAAGCCCCTCAGCTGTTTTAAAAGGTGACAGCTGGGCGGCAGCGCCCAGAGTAGCGCCATTTTGGGATATTTTTTTTTGCACAGATTAATCACTTTTACATTGTTTCCTATGGGAAACAATGTTTCGTCTTACGAACATTTCGCCTTACGAACCTACTTCCGGAACCAATTAGGTTCGTAAGACAAGGTATTACTGTACTTTCAAACGTGCAAGATTCTGTTAATGTAGCCTTACAATAAGGTAGAATTAGTTCACCTAGTTGTGTTTCTTGCCTGATGGATCCAGAAGGTTTCCAGACGGCGCTTGGGGTTATTCCAGATACACTCATCCACAGTTCGGCAGAGTCTCTTGCTGAGGCCTGGAACAAGGCTGCAGTGGAGGCTCTTGACCGGATTGCGCCGTTGCGACCTCTCCGTGGCACTAGACCCCGTAGAGCTCCATGGTTCAACGAGGAGCTCCGGGTGTTGAAGCGCCAGAAGAGACGTCTAGAGAAGTGATGGAGGAAGAGTAAGTCTGAATCCGACCGAACACTTCTAAGAGCTCATATTAAGACTTACAAAGTGGCGCTCAAGGCGGCAAGATGCGCGTATCATGCCGCCTTGATTGCATCAGCGGAATCCCGCCCGGCCACTCTGTTTAGGGTAACCCACTCACTTCTTAATCAGAGGGGAGTTGGGGAGCCCTTGCAGAGTAGTGCCGAGGATTTTAACACGTTTTTCGCTGATAAAATCGCTCGGATCCGAGCGGACCTCGACTCCAATTGTAAAACAGAGTCGACTGACAATGAGTCAGTCGAGGTGACTGGGGCTAAACGTCTTTGTCCATCTGTCTGGGAGGAGTTTGACTTGGTGACACCTGATGAAGTGGACAAGGCCACTGGAGCTGTGAGTTCCGCCACCTGTTTACTGGATCCGTGTCCCTCTTGGCTAGTTTCGGCCAGTCGAGGGGTGACACGGAGCTGGGTCCAGGAGATTGTCAACGCCTCCTTGGGGAGGGGGTCCTTTCTGCCCCTTTATAAGGAGGCACTTGTGCGCCCCCTCCTCAAGAAGCCTTCCCTGGACCCAGCCGTGCTTAATAATTACCGTCCAGTCTCCAACCTTCCCTTCATGGGGAAGGTTGTTGAGAAGGTGGTGGCACTCCAACTCCAGCGGTCCTTGGAAGAAGCCGATTATCTAGGTCCTCAACAGTCTGGATTCAGGCCCGGCTACAGCACGGAAACTGCTTTGGTCACGTTGATGGATGATCTCTGGCGGGCCCGGGACAGGGGCTTGTCCTCTGTCCTGGTGCTCCTTGACCTCTCAGCGGCTTTCGATACCATCGACCATGGTATCCTTATGCGCCGGCTGGAGGGGTTGGGAGTGGGAGGCACTGTTCTTCAGTGGTTCTGCTCCTACCTCTCCGGTCGGTGTTAGTGGGGGGTCAGTCGGTGTTAGTGGGGGGTCAGAGGTCGACCTCTAGGTTTCTCCCTTGTGGGGTGCCTCAGGGGTCAGTCCTCTCCCCCCTGCTATTTAATATCTACATGAAACCGCTGGGTGAGATCATCCAAGGGCATGGGGTGAGGTATCATCAATACGCCGATGATACCCAGTTGTACATCTCTACCCCATGTCCAGTCAACGAAGCAGTGGAAGTGATGTGCTGGTGCCTGGAGGCTGTTGGGGCCTGGATGGGTGTCAACAAACTCAAACTCAACCCAGACAAGACGGAGTGGCTGTGGGTTTTGCCTCCCAAGGACAATTCTATCTGTCCGTCCATTTCCCTGGGGGGGAATTATTGACCCCCTCAGAGAGGGTCAGCAACTTGGGGGTCCTCCTCGATCCACAGCTCACCTTAGAGAAACACCTTTCAGCTGTGGCGAGGGGGGTGTTTGCCCAGGTTCGCCTGGTGCGCCAGTTGCGGCCCTATTTGGACCGGGAGTCATTGCTCACAGTCACTCATGCCCTCATCACCTCGAGGCTCGACTACTGTAACGCTCTCTACATGGGGATACCTTTGAAAAGTGTTCGGAAACTTCAGATCGTGCAGAATGCAGCTGCGAGTGCAGTTATGGGCGTCTCTAAGTATGCCCATATCACTCCAACACTCCGCAGTCTGCATTGGTTGCCGATCAGTTTCCGGTCACAATTCAAAGTGTTGGTTATGACCTACAAAGCCCTTCATGGCACTGGACCAGAATATCTTCGGGACCGCCTCCTGCCGCACGAATCCCAGCGACCGGTTAGGTCCCACAGAGTCGGCCTTCTCCGGGTCCCGTCAACCAAACAATGTCGTCTGGCGGGACCCAGGGGAAGAGCCTTCTCTGTGGGGGGCCCCGACCCTCTGGAACTAGCTCCCCCCTGAGATTAGGATTGCCCCCACCCTCCCTGCCTTTCGTAAACTCCTTAAGACCCTAAGACCCCTTTCGTAAACTCCTTAAGACTCAGGCATGGGGGAACTAAACATCTCCCCCTTGCCCATGTTGTTTTCCCATTGATTGATTGACTGTGTGTCTGTTTTTATATACATTGGGATTGTTTTATGAATTTATTAATTTTAAACTGTAATTAGATTGGTGGGCATTGGATTTGTTATTATGTACTGTTTTTATTATTGTTGTGAGCCGCCCCGAGTTTGCGGAGAGGGGCGGCATATAAATCCAATAAATCTAATCTAATCTAATCTTCTTGTCTGGGAGGTTGAAACTGAGGCCTTAACTTCTGCAATAATTTGGTCCACATTGTCTTTTGTTATTAGCATTTATGTTGTCCTTTGGACAGCTAAGTTTGTTTATGACTGGTGGAATATACATTTGATAAGCCAACCAGTCAATCAACCAACCAACCAACTGACTTGACGGGTGCCTTTGTACCTAAGGTCCTTATTATTAGGATCCTTATTAAGATCCTCCTCTCCTGGCTTAAGAATGTAACACACAGTTTCAGTCGTTTTCATGAAGTCTTTAGATTGATAGTATTATTATCCAAGACAGGCATTCTATTCTTCTTTTTGTATCTATTTGCATCACTGTATCCCAAAAGTTTGCAGATCATGCTAATGTAAAGTAGTATATATCAGTTATTAAGACCCAAGGAACTGGGTAATACAATGATGTTTTGGAGCAGAATCTCCAGCTCTCCAGCTGTTGTGAATTTGAGGCAAAGACTTCAACAGGATTGGGGTACTGAAGCTGTGTGTGTGAGAGAGAGAGAGAGAGAGAGAGAGAAACCTATTAGGAATAGAATTAAAACCTATTGAGGGAGGAGAGGATTTATTCTTCTTTCTAAATTAGAAGGAAGGTGGTTGTGAAGTCCCAGTTGATTAACTTCCCAAAGGATCAAATTTTTGGCTTTCAAAAGTATGGTAGCAGCATGGAAAGTGAGCAGCTGAATGAGGGAAAACAGGAGTTTTCAGGGATGTTCTGAGGTTGCTGACCCAAACAAAACCAACTAAATGATTACTTGACTGTTTCCATGTTTGGAGTGAAAAGAGCCATGGAAGAAAAGACCACCTCCCAAGTCCATCCAGTTAGCCATGTTTTGGCTACATCAAATTTGAATTACTATGCTTGCTCTACTTCTGTGACCCAAATAAAATACACCACTCATGTGGCTGACCGGAAACCTTGGTGCAACATGAAGCAATAATAATAATGTACTAGTACTCCAACATGGAAATATTTCTTTCCTGGCTGAATTCCTGTTTTTATTAACAATATGTAAGGACCAAGAACCTGAAGACTTGTAGCTAGTGCGGAATCATATGATGTCTATAAGCCCTGGGTATTTGGTAGTTAGAATCAGAGGCATCGAGAGAACCTTATGTCTTCAGAGTCTTTTTAAATGAAAGGTGATAGCTGGTAGTTTCTGATCACATGCAGCCCTCACCGTAATTTCATGCTGCCCGTGGCTTCATTGGAAAAGATTTTACACCTCTCCATATAGCTAAGTATGAATTGCTTTTCACAATTTTCCACCCCATTTGTGCTAACAGACATACAGGATAAAATTTTCCTGAGAGTATGAGAAAATACCTGTTATGTACTTCAGCCATCATTATACATCCCTTGGTACTTCTAATCATTTGTTCCCTGTGTGGTAAAGAAAACTATCATTGCTCTGGGCATAAACCACATCCTCTCATACAATATTATTTCGATTCTGCTAGGCCTCTCAATATCTGCTGGTCTCTCACCAGTAATGGGCTGCAGCCCCCACGGAGGTGGTGGGGGGATGACACAATGGGGGTAGTAATTTTACACACTATTTATTGAATACTTAATATTTTTTTTATTGTCCTTGCTTCTCTAGTACCTGAATATGATCCTTAATTACTTTTAAAATATTAAAATAATTAAATAGTATGTTTTTACCCATAAATGCTTTAATCATTTTAATCATTATCTAGAACTGAACTTTTATAGCAATTAAAGAAAACCGAGCTACTTGCCTAATCTTTTATCATACTGAACCTTGTGGGTTCAGTACAAAATCTTATAATGTTACTCTGCTCCTCAACAAATAACGCTGTCTATCATTTGTCCTTTTTGTGGCTATTCAAATAATGTGACTTAATCAACTGAAAAGGAGTCCAAGCACCTATTTGAAAACTTACCTTGCTCGGTAAGCCATTTCCACCCAGTCACATGACCTTTAAGTTACCCCCGGTCACATGATTGTCAAGACACTCCCATGTAGTCACATAACCGACACTCGAACCCCTGCGCCACTGAGCATTGCAACAGGCTAGCTGGGTTTCACATTTGCACCAATCATGCACCTCGCTGTGGCAACCAATATCCCAGAGCGAAACACCCTCACTCCATTTATAAAATTATTTCCTAACTTGTATCAATGTACCTAAGCATGCTTTACTTATGTTGAATTGTGAACAGAGATGCCTCCAGCTGCATTGCAGATGTTGTGCAATTTACTTTTGGCTGGCAAAGGATATGGTGAGATGCAAATTAACAGCAGATTATCACTGATAGCCTACTCAGTACTCATTTAAAGCTTTCAAGAACAAGAACCTGCCTTTTTAGTTTTAAATTCTTGCTGAGTTGTCACAGGAGAAAACAGTAGATTAAAGAACTTTTTGCAATCACTGAGAAGATCACATTTTTCAAAGCCTTCTGCGTAGATGTACTCATTATAGGCAACAGGCAAGTTCAACTCAAGGCAAAAAAATGTGTCTTCATTTACCTATTTGTAGATCATAGAATAGATTAGATACATTACTCAGTAGTTTGCGTATTTTCTTGGGGTTATTTCAAACATTTTAATTAATTTCTTGAGGTTGTAATTCTATACTTATCTATCTGGAAATGAATTCATTAAACTCAGTGGGACTTATCCAGGAAAGGCTTATGCTGCAGCATAATTAAAAAGCTTTGCATTGGTACAATAGAAAATAAATGGATTTTCTTTTAGGGGTTTACTTTAGAATACAATGTCAGTTGTAGTTCTAATCCTTACATTTTTTTAGATCTAGTTCAAGTTCCAGTCCTTACATTTTTTTATTGTATGGAAAACAGTAATCTTCAATTTTTTCATAATTGAATTTTTTTCATGATTGAAGATTTTTTTCATGACTGAAGATGTACCCATTATAGAGAATGAATGAATGAATGAATGATTGATTGATTGATTGATTGATCAATCTTTGGTTCACATATTGTATTAATTCCAAAACGGTCCATTTGGTTTTAACTTAATATGTTCTACAACAGTGATGGCAATTTTTTTAAAAAATTGTGGGTCAAAATGGGCTTTGTGGGTGTACTAGCATGTGTGTACATGCCCACACCCTTTTCCTCCCCCCACACAATCCCCCCATCCCTGCGAATGCACACAGCCCTCACTGAAGCCTGGGATGTGAAAAACGGGCAAATGGGCAAACCGGAAGTTTGGAAAAAACAGACTTCCGGTTTGGTCATTGTGCTGTTTTTTGCACTCTGGAGGATTCAGGAAAGCAAAACACAGCACAACGGGTAAACTGGAAGTTCAGAAAAATGCATTTCTGGTTTGCTCCTAGGGCTGTTTTTTGTACTCCGGGACTTCAGGGAACCTTCCCTGAAGCATCCGCAGTGAAGAACTACCAATATTTTTACTACCACACTGTGGGCGTGGCTTATGCAGGATAATAATAATTAACAATAATTTATTAGAGTTGTATGCCGCCCCTCTCTGAGGACTCGGAGTGGCTCACAACAGGTAAAACATCATGTACAAATCCAATATTAAAAACAGTTTTAAAAACCCTTATTCAAAACAATCATTCAACCCAAACACACCATACATAAAGTCAAGACAGCTAAGGATATATCAATTCTTCCATGCCAGGCGACACAGATGGGTTTTCAAAAGCTTACGAAAGGCAAGGAGGGTGGGGGCAGTCCTAATCTACGGGGTGAGCTGGTTCCAGAGGGCCAGGGCCGCCACAGAGAAGGCTCCCACCAGATGGCATTGTTTTGTTGACGGGATCTGGAGAAGGCCAACTCTGTGGGACCTAATCGGTCACTGGGATGCCCTGCATTTTCTTTCACTATCTTTCAGTGCAAATTGGGTGGTCTAGGGTGGAGCTTTATTTTTGCTACTCCACTATGTTCCCCCCGTTCGGGCAGTAGCCCACCCCTGAGCATCCGGAGGGCGAAACAGCCTTTCCCAAGGCCAAAAATCATCTGGCCAGCACGCTCATGTGCACTGGAGATAACACAGATCAATATCTCACATGCACTCCAATATTAGCGCCGGCGGACTTACCCGCCGGCAGATTTTGCAGGAGGGACCGGGAGACACCGGACCCTCATGGCGGCTGCCATTTTGAATCCCGGGCGAAGTCTCGCGAGACGAGACTTCGCTCGGGAATCAGGCCTGTTTGGGCCTGGCTGCTGATTGGTCCGGGCGGGACCTGCCTGCCCTATTTAAGGGCGGGCAGGCCCGAGGCTCAGCCTGTTCGCCCGGACTGCAGCCGCGAGCAGACACCCACCCGCCCTCCCTATTTTGCAGTGTGCTTAGGGGTCGCCCTATGGGGGCCGAATGGGAATTTTTTGCGGTTCTGCCTCTTGGCCGGGCTGTTTTTTTGCCCATTCCACACTGGGGAGATGGATGTGCGGTTAGGGGGTGCTTGCATTTATTAGGTTAATTGGCTTACCTTTGGTCATTTGGGTAGGCAGGTTAGGGGTGGAAAACTGGGGGGGGGGGGGTTTAGCAACCGCGCGTTCTCCCTTGGGCATCTTTGGGGATGAGTTGACAGGTTCTCTTCAAGCTCATGGAGGGTTCCTGCCTGAGCAGCTGGGGGGAACCTGTCTTTGGGTCCTGCACCTTTAAGTCCCCTGATAGGGGTTAGCTGGTGGGACCCCCCTCATGCAAAGCATGGCAGGGTCTCAGGTGATGGAGTGGTCCCTCACCTGGACTTGCATCGAGATACGCCCATGAGTTGCCCAGGAAGTTTTTGTCCTAACGTCATTTCCGCCCCGGAAGTATTTGTTTGACCCTGCAGGTCCATTTCCGGGTCATAGTTGATTATGCTAATATATGCAAATTTAATGAATAAATTATGCAAATTTATGTTAATAAAAATGACCCAGTTTGAATCCAGCTCTTGTGTCCGTGTCGTTACTCCGTCTCTCCTGCAAAGCTCTGTGTGCCATCTGTGGCAGGCATGCCATAGATTCCTCATCACAGTTCTATCAAGTCAGTCAGAAGGGCAAACCAAAATGCAATGACATGTTCAACAAAATGGTCCTGACACAGAATTAGATGTAAAAGATTTATACAAATGGAAAAGAAATAGTGTGTGCGTGTGTGTATCTTACTTAAAAGTAAATTGATTATGTTAAAAGTATGAGGATGACACCTGAATATTGATAATTCTTTCCATGCATGCAATAGGGTAGTTACAGGAAATAACTTGTTAGTGTAGCTTTTGTGTGTGTGTGTGAGAGAGAGAGAGAGAGAGATACATAGAGATAGAAACACACTGAGAGAAATAAAGAGAGAGTAACTGATATAGACTATGGATCAAATATTGCAATGTTTGTTTCATGTGCATGCAGGGATTCCCAAAAGCACTTTTGTTATTTCAAACAAAGATGGTTAAAAATTCCTAGTCCAATTTGAAGACAATTCAACAGAGGAATACAAGTTCAACATTCTAACTATCTCCAGGTCAAACTGGAAAGATATTGCCAGTGAACCTAGAAAGTAGTAGTTTGAATGGACCCATGGTATGGCTGTAGAAAGAAACTTCCTATTCTGTTAGAAAAACTGACCAGACTGGAAAGTAGGTTGCTCTTCTCCATTAATCTAGAGTCTGCGGAGAGGGGTGGCATACAAATCTAATAAATTATTATTGTTGTTGTTATTGTTATGCAGTTCAAGTTATCCAGAATGTACAACTTTGTTCTTGATGTTTCAACAGCAGGAACAGCCTTGGGTTGCCACAATCAAATCTGGATCTGACTTTCTGAAACTATTCCAAATTCACTAGATAAGAAATAGTAACATAAAGTTTTCCAGGTATTTTGTGCTTTAGCTACAATGAATACGTGAATGTCCCAGGGAAAATATTTTTTTTTAAATCCTCAAATATGTGAATGTTCCAAGCAATAGGATAAACACAGTAGGAAGTCCATGAAGAGAGTAGATGAAACAGGGTATAAAAGGTCAGGATGGATAAGAAAAAGATTAATATTTGCTCTATGTCCTTCTGTTGTCTGAATCACCTGCAAGCAGGCAGACCTGGAATTTGTTACAGGTAAATAATTACGGTTGTATCCCCCATAAATATCCCCTTGAAAGTTTACTGCAAAAAATTGAGATTGTATCTCCAAGCAACTGTCAGATGGCAAGAATAAATTTCAAAGGCTTGAAATACTGATGTGCATTTCTCTCGTAGATATCTCTTGGTCTAGACTTTGAGGCTGCATTTTGACAGAACACATAGGATGGCTGAGAAATTAGCAGCTCTGGACCCAAATAATAATAAAGAGAGCATGCGGTGTTGCCACTTGTGGTTTGTGTCTTTTTTTACCCCTGGACTTGGCAAAACAGGAAGTCATCAGTCTAAAAAGAGCAGGGATATTCACAGTATATATCCCTTTGCATTTAAAGCACTGGAGATCATAAATCTCACACCAAATGGCAAAAACCTAAAGAGGTCACTGTGTAATGGAAGGCATAATATCAGTGCTTTTCAGTGCTGTAATAAATCTGACGTTGCTCTTTTAACTAGAGTGGCTTCTGTGCAGGTTGCAGATCAAAAGTTTCTTCCTTCACTCTCTGTCCCAAAAAGATATGAAGTGTGTGTGTGTGTGTGTGTGTGTGTGTGTGTGTGTGTGAGCAGTAGATTCAGTGATGGGTTCCTAGGGAGACAGTCTGGTAGACAGAACTGGTAGAAAAATTTTGGTCAGGTATGCAGAACCAGTAGAAATTTTTTTCTTCTCTTTTTCCCCCTTCTTGGCTCTGGTATGTTTTTTCTATCGCAGTAAATGAAGTTGAATGTGTATAATTTTAGAACAGCTGTGCGTGCGTGCGTGCATGTGTGTGGGTGTACATACACATACAGTTTATATAGTAGATAATGTATATTTTTGTGTACCTGTGTATATTATGTATGTATACATATGGCATATATACATTGTTCTGTCAGGCTCTCTGGTACACTCCTCCCAAAAATTCACAGGTACAAATTTCAGACACACACGTTTGAAAATTCAAAACAATGTTCTTTATACCAAAAATGTAAATAAACGAAGCACTCTTTTTGTATAGCAAAGAGCACTCGTCTCCAAACAAACTGGTAATTTGTACAAGTCCCTTATCAGTTCTGTGATACTTAGCTTGCAGCGGTGAGGTAATTCACAGTCCTTCTTCTTTCACAAAGTGAAACACACTTTGCTCTGGTTTAGTTTCAAAGCTGGGAAAAATCAGCACACAAAAGGTCAAAGTCAGCAAAGCAGGCACGAAACATACCAATCAGATAATCCTCCACAATGGCCAAACCCACAGGCAGCCTCACTAATTACCACAGCCCCACCCAACCACAAGTGGCCTCATTTTCTTTGATAATAATCTCTCAGTTGTTGTTGCCCATGCATCGCTCTCCACATGTGTGGCTGTATCATTAACTCTTGTTCTGAATCCAAGGAGGAGCTAGATAATTGATCTCCTTCTGAGCTGTCTGCCACACTCTCCTCCTCCCTGTCACATCCACAGTCCTTGGGGCAGGAGCTGGGCCAGAGCTAACCATAACATACATAGAATTAAATAGTATATTTTGGATGTTCAGTAATAGTAAATAGATAGGGAATTGTATCTCTTTGAAGCAAGGAGAGGCCAAGCCCCCCAACCCTAATCCAAACACTTGATGTGAGTGACGTCAAATTGGCCACCTTTAAACCAGTCACATCACCTTTAAGCTACCCTGGTCACATGAAATTGGACTTTCTGGGTTTTTTTTTATTATTATATGCAGTACAATGCAGTAAGCCAGGTGAAGACTTGACACACTGGGGAAACAAAACAATCACTTAATAAGCACATGACACAATATAGGAGAACAAACACATTGAAGCGAAATTCATCAGTCCACCTGCCTTTAAAAGGCAAAGCCTACTCTTTTGAACACAGCAAAGCCCACATTTTGGACAGAGAGGACCGCTGGTTTGGAAGAGGAGTCAAAAAGGCCATCTACGTCTAAACTGAACAACCTTCTCAACAGAAAGAGAAGGATATGACATCACCTAATTCCAGTTTGCAACACGGTCCTTTCAACAATTCCAAGAAAGCTCCACACCTATTTGCACCATTCAGATGACCATGACAACACAGAAAAGCCTCCAGATGGCCTTAACAGCTTGCTAAAAGAACCAGCTGTCTGCAAGGTGTACAAATCCTTCCATTCCCGACCATCCAGTAAGAGCTGAAGAAGCTTCTTGGATGAGAAGGTGCAAAACACCTTCAAAGGAAAAGAAAACAGAAAGTCCAGTTGCCACTTGAAAAAAGGAGAGAGAGATAGATAGAGAGAGAGAGAGAGAGAGAGAGAGAGGAGGAGGAGGGAGGGAGGGAGGGAGAGGGAGAGAATGAATAGAATCACAAAGTTTTATATTGTATTTTGTTTTCCTTTGTGATATATATACACACACGCATAACATATCTCATAAAGGATAGTAAGTCAATAGAGTATCCATGTGCGCATATAACTGGGTCATTAAATATAGCATTTTAAAAGAGGATATTTTGCCTTCTCTTTGAAAAAGGGGATGGTTTTTAAATAAAAAAGAACTATTGAAATTTGTATATGTTGACAGGATCCAACTATGTCTATTGATTATCCTTGCCCTAGAATACAGGTTTTAAAACAAGAGAGGAGGGGGGAGACTTAAGTTGCCAAATAAGTATATTCCAATGAAATAGATAATACAAGGTTCACACCCAGAATGATAGCAAAACCATTTAGCAATAGGCACAGACTTATATACTGCTTTACGGTGCTTTACAGCCCTCTCTAAGTGGTTTAACCACTGCAACACCACACTTCACTATTGGTTGATAGAGGTTGAAGCCACAAAAACAGAGCAGTAGGTGCCTTTTTTTTCTTCAGCTCTCGGCTGGCCGAATGTTTAGCTAGGCCAGGTTACTTCATCTTAATTAAGAGCCTCGGTGGTGCAGTGGTTAGAGTGCAGTACTGCAAGCTACTTCTGCTGATCACTGGCTGCCAGCAGTTTGGTAGATCGAATCTCAGTAGGCTCAAGGTTGAGTCAGCCTTCCATCCTTCCGAGATCAGTAAAATGAGATTGTTGGGGGCAATATGCTTACTCTCTGTAAACCGCTTAAAGAGGGCTGTAAACCACTGTGAAATGGTATATAAGTCTAAATTTTAAATGCTATTGCTATTGAGCTGGGGTAATGTTGGAAGGGAGAATAAAACCACCTCCAACCAAGGTTTGGGGCTATGCATGTATCCAGGTTGACACATCCAAGCCAGCCAAATCTTTCCACTAATCTGAAATCTTGGTGGCCAAGAGCAAAAATGGCTATTCTATATTTAGCTGCTGGTGGTTCTGCAGCAAGAAAAAATTCCCTCATCTCCATTCCAGGAAAAATAGGTGAGGAGAAGGGAAAACAGCACACACTTTCACTCCTGCTCTCTTTGAGGGAGTGTCTGAAGGAGGGGATACAAGACCATCAGACTTGTACAATCAGAAACTCAGGATTCAGGAGGGAAAGTGAGACGAGCATTTCATCCAATGAAGAAAATGGAGGCAAATCATTCAAAATAAAATAATAAAAAACAATCCTACAATGGTAACTTCAAGCTGTTTGGGTTACCCTGCAGCTATGCCAGAAATAAGTTAGCTGAGCTTTCTAATAATCTTATAGCCAGACCAAGACAAAGTTCTGAAGTTCCACTGATGATGTTATGTAATGAAATGTCAGCAGGAAAACATTTAAGCTCGGAAAGGACCAAAAATCCTACAGAGCTCCTTTGAAATTGGTTGAAACTTGTGGTGGAGAAATGCCTAGAGTTTTCTTGCATTATACAAGATGTCCCAGAGAGGGAGCAAAGAATATACCATTTTCTTTAAAAAAAATATTTTTTTTATTTTTTTCTCCACAGTTTCCATATATTCTTTTTTTAAAAAAAAATATTTTATTTACAAATATACAATGAATACATATAATTGCAATTGACAATGAAAACATTCCGAGTTACAGAAGATAATAATCATGTCGGCTTATAGTCTAAACCAGAGGTCCCCAACCTTTTTTGCACCAGGGACCGGCTTTAAGCTAGATCAGTTTTCCACGGCCCGGTAGGGGGGGGGGCCTTTGGTCAAATGGGGGTGGGGTTATGGAGGGGTGGAGCTTAGTGACGCAGCCCTCCACACTTCTCCACAGGGCGGGGAGAATCAGGAGGCTCCTTTGGCGGCTGGGGGCTGCCTGGCTTTGTGATTTTGGCTGGGGGGGGGAGTTAGGAAGGTCCTACTTCTCCCCCCCCAGCCAAAAATTCAAAGCCTATCTGCTGGATACGGGCAATGAGCGGGACGAGCGGCGCCGAAGCCGGTGGCCGTGGCAGCTGCTGCAAGAGGCTTCCGCGCCGCTCTGTCCCACTCATCGCCCGTATCCAGCAGATAGGCTTTGAGTTTTTGGCTGGGGGGGGAGAAGTAGGACCTTCCTAACTCCCCCCCAGCCAAAATCACAAAGCCAGGCAGCCCCCAGCCGCCAAAGGAGCCTCCTGATTCTCCCCGCCCTGCCCGACGCCCCACCCTGTCCTGCATAATGTCCTCTGCCGGGAGGGCAGCGGCGCCGCGGACCGGCTGGAAAACCCCAACGGCCCGGTCCCGGTCCGCGGACCGGCGGTTGGGGACCTCTGGTCTAAACAATATACTTTGACAATATACCAAGACAAATAAACAAAAAAGTCGATAAACATACAAAATAAAGAAAAAAAAGAAAGGGAAAGAGAAGAGTAAAAGGAAGAAAGGAGTGGGGGGGTGTACGTTAGATCTGATTATGAACTGGATATATTTTCTGCAGCTCATTTCCTTATATCTAATATTTGTAATTATAAATAAGTAAAAGGAAGCGTTGAATAAATAGAATAGAATAGAATAGAATTTTTATTGGCCAAGTGTGATTGGACACACAAGGAATTTGTCTTGGTGCATATGCTCTCAGTGTACTTAAAATAAAATATACATTTGTCAAGAATCATATGGTACAACACTTAATGATTGTCATAGGGGTCAAATAAGCAATGAAGAAGCAATATTAATAAAAATCTTAGGATACAAGCAACAAGTTACAGTCATACAGTCAACATGGGAGGAAATGGGTGAAAGGAATGATGAGAAAAACTAGTAGAATAGAAGTGCAGATTTAGCAGAAAGTCTGACAGTGTTGAGGGAATTATTTGTTTAGTAGAGTGATGGCGTTCGGAAAAAAACTGTTCTTGTGTCTAGTTGTCTTGGTGTGCAGTGCTCTGTAGCGACGTTTTGAGGGTAGGAGTTGAAACAATTTGTGTCCAGGATGTGAGGGGTCAGTAAATATTTTCCCCGCCCTCTTTTTGACTCGTGCAGTATACAGGTCCTCAATGGAAAGCAGGTTGGCAGCAATTGTTATTTATGCAGTTCTGATTATCCTCTGAATTATCCTCTTTATCTTAGTGTCTATATATTCTTCAATACATATATCTTAAGAATATATCAACAGCATGCACATTTCCCGACCAATCAAAATCCAATAACCTATTTTTACACCTAATCTTGCTGTTATTAATCAGTCTGTTTTTTCTTTTTCTTCACACTCCCCTCAGACAAATGGATAACCATTTGTCTGAAGTGGTGTAGAATTTCCTACCTAAGCAGGGGTTTGGACTAGAAGACATCCAAAGTCCCTTCCAAGTCTGTTGCTGTTGTTGCTGCTGTTATTTTGTTCACAAAAAACAGTAATGCACAGCAAACGAGATTTATATATTGGATTTCATATCACAATATCACAAGTTGAACACTTCCCAAGCATCTAGGACTGTGTGATATATTTTCGTATGATGCACACAGATCCAAGAACAGTGGCCTTTTGCAACTGATAGATTATGATTTCATCAATGTTTATTGTTTTCAAATGCTGGCTGAGGTCTTTTGGTACAGCACCCACAATGCCGATTAATTATTTAATAACAATAATGATTTATGATCTATGATCTATGATCTATGATCTATGATCTGTGATCTGTGATCTATGATCTGTGATCTGTGATCTGTGATCTGTGATCTATGATCTGTGATCTATGATCTGTGATCTATGATTTATTATCTATGATTTATTATCTATGATTTATTATCTATGATTTATGATCTATGATTTATGATCTATGATCTATGATCCATGATCCATGATCTATGATTTATGATTTATGATTTATGATTTATGATTTATGATTTATGATTTATGATTTATGATTTATGATTTATGATTTATGATTTATGATTTATGATTTATGATTTATGATTTATGATTTATGATTTATGATTTATGATTTATGATTTATGATTTATGATTTATGATTTATGATTTATGATTTATGATTTATGATTTATGATTTATGATTTATGATTTATGATTTATGATTTATGATTTATGATTTTTCCCAGAACTTCATTAGTGTTATTCTATGCTAACTTATTTTTATACCGGTATTCCATCTATCTACCATATTTACCTATTTCAAATAATTTTTCTAACTCTTTTTCAATGAAATAATTTTGACCTAAGAACTCCAGAGTTCATCTCCCCACCCCCTGGCCCCCATTTGTTTTGGCTGTTAGTGTGCTACTTCCTTCTTTTCCTCACTTTGGGAAAAATTCTGACCTTTCCCCCCTTACCATAGTAAAAGTTGGGCTTTCCCCCTCCCAAGTGTAGGTTTTGAATTTGTATTTCCTTTACCTTCCACCCACACCAAATTCTATTTTTCTTTTAAAAAGCACCATTTTAAAGTGCTTCAAAAAGTGTCCCATCTGTTGTGGAGCAGCAGATTTTATTCTGTGTGTGGGAAGATCTCTGTCAAAATCACTATTTGATATGGTCATATTAAAACTGACAGGCTTGTGGATGTCAATCGGTTAGCAAGTCATATGTCTCAAGACTGCCTGAGGGTGGCATATGAGGTCGTGGACCTACAGTGAGCTACGTAAAAGCCATATTTACAGCCACATATATTTTGATGATGGAATGGCACCTGACTGATTCCCATCTCCCTCCATTCACACCCCGCCCCACTCACATATGGAGGAAGAAATCATTCACCCTTTAAGATTCAAGAAAATACAAAGATCCTTTTTTGTTCTCTGGCAAATACATGATCCTAAAATATTTTCTTTTCTTTTCCCACCTTTTTGGGGGGCTTTATCATGGCATTGGTGTTAAGAAACATCGGTATCTTATACTATAAAGCTGAATGACAGACTTCTGGTAGCATTTCATACGTCTTGGTAAGGATGTAATTCTTTAAAGCTAATTTAACAGTGTCACTTCCATATACAGTATAATTCTATACTTTTAGAAACATAGAAACATAGAAGACTGATGGCAGAAAAAGACCTCAAGATCCATCTAGTCTGCCCTTATACTATTTTCTGTATTTTATCTTAGGATGGATATATGTTTATCCCAGGCATGTTTAAATTCAGTTACTGTGGATTTATCTACCACGTCTGCTGGAAGTTTGTTCCAAGGATCTACTACTCTTTCAGTAAAATAATATTTTCTCATGTTGCTTTTGATCTTTTCCCCAACTAACCTCAGATTGTGTCCCCTTGTTCTTGTGTTCACTTTCCTATTAAAAATACTTCCCTCCTGGACCTTATTTAACCCTTTAACATATTTAAATGTTTCGATCATGTCCCCCCTTTTCCTTCTGTCCTCCAGACTATACAGATTGAGTTCATTAAGTCTTTCCTGATACTTTTTATGCTTAAGACCTTCCAACATTCTTGTAGCCGTCTTTGGACCCATTCTATTTTGTTTTTCCACTTTTTTTGGTTTCAATAAATCCTGGTGGACAAAAGTTGAGAGAGAGAGAGCTTTTACTGATATTAAGCCTGCAAATTAACAAAGGACAGGGAGAAAAAAAAAGTAACACTGGGAGTTATTCAAAAGCAGAATAAAGTTCAGAATTATAAAACTTTTATTAATCTAACTGTTAACGTTGTTTCTTTGGTACAGGGGCACAAATGCATATGCCATTTTGCAAAATTGTGGATAGCAAAAGAGCCAGGCAACCCAAGGTTAAGTGCATGTGAGCATTCCTGTAAAACAGAAAACTGCCATAGTGTATTCATAAGGGCTGACTTAAAAGCATGGTTAATGTGAAGGAAAAAGACAAGATAACTTGTTATTACAGGACAATGGAGGCTAAAAGAAAAGTTGCTTCAGCTTCTTGACTCTTTACAGATTCAACATATACATATTAACTTTTTACATGTTTCTGACTCCCAAAGACCCTATTTTTCCCATGGAATGGCCTGTCTGTCTATCTGTCTGTATATGTGTATATCAACTAATCCAAATAACAAAATAGTTGAAAAATATGTTAATTCTGTCACTTACATCAGGGTTGTAGAACCATTGATGAATATAATAATCCAAATATAATATAATAATTCAAATAATAAATATAATACATTTGACAAAGAAATGGGAAAAGAAAGGAAACAAGCTAGAAAGCTCGAAATGACAGAAACAGCTTTTGGATTTATAGCCATATTGAGTTACTGGTATTGAAAAAAAATATATGGAAGTATAAAAATAATTCAGGATTGAATAAGGCAATGAGTTTAATAGTGAGACTTAAATTCATTGCCACTTTGAGATATCAAGTGCATTTATGTTAAATAATTAGGTTTGTACTGGATAATTGTAATCTGCGAACTAGGTCTGGATTTACCAAACTCTTTCCAAAGATTTTTTTTTGTGAGCTCACCATATTTAATTCATATCTTCTCACAAAGTCATTGTATATTTCCTCATGTAGCCCCATAAAATAGCCTGCTTTCCTGAACTGCCTCTTACTTGCAAGATACAATTTTATTCTATTGCACATGATCTCATTATCTCATTTTTCTCACTTGATCTCATTTTCCTTGGTTCGAAAAAGATTTAACAATGAATGATAAGGATGAAATTATCAGCACAAAAAAATAGACAATAATTAAATGTCAGTCATCCTTGTGACAGAGGAAATGCAATTCTGTAATGCACTATTTTTGGTACTGAATAGTATGATACTCATTAAGAAGGGTTCTCTCTCTCTCTCTCTCTCTCTCTCTCTCTCTCTCTCTCTCTCTCTCTTGGTTTTAAAGCTGGACATTTTTGCAGTGATTTCAAAGAAAAGAAATGCATTCTACTTACTAAAGTTTTTTCCCCCTATAGATTTTAATTATTTCTATGGAAATATTGGCTAAAAATTGGTAAGAAATTGTACTATTTATGCATTAGAAAAAAAGTATGAATATTACTAGTAAAAAAAATTCATAGTGCTTTTGTTTTAAGAAGGATAAATCGCAACTTTTGACACTTTGTAAGCCGCCCAGATATTTTTAGGTGAGATGGGCAGCAAACAAGTCAAATAATTAAGTGAACAAACTTTTTTTAAAAAAAGAACCAAAAGGATCCAATTTATGTGAGAGCTTTCCTTCTGATAAATCCAATTTATAGCTAAAATATAGGTAAAACCTTAGTAGGGTTTTTGGAATAGCAGAGCAGAGCAGAACAGAACAATTGGCCAAGTGCATTGGACATACAACACATTTGTTTCCGCCACAGAAGTTCTCAGTATGTATGCAAAGCAACAGAGTAATAATAATCAGAGTACCAGTAAGAGGAGCTAGTAGAGAAGATGAGAAGGGTACTAATAATACTATAACTCTTTAATCAGATTAAACCTGCTGCATCATGAAGATAATTTATGAATGGTCTTTGAGAAGCCTGTCCTCATGACACCCCTTGTATTTCATTCCTAGCCTATTGCTGAGGCAGCTTATAGCTATCCATAGCTGCTCCGATTTGCAAGTGTTGTTTTCCTTCTGCTTCTCCCATGGATGAACCAGGGTGCCGTATCAAGGACAACATAATCAGAGATAAGTGACCTGCTCATCTCCTGGTCAAACATTGGCAAGTGTCTGGAAATGCCACTCCCTGAGCCTTTTAGGCTTTATTTATTTATTTTATTCAATTTACCATGTATGTCGGCCATCTCATCCAGAGGTGATTCTAAACTTCAGCTATAAGAGAGATCAGATATCTGATTTTTTTCCTATTTATACTGGAATAAACTCTGGCAAGACAGGAATCCCATTTGATGTTTGTGCACATACGTACTGTTGTGATTCCGTCTGAGGCTCCTCAGGGAACGGCTGAACCTCTGCCGGCTCCCTGCTCAGAGGGGGAGGATGAGGAACAGGAGGAGGAGGAGGCGGCCCAGGCAGAAGGGGAGGAGGAATATCAGGCCGAGGGAGAGGGAGAACAGCCAGAGTCCCCCGGGGTGGAGCTCTCCCCAGCAAGTCCTTAGATGAAAATGCTCAAGCCATCATCGATCACAGGCAGAGAAGAGCAGAACAACGAAGGGGACAATTAGCCAGGTACTTCCAGTCCTAAATAGGTAACAGCTGGGTTTGGGTGTGGTTCTCCCCAGAAAGGCTGAAAAGGCAGACCCACCCTTCCTGTCTTGTGGAGTAGTATCTTTGGGAGTCCTGGGACCTGGCTGTGATCTTTGGCGTCTCTGATTCTGACTTGTGGCCTTGAAGGCTGAAACCTTGGGGGAAAAGGCGTGGGGGCTTATTCTCTACAGTGGTGTGTGTGCCAGCAAGAAGTCTGCTGTATTGTCTGGCTGTCAGGACTTTGCTGTGAAGCCTCATAGCCTGCCTGTTGGGAAGAACAGGTTTTTCTCTGTGTTTATTTTTCAAACTATAAAGTGCTTTTGCTTTTACCAGCGTGTCTGGCTGCTTTTTCCAGTTGGTGTTGAAGTCTGGGGGCACCCAGACAGAACACGTACATACATATGTTTGTCTGTGTATATGTGTATGAGATTATGCAGTAATAGGAAAAGCACATGAGGAGTGAATGTGAAATGAGGAGATATGGAGAATAGGGGACCTTTACCTGCTAAGGAAATTGGCTTGATTCCTTATGAATAATAATTTGTAATAAAAGTTAGGAATAACTTTTTGTGTGGTAGAAGGAATTCCTTCTATCACACGAATCCCAGCGGCCGATAAGGTCCCACAGAGTTGGCCTTCTCCGGATCCTGTCGACCAAACAATGTCGTTTGGCGGGCCATAGGGGAAGAGCCTTCTCTGTGGCGGCCCTGGCCCTCTGGAATCAACTCCCCCCAGAGATTAGAACGGCCCCCATCCTCCTTGTCTTTCGCAAATTACTCAAGACCCACCTTTGTCACCAGGCATGGGGGAGTTAGGATATTCCTTCCCCGCCTAGGCCATTACAAGTTATGTATGGTATGTTTGTGTGTATGTTTGGTTTTTATAATAAGGGATTTTAGTTGTTTTATTAAATTGGATTGTTACAGGTTGTTTTTTATCATTGTTGTTAGCTGCCCCAAGTCTGTGGAGAGGGGCGGCATACAAATCCAATAAATAATAATAATAATAATAATAATAATAATAATAATAATAATAATAATAATAATAATAAAGCTTGGCTCTACAGCTGTGCCATGCCATTCTTATCAGGATGTTCAGATCAATAATAGGCAGCCAAATTTTTACTGCCACACTGTGGGTGTGGCTTATTTTGTGGGTGTGGCTTAATGGACATGTGACTGGGTAGGAGTGGCTTGCCGGCCATGTGACCATGTGGGAGTGGCTTGAATGATCATCATCATTCAAGTGAACTGTTAAGTCCTCTATTTACAACCTTACCAGTGTTGTTCGCTGGGGTGACAATTTGCTTCGCCTTTCCTGTGCTCTCCTTCCTGGGTTGCCCCCCTGCCTCAGGCAGGATAGCTAGGCGAATGGGTGCTGCCAGAAGCACAAATGCTGCCAGTGCCGCTTCCACCCACACCTCCTGCTTGCACCTCAGGTTGGAGGTGGAGCAGGGCAGAAGAGAGGGATCCTCCTCCAAGGCCAGGAAGGAGGAAAGAGGAAAAAAGCAAGGAGCGCAGACACAGCAGCAGCAGCAGGGGGGAAAAGGAGAGCTGAGCCGAAACCAGTAATCCAAGAAGTGATAGCTGCCGATCAGGTGGAGCTGCGCACGCATCTTCATTTCCGCCGGTGGAACTGTGTTCCACCCTGTCCTGCCTGCTGCCCACCCCTGGTTCAGATGCTGGGTGGAGATGGGCAGGAAGGAGGATAGGAAATCCACCTTTCAGAGCCAGGCACTAAAATGGGTGAGGACATCTGACTTGCCTTGCTGAGCAAGTGCCATAAACATTGACTCAGATGGCAGCATAATTTACATTAATATACTTTTCTCCTGATTCAAGAATGAGAGAATGCATGTTCCCATGGTTGAAGCCCAAAGTTTTTATTGATTTTTTTTCCTTAAGTGATTGATTTTTCTGTCCTGTTCAAGAAACAATTTGTGTAGAGAGAAACTTTTGGTCCCACCTCAGTGTTTTCAGCACAATCACCAAATGAAATAAATTGCCAGAGGTTCTAATGTCCAATAGATTGAATGGATCTTTATTTAAATGATTTGATAGAGAAATAGAAAACAGATCTATCATCAACAATGAAAGTTCCTATAAAATTGGACCAGAAGTTGTTTGTCTCTGGTGTCTGAAGAAATACTCATGGATATTTTCATTGTCGAGCCATGGGTATTTTTCTTTGATTCAGTGTTCTTATAATTTTTTTATGCTCTTTATTGACTTTCTTAAAAATATTGTTTTCTGCTAGTTGGTAGGGAGAACTTTCACACAAAACCATAAATTAAACCACAACACTCTGGTAGCTAATGAAAAACATAACCTGCAGATCTCCAATATAGTTCTAAGAGTTATGGAGGTAATCTCTTACTTGTGAAAATATATCACATATCACCTAATCATTTCTGCCTTTGCTGTGTACTATTATGCGTAGTGATCTCTTAAGAAGTAATTAGTTAGGAAGTGTTTGGCTTCAAAATAACCCAAAACTGTATTTCTGTATTAAAATTTATAAAGACTAAATCCTTTTTAAACTATTCAATCTTTTTTTAGTCTTAAGCAATATAGCTATATTTTTGTAGGAGGTGGGGTGTTGAAAAAATGTGTTTTATTTGTGTTTTCTCTTGTAAGCAATAGTGTTTAAAATTACAGCCATTTTTTAAATAAAAGAACTCATCAAAGCATTAAAATGCTACATTTCATAGCTATCTGAATTTAATCTTCTGTCAGATAGAATAAATATTATTAAAGGTTTTTAATTTTCAAAAATAATTTTCTTGTTAAAAGTTGAGATGAATTATTAATTAATTAATTAATTAATTAGATTTGTAAGCCGCCCCTCTCCGTAGACTCAGGGCGGCTTACCACAGAATAAAACAGTTCATAACAAATCTAATAATTTACAATTTAAAATATTTTTAAAAAACCCTTTATTAAGCAGACATACATACAAACATACCATACATAAATTGTATAGGCCCGGGGGAGATATCTCAGTTCTCCCATGCCTGACGGGAAAGGTGGGTTTTGAAGAGTTTACAAAAGGCAAGGAGGGTGGGGGCAGTTCTAATCTCTGGAGGGAGTTGGTTCCAGAGAGTCAGGGCCGCTACAGAGAAAGCTCTTCCCCTGGGCCCCGCCAACCGACATTGTTTAGTTGACGGGACCCGGAGAAGGCCCACTCTGTGGAACCTAATCGGTTGCTGCGATTCGTGCAGCAGAAGGCGGTCTCGGAGATATTCTGGTCCGATGCCATGAAGGGCTTTATAGGTCATAACCAACACTTAGCATAGTATATAATTTAAAAGCTAACGTCCTAAGGCTGTTAGGTGATAATGATATTTTCTCCAATCAAGAAACTACATTTTGGTCAATATAGAACTTCTCTCAAGTTCACACATAGTCTCTCAAAGATATTTTTAACCACTCTGAAATTTGAAATTGTAAGTCAAAATTAATAAAGTTAAATTAAACAAAAGTGAATTTTTGTCACTAATGCTTGAACCTTTGAATACCAGAAAGTGACAACTGCTTTTTTAGATACATAGATTTCATCAGTAAAATAAGTTCTTAGCTTTTCATCATTTTATGGTTATTTTATGGATCCAATATATCTTGTCTTAAGCAGTGGTATATTATGGGTTGAATGATATATGATACATTGAGTTATATATAGAAATTCTAGATCTTGTTAAAGAAAATTATAGAGGGATAAAGGAAGTGTATGAAATTTGAGACTTGTTTGCAGCTTCATTTTTTAAAAAAATTCCTACTCCAACCATATATTTAATTTATTATTTTCACTATTAAATTTCAATATTATTATAAATTGTCTCAAGATGCAGAATTGTATTAAATCAGAAGAGTGCTCAAATAGAAGATTAACTAGAAATTATATTAAAAATGCTTTGAAGGAAGAAGGTTGGAAGAAACCATTACATGGTAGAGGCATGCTTTTTATACAGCAATTTGCAAAGTTAATCTCTAACTCTCCATTAAGATTGGGAAAGTTTTCCCTCTGCAAAGAAGCTACCTATCAGAAAATACTTTAATAATTTGATTTATAATAAGGCAACTTCATATGTTCAGGAACCATCTCCCAACCTTAATGATAGCAACATCAAGTATTTTATTTAGATGCAATCAATGCAGAATATTTACTGGATTTCACATTTCCCCCAGTTCAAAGAGAGAAGAACAAACTCACATCAGAGTGAATGAGGAATACATAGTTCTTCAAATCCCTTCAAAATACTAATGGGAAGTAAAGAGGTCTAACCAAACGTTTCACTCCAAAAGATCCTTAGTGTGCATTATCTTCTATTTACTTATCAAACCCTAGTTAGATAATTCAGTGATACATCTGTTGTAGTGATGGGCTGCCACAATTTTTACTGCTGCACTGTGGACGGGGCATATTTTGTGGGTGTGGTTTGATGGTCATGAGACCGGGAAGGAGTGGTTTGACAATCATGTGACCGGGGGGCTTAAAGTTCATGTGACTGGGAGTGGCTTACCGATCAAGATAAGTTTTCAATTTAACTTAATTTTGATTGAGTCACATTATTTGAATAGCCACAAAAAGGACAAATGATCGACAGCATCATTTGTTGAGGAGCAGAGTAACATTTTAAGGTTTTGTACTGATTAGGCAAGTAGCTCAATTTTCTTTAATTGCTATTAAAGTTCAGTTCTAGATAATGATTAAGATGATCAAAACACTTATGGATAAAAACATACTATTTAATTATTTCCTGTTTTAAAAGTAATTAAGGATCATATTAAGGAAGGAAGCACTATAAAAATACTATTAAGTATTCAATAAATAATGCATAAACTTACTACCCTTACTGTGTCCCCCCACCACCAATGGGGGCAACAGCTCATCACTGATCTGTTGGAAATAAAATATCAATCTGGTTCAGTTCCAACTTAGGAGAAAGACATGGAAACCTGGAGGCTGATTTGAAAGATGGTTTATTGATGAAGCAGAACCAAGTGATTCTGTGCAGCTGACAAAATGGAGTTGAGAGTGGGGTTTTTTTTTTTATACCTTCTTTGGGCTTTATATTTGAGGTTCCTGTTCCTGTGCAAGAACATGTATTCTATTGGCTGTTGTCAGATTCCTTTGGGGTCATGTTGGGGTTATGTAGGGGTCATAGCTGGCTCTATAGGTAAAAGGGGAAACTCAAATCCTAGGGGCTTGTCTGAGCTAATTTTGTCAACCTTATGTTTGTTGCTTATCTGAGTTTCTGTCTTGACCCAGTCTTTCTGAATGGATTATCAAATCTGCATTTCGACAAACTGGCCTCCTCAATTTCTGCTTGGGGGCTATTAAGAAAGACTGCTTCCTCCTTCTAAAAACATGTTTCTCCATTTCTCCTTTAGAAGGAAATATAATATCTTGCCTATTTAATATTCCTCAAAATGTTTCATTCTTCCTTGGGGGCGGGAGGCTTCCCACATATCTAAGTAAATTCAACCCCATTTGTATTGGAATGTCTGATATTTTTTTCAAATCATTTGCATAAACTCTTCCCTTTCCATGGTATTCTGTAAGCAGCAGGTTGTAGAATGTTGTTAGGGGGCCGTATTCAGATTTATGTTTCAAAATGTTGTGTAGGTTTGAGCTACCCGGTTCTTTTTGTGTCTGTGTTGTCACAAATATTAACAGGTCACTTTGTTCTCACATGCAAGTTTTTATTGTACTATCAAAGCTTTCTCTAAAAGCTTTCTTTAGCTTTTGTTCATCATGCTACATCAAAAGAAAGAAGCTTTGAAGCTTGTCCTATATAAAATGAACCTCCAAAACCATGACACACTTTCATTTCGATTGCTGATTGGCCTTAGAAAGAATGATGTGAATTTCAAATAAAGGAAGGCGGAAAGAAGGCCAATGAGAACATCCACCATATCCCCCAAATGTGATAGTATATTTCCCAGTTAGTACACCTTCCGTGGAAAGCTGTCAGCTGTATTTGCCTTTTATCAATATCGCTAAGAAAGTAAATTTGTCACCGTACAGCTGAAAATCCCTTCAAGATCTGCTTTAATGTTTCACGCTACGTTTGCAAAACAAGAGTAATAAAAATAATGACACCATTATTACTCTTCTTACTTTGTTTTCAGTTCATCACTTGCATATTTGAATAATGAATTATATTCATATTATCTCTACTTTCTTGCTCGTGAGTTCTTCTGCTCGCTGAAAGTAAAGCTATTATCCAGTTGTCAGTTCTGAAGAGCCATTCAATGTAGCAAGCAGTGATTCTGACAGGCAGATATACTACTTGGCAAAATTATCTAGTATACAATTTCAAGCTCTAAATGCAAAAATTACTATCTGCTGTTTAAATGAATCTGGAGTAGTGCCGAAATGCTTTAAAAATGTATCTGGAATACACTTTGGGGCATAGAAAACAATTGTAAATGATAAAAGACTAATTAATACAGTTGTAATTTGCCTGACCACTGTGTTATGAAATCATATGCATATCTACTCAGATATAACTTCTGTTCAATAGAAGTTACTCTAGGGAAGTATGTACAGTATAGGATGGCAGCCCTGAACTATTAGGTCCTTGTTCTATTCTTTCAAATAAAGGCCTTCAAACAAAGAAAATCCCAGCCATGTTCAATTTCACAGGACTTTTCATTCTTAGAATTTAATAGCAGGCTATTTCTTATTTTATTAATGTATCTCTGATTCAACTCTATTTCATTAATTAAACCTTGTTTATGAAACAATTGTCAAGCTATCACAGGTTCACACACACAACCCTCCCCCCTTCTTTGCTGTTGTGGTTAGCTCTGTCCCAGCTCCTGCCCCAAGGAATGTGGAGGTGGATGTGGGGGAGACATCCACATGCTGCAGGCCTGTTTTGCTCCCAGAAGAATCTGCCAACGAAGTCTCCTCTGACCAAGGAAGCGTGAGTGACCAAGGAAGCGTGAGTTTGGCAGACAGCCCAGGAGGAGATCAGTCATCTGTATCATCCCTGGATTCTGAACAAGAATTAGTGACACATCCACGCATGCGTAGAGTGATGCATAGGAGACAACAACTGAAGGATTATTACAAGAGAAAATGAGGCCACCTGTGGTTGGGTGGGGCTGCTGGAATTAGTGCTACAGATAAAAGTGCAGCCTGGTGTTTTAGCCTCATGGCAGTTTATCTGATTCATTGTTTTGTCAAGATCGTGGTTTTTGCTGTTCAGGATTGTGTGTGTGGACTCTCTGGACTTTAGAATTGGACTCAATTTCCCAGTTATTGGGTGAGCAATTGGACTGCATTTAACCTGTGCCTTGTGTGTACCAGAAAATCCCTTTGACATTTAAAAAGGGAGCTGTTCCTGTTTTTCTGTTTATAAAAACTTTTGGGTTTTCCTTTTATCGTGTGGTGTATGTCTTCCTGACTAATTACCCTGAAATTACAGGCAGTTGAGACACCCCGGCAGAACACTTTGCCAATCAAACTAAGTTGTTAAGGTCCCTGACTTTTTGAAATGGAAATAATTGGATAATTTAACATAATTGTGGAAAGGTGCCAATCCCTTCCCTACCCCACTTTATTTATTTATTTATTTTGTCAAACAAGTATAGTATTATAGTACATATTAACATAACATAACATAAAACATAACTAGAACGTAGTAATAGAAAGGATATAATAGAAAGGATAATAAGACAGTAGGACAGGGACATTAGGCACATAAGTGCATTTATGCACGCCCCTTACAGACCTCTTAGAAAAGTGGAGAGGACAATTGTAGATAATGTAAAGTTGAAGATTTGGGGGTTGGGGGAAGTAACAACAGAGTCAGGTAATGAGTTCCAGGTGGTGACCACTCTATTGCTGTAATTGTATTTTCTGCAGTCAAGTTTGGAGCGATTTACATTCAGTTTGTATCTATTAAGTGCTCTTGTGTTGTTGTTGTTAAAGGTGAAGTAGTCACTGATAGGGAGTACATTATGATGTATGATTTTATGAACAACTGTTAAATCAGTTCAGAGATGACGTAGTTGTAAATTTTCTAAATTTAGTATTTGAAGTCTGGAGGAGTAGGATAATTTGTTACGTGAAGAGGAGTGAAGGACTCTTCTTGTGAAGTATTTCTGGACTCCTTAGATTGTATTAATATCTGATATGCAGTGTGGATTCCACACAGGTGAGCTATATTCTAGAATAGGTCTGACCAATGTTTTGTATGCTCTGGTTAATAAATCAGTGTTTCTAGAAAAGAAGATTAGGTTTACAATTCTTAATGCTTTTTTGACCATGCTGTTACAGTGGGCTCTAGCACCTAGGTCATTGGAAATGAGTACTCCAAGGTCTTTGACTGAGTGAAGGTCCGCTGTTAGTTCAGTTTTACCAAGTATGTATTTAGTATTTGGATTCTTTTTATCAATGTGTAGGACGGAGCATTTGTTGGTAGAGATTTGAAGTTGCCAGTTGTTAGACCATTCAGCTACATGGTCAAGGTCCTTTTTGTTATGTCCCTGGCAACAGCAGGGGGAGCTATTTTGGAGGGAATAGCGTTTCATTCCCATTGGTTGTTTGTGGAGTATAAGTAACCTGTCATTTTGGGTGACTGCTCTGTGTTGTGTTAAGAAGTTAATAAACGTAGTTGTACCTGCCTCAGCTGTCCGCCTGGTTACTACATTGGCGACGAGGTAATCCACACTCGGCCAGTCCATCGATTCCACATTTCTCTGGACAAATACTGGTAATTAATTATGTCGACGCAGATAGTTTTTCCCCCTTTCAACCCTCAAGGAGAGTCGTGGGAGGCATATCTTGCTCGCTTTGAATGCTTTCTCATTTCTAACGATTATAAAGACCTTTCTGGGGATCGGAAACGTGCGTATTTTTTGAGTTTTTGCGGGACTGAAATGCTAGAGACTTCTCTCTCCCTTTTTGCCCCTCGCTCTATCCATGATGTTCCCTGGGATGAGTTCCTAAACACGCTCCAAAATCATTATGCCCCCCCGCCTTCTCGTAGCGCTCGGCGTTACCTATTTTATCATCGGAACCAGGCAGAGGGGGAGACTATTAACCAGTTCGTCGCTGCCCTCTGTCGCGCGGCTAAATCTTGCGAATTTCACGATTTAGACGACTACCTGCTAGATCGTTTAGTATACGGAGTTAGAGACACCCGCCTACGACGCCGTCTATTGTCTATGACAGATTTGACGTTTTCGACAGCATTGAAGGAGACCAGAGCCGTGGAAATGTCCACCCAATCTCTGGCTGATATGGATTTGCCGCCTGTCACAGCCGCTACGCACAGCACAGTCGTGTCGCCTCCATTACCAGCAGATATTGAGTCTAGTTTGAAGCAGGAGGAGGAAGAAGTTCATAGGCTGGCCAGTTTACCGAGGGCCAGGCAAGCCCCACAGGGAGAGCCCCGCGGCGCTGGAGGAGCGCGTAGTCCTTGCGGAGGTTGTGGTGGCGACCACCTCCGGGCTAATTGTGGGTTCAGGGAGGCTTATTGCCGCCGCTGTGGCAGGCAAGGGCATATTGCCCGAGTGTGCCGTTCTCGGAGGAATTCGTCCAACGTTCAGGCATTTCCTGGCCGGGATTCTTGGCCTCCGCAGCAGAGGGGGTGGCAGAGGGAGCCGTCTGGTCGCCGAGACTATTGCAATGCTATCACGGATTCGTCCTTCAACCCGTCAATCTTCAATTCGTTTCCTGGTCGCCGGGATTTCTGTAACATCATCCGGAATTCGTCGGTCGTCCCGCCAATCACCGATTCATCACAGTCGGAGCTGCAGAGAGAGTTGTCACTTGCTTCTAAGATCACCGTGTTCGTGCGAGTGGGCGGTTCTCTGTGCCCCATGGAGATCGACACGGGATCGTCAGTTTCTCTGATGTCCTGGAGCACCATTAAGCGCCTTTTCCCCCGATTGTCAAAGGGGCGGTTGGGGCCGTGTCCATTGTTCCTGAAGGACTACCAGGGTCGTTTGATTCCTACTGTTGGAAAAGGTTATTTCCCGGTTCATTACAAATCTTTTTGTGGGCGGTTACCTCTTATAATAGTTGATGGCCCATTGACAAGTTTACTGGGCCTGGACTGGTTCTCAGCATTAGGGTTTACTATTATGGGGGTTAATGTTGTCACTGATGAATCCATGTCCCAGCAGTTAGCTCAGGAGTTTCCCTCAGTTTTTGACGGCACCTTGGGAAAGTATACAGGTACCCCAGTGTCGTTGGCACTTGACCCTTTGGTTCCACCGGTGCGTCTGAAACCACGCCGAGTGCCACTGGCTATTAAGAGTAAAGTAGACACTGAGCTTGATCGATTAATTAGTTTAGGAATATTAGAGCCGGTGGACCAAGCCAAATGGGAAACACCCTTGGTCATGGCCTCGAAGTCCGATGGTTCAATACGATTATGTGGGGACTACAAATGTACTCTTAATAGGGCACTCGCACACCATTCATATCCAGTGCCTATGGTGGCGTATTTGTTACATTCCTTGGAAGGTGGTAGGATTTTTGCAAAAATTATGTCCAGGGCATATCAGCAGCTGGCTGTGGACTCTGAGACAGCGGACCTACAAACTATCATCACTCATCGGGGGGCATTTCGTTGCACGTGACTACAATTTGGAATTAGCTCCGCTCCCGGAATATTCCAAGGGCTCATGGAGCGGCTACTATATGGAATTCCAGGGACTTTACCTTATTTCGATGACATCATCATCGCCGCATCCTCCCGTTATGAATTGTTACAGCGGGTACGGGCTGTGTTGACTAAATTCCAGGAGGTGGGGTTGCGGGTGAAAACCGAAAAATGCACCTTTGCCTCACAGAGTGTGGAGTTCCTGGGGTTCCTAATAGATGGGCAAGGTATCCACCCTACCCCAGCTAAGGTGCAAGCAATCACCGACGCCCCCGAACCTAGGTCAAAAGCGGAACTGCAGTCATTCCTAGGCCTGTTAAATTTCTATGCCATGTTTCTCCCCCATAAGGCTTCTGTTGTGGAGCCTCTACATAGATTGCTGGCGAAAGGGGTTCCTTGGCGGTGGGGGAAGTTAGAGGCAGACGCGTTTACGGCCATCAAGGATTTATTGGTGTCCCATGACGTTCTTGTGCAGTACAGCTCGAAATTGCCATTGGTTTTAGCCTGTGATGCCTCCCCCTATGGCATCGGCGCTGTCCTTAGCCATGTGTTGCCTTCAGGAAAAGAGGCCCCCATTGCTTTCTACTCAAGGACCCTAGGTCGGCCGGAAAGGAATTATGGGCAGTTGGATAAGGAAGCCTTGGTGTTGGTGGCAGCAGTTAAACGTTTCCACCATTACTTGTACGGCCGCAGTTTCCAACTGGTCACTGACCACCAACCCCTATTGGGAATTCTAGCGGGTAACCGTCAAACCCCCGAGATTCTGTCCCCTCGAATGAATCGTTGGGTTATGTTTCTAGCTAACTATTCTTATGAGTTACTCTTTCGACCGGGACGGAGCATCTCTCACGCTGATGCACTCAGCCGTTCCCCTTTGCCGATAGTCCTCCTGAATCCGGCCCCCATCTCCACAGTTCTAGCCATCGACGCGTCTCCTATCACTGTATCAGCTGCCACAATTGCGCTGGAATCCACCAAGGACCCTATTCTGTCTGTAATAACATCTTGGATTATGCGAGGGTGGCCACCTTCTTGTGTAAATCTCGAATTGTTGCCTTATTGGGTCCGCAGGAAAGAACTGTCTGTGCTGCGGGGTTGTGTTTTATGGGGGGCCAGGGTCGTGATTCCCACGTCCTTACAGTTAAAGGTTTTGGGGTTAGTGCACATTGGCCACCCCGGAGTGGTACGAATGAAAGCGTTGGCTAGGGGTTATATTTGGTGGCCGGGGCTAGACAAAGCGATTGAAAGAAAGGTTGCAAGTTGCCTTCCATGTCAACAGACCCGAGCAGCCCCTCCTGCCGCTGCACCTCTGGAATGGGAAAATCCCAATATGCCATGGTCCCGGTTGCACATCGATCTCGCGGGGCCAGTAGCTGGAAGGATGTTGTTCATCGTTGTGGATGTGTACTCTAAGTGGTTGGAGGTAAGAATAATGCAGTCCACAACAACCAGCGAGATTATCAGAGCCTTATCAGCTATGTTTGCGACCCATGGTTACCCGGACGTTATAGTTTCAGATAACGGGCCGCAATTTGCTTCTGGTGGGTTTGAGGCATACCTGGCGGGGTTGGGGGTCCGCCACGCAAGGATTGCACCCTGGCACCCTTCAAGCAATGGGTTGGCAGAACGGATGGTGCGCAGCACCAAGGATATGTTGGCCAGAATTACTCAGGGTACGTTGCAGGAGAGGGTGGATGAACTACTGTTAGCACAACACGTGACACCGTGCGCCACCACTTCTAAGGCTCCGTCGGAGCTGTTAATGGGACGAAGGTTGCGAATCGTGCTGGACCGGCTGCATCCGTTATATGGTAACCCTGGGCGACAGCTGACCAATGCCCGTACTTTCCAGATTGGGGATACAGTGTTCGCTCAGAATTTCATGGGGTCCCCGCGTTGGGTTGCTGGTACGATCACCCGGTTTCGGGGTCCCCGCGCTTACACCATACTATTGCAGGATGGAAGGGAGTGGCATCGCCACGTGGATCAATTAAGGGCCCGATCAGGGGATCTAGACCCAGGGGCAGAGGCGACTGATATGGCGCTATCTGGTGGCCCTGTCAGTAGTGAGCTGGGTGGCCCAGAGGCAGTGCCACCCTACGAAGAGTCAGTGGTTCCTTGCAGTAGAAGCTCTCCTGAGCCGGCATTGGCCAAAGAGCCATTTCAACTCCCTACAACTGGGGAGTCAGAGGGTGTCCCTGTTACTCCGGATGGCTCGCAGTCATACAGGTCGTTACCCCGTCGTTCTGAGCGTATCCGTCGTAGACCAGCGTATCTAGAAGATTACGCATGCACCCCCTAGGGGGAAGGAGTGTTATGTCCCTGGCAACAGCAGGGGGAGCTATTTTGGAGGGAATAGCGTTTCATTCCCATTGGTTGTTTGTGGAGTATAAGTAACCTGTCATTTTGGGTGACTGCTCTGTGTTGTGTTAAGAAGTTAATAAACGTAGTTGTACCTGCCTCAGCTGTCCACCTGGTTACTACACTTTTGATGGGTAGAAGTATTGACAGAGGTATTAATGTATTCATGATATATGGGTTTAAAATGTAGGATGTTTCCTAAGTCAACTTTAAGATAAGGGCAGGTGGAGGTGGGTGAATGGATGTATAATATTCATACATAATATTCATTTACTATGTTTTTTATTACCTCATGTTAAGAAACATCAATTAAGAAAATCAGATTTTGTCTCCTACTTGTACTTCATACTATTCAACGTTGGAAGATGTGCAGCTTCATGGTTGCCTTCCATAAAGCTATCAGAATGATATCAGTTCACCATTATTGCTTGTGCTTGCACCAAAAAAGCTGTCTTTTCTCTTTCTTTCTTTCTTTCTTTCTTTCTTTCTTTCTTTCTTTCTTTCTTTCTTTCTTTCTTTCTTTCTTCCTTCCTTCCTTCCTTCCTTCCTTCCATATGTTCCATTCATCAGCCAGGAGTGGTGTCTAATGTCAGCACAAGTGAGTCTTCAGGCTCTTGCGAAAGGCAAGAAGGGTGGGGGCAGTATGAATCCTGGTTGACAGAAGCATCTTTGGACAATGCTGGCTCTTTCAGCTAAGAAATGGAGATGAACATCACTCCCTAGAGAAGTGGTTCTCAACCTGGGGTTTGGGACCCCTTTGGGGGTCGAATGACCATTTCACAGGGGTCACCTAAGACTATGTGAAAAGGCAAATTTCCCATGGTGTTAGGAATTAAAGCTTCTCTTCTGGAGCCTTAGAACATATTTTTAAATCTGACCAATCAGGCATTTACAGTGGAGGGTCCCTCTGACCTTCCTGCCAATCAGCTTAAAGCTCTGTGGGGCTAGATTTATGGTTGGGGGGTCACCCAGGGATGGGTTGCTGTCCAGAAGGAGTGGAACACAGTGGGGTAGCAAAAATGGAGCTCCACCCCAGAGCACTCAATTTGCACTGAAAGATGTTGAAAGAAAATGCAGGGCGTTCTGCATAAGCCACGTCCACATTGTGGTAATAAAAAAATTGGTAGCCCTTCACTGGGGTCACCACAACATGAGGAACTGTATTAAGGGGTCACGGCATTACAAAGGTTGAGAACTACTGCCCTAGGGTTAAATAGGATTGGCAGGGAAAACATTTACTTTTACCTTTTAAAAAAATCCTATGATATTTGATTTCTTAGTACGACACTGAATTAGGTGTTCTTCTTGCTTGATCCAATTTAGTTCTTTTATGATTTAGAAACAAAAATCACTCTTACTCTGAAATCTAGATTTAAAAAAGTAACATTAAAAAAAATGCAGGCCAGAGGAATTCTCATGGGAAATTGAAGACACAAAGCCAAAGTGAGAAAAAAACCTCTTCTACTTAGTAAAATACAAAATCCATTTTTTGAAGTTCTAATCTCCATCCTATATCCATGGACATTGTTAAAAGAAAGCTATATCTAGACATAAAGGGTTCCAATACAATCAAAAGGCATACATTTACTTTTCTACTTAACCAGCATCATTTTCAGTTGGTACAAGTTGAGGTCTATGGTGTAGACATTTTCTTTCAAATTGTAGTGTGATCTCTCTCTCTTTCTCTCCCTATCTATCTATCTATCTATCTATCTATCTATCTATCTATCTATCTATCTATCTAAGCATGTCCAGGATAATAGGTATGGTATAAACATAAACAAAAGCAAGCAGGCATGGGTAAATTTGAACAAAAGGGCAGTAGGATGGGGCAGTAGGCACAATGGTGCACTTATGTATGCCTCTTACAGACCTCTTAGGAGGTTGATTGTAGACAGTATAAGGTTAAATTTTTTGGGGTTTGGGGAAGAAACTGCAGAGTCAAGTAGTGCATTCCATGCATTGATCATTCTGTTGCTGAAGTTATACTTTCCGCAGTCAAGTTTTGAGCAGTTCACATTGAGTTTGAATCTATTTTGTGCACGTGTGTTGTTGCGGTTGAAGTTGACATATTCATTGTTTGTAGGACATTGTGGTAGATGAATTTATGAACTATATTTAGATCAGATTGAAGGCGACGAAGCTCTTGGTTTTCTAAGCCCCAAATTTCAACAACCCTTAGTGCCTTTTTTGGCAATGTTGTTACAATGGGCTCTGGCACTTAGGTCATTAGATATGAGTACTCCAAAGTCCTTAACAGAAGGAAGGTTGTTTACAAACTTGTGTCCTCCAAGTTTGTATTTTGACATTTTGATTATTTTTGCCAATGTGTAAGTCAGGGCATTTATGGGTTGAGATTTGAAGTTGCCAGTTATTAGACCATGGTAATATATGGTCTAGGTCTTTTTGAAGGGTAAAAGTATTGCTGGTGGTGTTGAATAGTTTAATATTGTCAGCAAAGAGAACACAGTTACTTATAATATGATCACTAAGGTCGTTTATGTAAAGAATGAATAGTGTTGGTCCTAGAAAGTTGCCCTGAGGGACACCAGTGTTGACAGGTGCAGGATTTGATAGGGCATTGCCTATTTTAACTATTTGTTGTTTGTTTGACTTAGAACACAGTTATAGAACCATGAAGGGGACCAGAGATGCCATAAGGCTACCTAATAAGAAGAATTAACGTCTTGGAAAAGATTATGATGTTGAGAAAGCTTGAAGGCACAAGGAGAAGGGAATGACAGAGGATGAGATGGTTAGAGACTGTCATCGTCGCAATGAACATAAATTTGGGTAAACTCCAGGAGACAGTGGAAGTGGGGGGGCTGGCATGCGATAGTCCATGAGATTGCAAAGAGTCAGATTCAATTTAGTAACTAATAGCAATAGCAATAGCACTTAGATTTATATACTTCTTTATTTTTATTTATTTTATTTATTCTTTGTCCAATATACAATACATATGAAATGAAATAGACATTAAGTAGTACATATAGGGATAGTAAGTAAAAAAGAAGAGGAGTGGATGAGAGGGAGAGAATATATAGGATATATGAGAAAAGGAAAGGTAATTGGACAGGGGACGTTAGGCACATCAGTGCACTTATATACACCCCTTACTGGCATCTTAGGAACCTGGAGAGGTCAATCGTGGAGAGTCTAAGGGAGAAATGTTGGGGGTTGGGAGTAGACACTATAGATTCCGGTAATGAGTTCCACGCGTCGACGACACGATTGTTAAAGTCATATTTTTTACAGTCAAGTTTGGAGCGGTTAATATTAAGTTTGAATCTGGTGCATGCTCTTGTGTTGTTGCAGTTGAAGGTGAAGTAGTCGTTGACCGGAAGGACATTGCAGCATATGATCTTGTGGGCAATACTTAAATCGTGTTTTAGGCGCCGCAATTCTTTGCAGCCCTCTCTAAGTCACCTCCCAATAATCTGGGTCCTTAGTTCACCTACCTCAGAAGGAGCGAAGGCTGAGTCAACCTTGAGCCAGTGGTGAGATTTGAACTGGTGAACTACAGCCAACAGTCAGCAGAAGCAGCTTGCAGTACTGCTCTCTAAGCACTGCGCCACCAAGGCTCATCATATGCCATGGGTGACTACATACTTACTCTCACATTGTCAAAGTTATGTCAATTCAGTTCCTAATCATCATCATCACCAACAACAACTAAACTAAACAATTTAAAAGCTTGGATTCAGTGTATCATATTGCCTATGTTACTTTTTACTAGATACTGATTTGTAGCCTATCCCTTTGCCTTCCACACTGAATGAACAATAGGATTTGTAGTCAAGCCATAAGAAATGAGTTTGCCTCTTCCCCTTATGATCTGTTTCTTCCTTGTGTTTTTCAACTTGATGCTTTAGTGCAATGCTCAAAGGGAGTGGTGGCAGGTTGAAGATGAAATATTGTAGCCATGTGCAGACAATGCTAATGACATACACATCTGAAATTATAAACAATAGTGGGCTAGTCTGTGCAAAATAATGGAACTGGTGCTCTTCTTTATTAAAGTTATACAAAGAGCTTTTGTTTTCTTACCTATGTTGCTTAGGACTAGCCTGCTTAAGTAGGGGAAGTGACATTTTGAACACAAAAGCAAAGAAACTACATCTATCCATGCATGTATATTTTCACACACCTCACACTGTTCTAAGCCACAAATTATTGCAACAAATTAGAAGAAAGTCCACTCTGAATTGGTGCTATTTGAATTGAATTAGTGTCAGACCCTGCTCTATATTACTATCATTAACTATAAAATTTATGAAGGAACACTGAGAATTAATCTGCAAATATATACTAATTCACGCTGACCTTTTTCCAAGCCGAAGCCCTTTTTAGCACTCAGGGTAGGTTTAACATAGCCCTACTGAGTGTTGTTATAATACGCTGAATGGTTGTCCGTAATTATATAATGCAAATGACATTTGCTTTTTTTGTTTGAGCATATTCCCTCAGATGTTTCCTTCTTTTTATCACGCTCCTCACACATCTGTGTCCCTAAAATGGCAGCATAACCCCTCCTCTTTTGGTCCCCAAGTTCCTCTTTCTGTCTTTGCCGCCTGTCACATAGCAGCACCAAACAGTTTGGAATGAGCTGGGTTATGACATATCCTTCTGACATAGGTTGGGCTGCCAGCTGGCTTGAACAGGTGTAGACTGATTCTCACCATCAAATGGCGACATAGATTTGGCACTGCCCCAGTGCACAGGCATGAAAAACCTGTTCTCTTCCAATTTTGGGGGAGGTGGAAAGTGGGCAGTTTGAGATAGATGAACTGCACTTCAATAAAACTTGCAGGGATTCATCCACCTTCCCCCTTGTCACTTGGTTTTAAGATTTTTCATCAGGATTCTCTGCAATCCAAACAAATGATTTGTTCCTTTGTCCTTTGTTCGATCCAATGAACTTTTCTGGCAGGAGCTCATTAGAGGTGTTGCTTTATAATTCATCATTTGAAGATCTACCTTTATTCCCTAGAAGATAGCCTTGGCTACACACACACACACACACACACACACACACACAAAAATAACCCTTAGGTATTTTTTTTTCACATTGTAGAGTAAACACAAATCACCAGTGTATGGCATCTGTATTGTTTTGTAACTTCTGCCTCCACAGTGCAATATAATTTTTAAAAGTGACCTATGATCACTGCTGGATTTTACTAATAGCAATAAATTCTGCAGGAGGATTAAGGAGCTTGTGTATTATCAGACTGCTAGATGGATGGGGCACACAGAGATGGAAAAGATCTAATCGATATAGAAGAATCATTGTCTAGAAGGAAGGAGCAAAGGAGAATTTCATTTGATCTGTATCAGAGGTGGGTTTTAACTTACCTTGCTGCTGATTCGTTTCCTCCCGCACTTCGCCAGGCACATGCGGTGGCAATTTTAAAAACAAATCCCCCCAAAGGTAGAAAACAAGATGGTGATGCATGCATAGTACTGTAAACCTGGCTTCTGCACATGCATGGAAGAAAAAAAATGGAAAAACGTTCAAAGAAAATTGGAATTTCCCCCCCAAGAAAAAAATTTGGGGAAAAAGATGGCAGCTCCATGGACTGACGCCAACCAAGCCAGTTCTGTGACATCATCATGACATCACCAGGGGGTTGCTACCAGTTCAAGCAAACCCACCTCTGATCTGTATATTTAAGAAAAATGACTTGAGTCACTTTTCATGGAATAATATGCACACTGGAATGCAATTAGGCAGCAAATGTCTCCAAATTTTGTAACATTATCCTGTTTTCAAAAATAATAAGGGGATTTGGGGAAATATACACACAATTTCAATGTAAATTCTTATTGTTCTTTAAATGGCTAAGACAGGACAGAATGAGCTTAAGTTAAATACAAAATGAAAATTGGCATGAATTAGAGATGAGCTGATCCTGTCATCCTCATAGTAATGACTTTTTTTTTGCACCTTGGCCTGTTTGAGCATTTGTGTGTGTGTGTGTTTCCTTTTTCTTCCCCACTTTTAACACACAGACAGCTACCTCACAGGCAGCATTTATGCTGCTCCTGGATTGGCTCCATGCCCCTGGTGGGCAGCTAAGCTGATTTATTTCTGGCTCAGCTGCAGCAAATCAGAAATCTGTGTGAGTGTCTCTGTGTTTGTGCTTACAAGGCTCCATCTCTGCAAAGGCTGGGCTGGGGCATTTTCCCATCAGCAGGAATGCCCAGCTGTTGGGGCCCTCCTGGGTTCAGGCCCAGTGGCATCAGGCCAAGTTGCTACCTTTCACAGTCCTTTTGCCTTGTGAGCAGCGAGATGCTGCCATTCTGGCTTCTTCCCATCCTAGGGAACAAAGGCAGGGTGCAGGGTCTTGATAGAGCACCCGCTTTATGAGATCCTATCCCACAAGGGTAGGAAGGAACATCTGGGGTTTCTAGAATGTGAAGAGTGGCTTTAAATGATTTCTGGCATGAAGGGTTGAAGGTAGGATGGATGTACCCAGAAAGAGGGGAATAAATAAATAAAAAGTAGTCACAAGGCACCTAGAATAGAATTGAATTCTTTATTGGCCAAGTGTGATTGGACACACAAGGAATTTGTCTTGGTGCATATGCTCTCAGTGTACATAAAAGAAAAGATACATTTGTCAAGAATCATAAGGTTCAACACTTAATGATTGTCATAGGGGTCAAATAAGCAATGAAGAAACAATCAATATTAATAAAAATCTTAGGATACAAGGAACAAGTTACAGTCGTACAGTCCTAAGTGGGAGGAAAAAGATGATAGGAATGATGAGAAAAAACTAGTAGAAATAGAAGTGCAGACTTAGTAAAAAGTTTGACAGTGTTGAGGGAATTATTTGTTTAATAGAGTGAAGGTGTTTGGGAAAAAACTGTTCTTGTGTCTAGTTGTCTTGGTGTGCAGTGCTCTGTAGCGACGTTTTGAGAGTAGGAGTTGAAACTGTTTGTGTTCAGGATGCGAGAGGTCAGTAAATATTTTCACTGCCCTCTTTTTGACTCGTGCTAGAAAAATTCAAATAAATTAATTAATGCAGCCAAATAATGGTTTTGTACAACCTGTCCAGCCTTTCAAGCTGACTGCAATGTTGAAGCAATGAAATAGTCTGCCTGGAAGCCTAGTCGCTTCTCCAGCATGAGAAGTTTAGAGCTGGATGGCCAACTGTCACGAGATGGTTTAATGGATTCCTACACAAGGCAGCAAATTAAGATTTTTTCAGTGTGGTGTCCTTGGTTCTCTCTGGTTGAGGTAATTAGGGGACTAGACTGGAGGCTATAATATATCAAGAAAGGTTGCTGGAATTGGGTATTAGGGCTGACATGATAGCAGGAAGCCTTGCTACAATGTGTGTTAATTGTGGGCAATTGTTTCATTTTCCTCTTCTCTCCACAGTTTGTGTTTCCTGGGGTAAGCACAATGACATCTACAAATGATGTAGATGTCATTGTAGATATCCTGTCTTCAGATTTTGGAGATATCCTATACTGAATAATAGAGAGTTCTTGATTTATTGCCTATGTGTATTACTTCTGGGTGTCCCAAATATACTTTTTGAAAAGGCAATTGAACTTTGTTTTTCTTTAAAGTGGTTTCACTTCTTATCCAAGAACATAACACTTTTCATCCAGCAGCAGAACTGAGGAAGCTCCTTAGATGAGGAGCAAGGAAAAGCAAAGTCCAGTTGCCTTTTGAAAAAGCACCTTTGGAACAACTATGACCTGAATGATTGACATTCTCTATAGACATTGCTTCTTGTCATTAGCTCCAACAACACAATATAACTCCAAGTAAATTAAACTTCTGTGAAATCAAACTGTCCACTTAGGAAGCAATACTGATTGACAATCAATTTCACATGCTGCTCATCTCTATATATATATTGTTGTGAGTTTGGGTTTTCCCCTGTGTAATATTTTGAGTGTCTTGGCAATGTTTTGGGAAAATCATATTCGTTATCATCAGGCTGAAGTTATTGTCATGCTGCTTTGAGTATGGTTATATATATACAGTATGTGGGTATGGGTGTGGGTGATGGGTGTGTGGATGTGTGGGTGTGGGTTCAGCTTCAAGATTGATGTTGCAATTAAACTGGATGGTAAACTGGGGCATGAAGAGTAGTGGTGAAACATCTGGACTAAATTTCTCCTGCACATTTAAATTGTTCATGCAGAATGAAATAATAATGTTGATCCTAAACTGAATTAATCTCGGGCTTTGGTTCATATTTGCAAATTATTGTTTTGAACTGCATGTCCATTAGTTGACCAAGCATAAGTATACTGAAAAAAAAAAGGCAGGTAATCTTTGATTTATGACCACAACTTAACCCAACATTTCCTAATTGATACATTTATAAATGAGTTTTGTCCCATTTTATGACCATACTGGCCACATTTATAATGTGACTCATTAAGTGAACGTGTCTTCCCAATTGACTTTGCTTGTCAGAATGTTGCAAATTGTGATCACATGACCCCGGGACATTGCAACCACCATAAATATGAACCAGCTGCCAAGCATCCAAATTTTGTTCAAATGACCATTGGTAGGCTGCAATGACTTAATTGTGGAAAACAGTCACCACTCATTTTATTCAGGGCCATTGTAACTTCAAACATTCATTAAACGAACTGTTATACTACCTGTATTACAAAAGGAAATGTATATAGACCCACAATATACAGCAGTCAACTGTAACATTTTTAAAATAATGTTTGTTAATTGGTTTATCCTTTAGAAGTCCAGAGTTGGTTTGGATATTAAAATGAGTGGCATATACAGTAAATAGAATAGAGTGAGTAGAGTAGGGTAGGGTAGGGTAGAGTCCTATGGAATGGAGAGGAGTGGAGTGGGATGGGATGGGATGGGATGAGATGGGATAGGATAGGATAGGATAGGATAGGATAGGATAGGATAGACCAGACCAGACCAGACCAGACCAGACCAGACCAGACAGACCAGAAAGTTAGAAGACATCTTGGACATCTTCTAGTCCAACCCCCTGCTCAGGCAGGAAACCCTATACTAGTGTATGGAGAACCTTTTTTGATTTGCATGCTAAAAGGGGGAGTATGGGTGTGGTAGCATGTGTGCACATGTCCAAACTCCCTCCCCCATGCACACGCTGTTCTTGTGCACAATTGCCCCCATCCCTGTGCATGTGCCCTGTGCATAGGCCTCACTGAAGTCTGGGACAGTGAAAAAATGGGCAGAAAAACGGACTTCTGGTTTGCCCATTGTGCTGTTTTTTTCACTTCTGGAGGGTGAAACAGCCTTCCCCAAGGCCAAAAGTCAGCTGGCCAGTGCATGCATGCACATAGGAGCTGACATAGGGCAACATCTCACGTGCCCTTCGATATGCCTCCGTGTGCTACCTGTGGCATGTGTGCCAAAGGTTTGCCATCCCAGCCCTATATCATTTCAGACAAATGGCTATCTTCCTAAAGACTTCCATTGTTGGAGCCTTCACAACTTTCAATGGCTTTATAGTAGTGTTTCCCAACCTTGGCAATTTGAATATATTTGGACTTCAACTCCCAGAATTCCCCAGCCAGCAAATGCTGGCTGGGGAATTCTGGGAGTTGAAGTCCAGATGTCTTCAAGTTGCCAAGGTTGGGAAACACTGCTTTATAGATACAGATTTTCCCAGTCTGTATATGCAGCTGCTGATTTCTCAGTTAAAACCTGCCATCATCTGTGCCTTTGAAACCCACACACGTACATTTCAATAGCTTTTCATAGGCAAGGCTGTGTGTTTATTTATTAATATATATTTCGTTTACTAGATTTGTTGACGATGTCACATTACATCTTTTACTGTCTACAATATTTTTTTCTGGAGTATAATTTTTAAATGGCCCAGTTAAGACAAACATCCCCTATGTTGATTTGGTTTTTTTTTGGTCAATCTCATGTTGACATTTGCAACTTGAGATAAAAGGATGGGGTAATTCTAAACAAACTTTACGGAGTGTCCCTAACTTTTTTTAGCTGTATGCCACAAAGGCAACACTTTGGATGTTTAATATTACTGAAACAGTAGGGTTTATATAAAAGTGCTATGCTGAAATACAGTAATTTAGTATGGACCAAGATCTGAACTGAAATATATAGAACACTGCAATGATGCTACAAAAACATTTTTTTCTCTCCCTCTCCAATGCTTAATTAGGATGCAAATAATGATTATTTTAAGCTTTACAAAAGAATTCATTGCATATTAGAGTGTCTGTTTCATGCAGCTCATGTGATAAAATTCTCACCAGTCTTAAAATGACAGATGTAATATTACCTTTAATAAGTGTCTACCGATGCATGCAAATTGAATTAAATAGTGGGAGTACAAATTTGTCTGATAATTAAGATAAAATTTCATGTCAGCTTAAGCCCTGGTGTATATTAGTAACCCTGTATACTTCTTTAGCCACTGTTCGCAACCAATTATTTTAAATGTCGAATTCCTGATTACTGCTAATATGCGGACTTAAGAAATGTTTAAAAATGATCTATGGAAATTATTAAGCAAACAATAGACTTCTTTTTAAGAGCATCTTCAGTGTGGGCAAATTATTGCTATAATTTCAAAAGTCGCCTAGATTGCTAAATTGTAGTAAATTTCAGATACATTTTTATAAAGCTAATGCTTCTTTGAAGATACAGTCACAGTGTAATGTAATTTATCCAATAAGATTCTGTCCAATACTTATCTTAATTTGAGATGAGTGATGCTGAGAGGGTCTATTCGATCAGGTATGAATGCTATTAAGGGAAGAGAGCCAATTTAGTACATTTTAGCCAATTATGGCTTTGCGCGCATATAATTCTTGTGTAAAAGAGGAATGGTGTATAATTTTGCTGGTTTACATTTTATTGAATTCCTCTTTGTGGGTTAAGATACAAAAAGTCTATTAGATTTATCATTAAAAAATTAATGCAGTGATTACAGTAGAGAATGGAAGCAACAGAAGGAAGAGTTTCTAAAGTAATGACCAAATAAGAGGGTTTTTGTCTGGGGCAAATATGTAAGATGAAGGAACGAAGTACATTCAAACTTGCAAGAATCTACTACTGTAACTTTATAATAAAAGTACAGGTAGTCCTAGACTTACAACAGTTTGTTTAGTGTTCTGGTCCAAGCGTAGAAAGCCAACTGATTTTTGGCTTGCACAGAGGCTCTGGGAGGGTATTTTGGTTTCCAGAGAGCCTCCAGTGGTAGGGGGGCATTTTTACCCTCCCCTGGCTCCAGGGAAGCCTTTCGAGCTTGGGGAGGGTGAAACACGAGCCTACTGGGCCCATCAGAAGTTGGAATACAAGCTGTTACTCTGGGGGGTGGGGGAAGCAATTTTTGCCCTCCCTCTGCATTGAATTATGGGTGTGGGTACTCACGCATGCACGATAACATGCATGCACACTCTTTCAGCACCTGAGAAAAAAAAGTTTCGCCATCACTGGCACTGTACCCTTTAAGGTGCGCGCCCGCATGCCCGCGCACCCCAAAAAACCCCTCTGGACCCCCTTTATCAAGGCCGCACAAGGAGCCACGGCCACCCCACCCCCAGCACCTCAGGCCCCCTCGCACCCCTGGCTTCTCGCCGCTGGCCCCCACCCGCCCGATCCACCCCTCTTTCTCCTCCTCTGCTTCCCACCTTGGGGCGTGGCTCCTCCCGCTGCAGTGGCTGCAGCGGCTGCAGCTTCTCATCCTCCTGATCTGGCCGCTAGCTGCTCCAAATGCTTTGGTAATGCCCTCCTCGCCCCTCTCGCAGTCCCTTCGCCGAGAGGGGCGGCATACAAATCTAATAAATAAATAAATAAGAAAGAAAGAGAGAGGGGGGAGAGAGGAAGGAAGAGAGTGAGAGAGAGTGAGAGAGAGGAAGAAAGCAAGAGAGAGAGAGAGAAAAAATAAGAGAGAGAGAGAAGAGTGGAAGGTTGCAGAATGGGGCATAACTCACTTAACGACCGCTTTTGTAATTATGCTTCCAACTGTGGTTGTAAGTTGAGGAGTCATGTTATGCATACTATTGTGCTAAGCTGCATTTTCTTTCCTTATCTTAAAGATAAGTGATACAGTCAGGAGATCAACAAAACAAGGAATTCCTGTGAAACTATTAATGGTGGACTCTAAAGGGGCAACTTGTTATTTCAGTTTGAGAAACACCATCACTTTCTAGAGCAAAAGCAAAGGAAACATCAAGTCTAGGACAACTTTGACTTAGAGATTGCCTTCCATTCAGGAATTTACCACTAAGGAAACATGGGCCTTCTGCTAACAAGTTGAGAAAGAGCCCTGGTGGCGTAGTGGTTAGAATGCAGTATTGCAGGCTAATTCTACTGACTGCCAGCCATTTCATACTCCCCGGCTCAAGGTTGATTTATACTTTCATCCTTCTGAGGCCAGTAAAATGAGGGCCTGGATTGTTGGGGACAATATGCTGATTCTGTAAACCACTTAGAGAGGGTTGTAAAGCACTGTAAAGTGGTATATAAGTCTAAGTTCTATTGCTATTGCTATAATATCCCAGCATTCCAGGGTCTGAATCAAAAGTGCTAAAAGAATTAGAATGCTATTCTTTTTAGCCCACTAATATTTATTTTAGTGAGAAAAGAAGCGCCAAATGTGGCGCAGTGGTTACAGTGCAGCACTGCATGCTACTTCAGCTAACAGCTAGCTGTAGTTCAGCAGTTCAAATCTCACCATCAGCTCAAGATTGACACAGCCTTTCATCCTTCTGAGGTGGGTAAAATGAGGACCCGGATTGTTGGGGGCAATATGCAGATTCTGTAAACCACTTAGAGAGGGCTGCAAAAGCACTATGAAGCAGGTATATAAGTCTAAGTGCTATTGCTATTGCTATCAACGTCAAGTTTGGTCACTTAGTTAAAATCTGTGTCATTGGATTGTCAGATATGGTATTGCTATTGTTCCCTTGCTTGGAGAAAGCAAGAGCATGTCTATCTCAGATACCCTACCGGTGGTTTGCCTTTTTCTCTGTTCCCATCGGCCTTCAGTTGCAGCTCATCTAATTCCAACTAGTTCTCAGAGCCAAACCTAGCTTCTCATTACCCAATAGACTGGGAGATAATTACTCTATTATTCAAGAAGTATATGGCAGAGTAATGAGTTGAACCCAACCACCTGTATCAGGTTGCTAGCTGGTATGCGCCACATTGCACACCAGTAGTGAAAATGGATCTGTGCGCGCAGCTTCGTGTCGCCGGCATGAGTGCGAGTCCCAGTGAGATTTTGCTTCTGCAGAACTACTGGCTGAAAATTAAATAGTTTTTAATTAAACTCTCCCAGCTCTCCAGCCTTGCAAACTAAGGCCACACAACTAGCAGTAAATGTGAAACTGCTTTAGTGGCATTGTCTCCCATTGTTGTAATTTATGTCTAATTGCAAAGAACAGGGTTGCATTGCCCAATGTGCAGAATTGCAGAGCTGAAGAGAGAGAGAGAACAGAAAGCCAAGAATGGTCTAACCAAATTTTAATAAAACAGAAGAGCCTACGATGAACCATTGCCACCCTGTTCCTGCCACGCCATTACATCATGGTTGGACAGCAGAAGGCCAGAGGTGGATTTTACATCTCAATTTTCACCATTTCAGTGGAATGACCCTGGCAAGTGAGAGATAAACCCCAGCAGATTGTTTTTGTTTCAGGATGTCTCAACTGAAGCTTCTATAACTGCGGTTACATGCCTACATACATACCTGTCAGGCTATTCCCTACTGGGGCATGCAACATTGCCCCAAGTGCAAAAAAAAAAAGCAAGAAATTGTAAGGAAAAAAGTGAACACATGACATAGGAGGAAAGGAAAGGAAATGTAGATAAAACTAATTTTAATGAAAACCTTTCCTTTCATTTCTCCATAATGTTCAGCCCTGCAAACATTCTTGCTTCCGCCCCGCATCCATACACAGATTCATACAGAGGTTTGTTGTGTTCTTCAGATATATATTATATATATATATATATATTCAAGTCCCAGTGGGTATGGCTAGCTGATGAGGCCAAAATAAGGCCAAAATAGATCTATCCTAGTCTCCCTTAATTTTCAAATTCAGCAAAAAACCATGTGACACATACAGATAGAATTGTCAGCTATCAATAAAATTAACTGCCTTGAAAATGGCCCTGGATTGGGCTGAGAGGCAAATAAGGAGCTATGATGTTCCTTCAATACACCAGGGTGATTCGACACAAAAATATGTAACCCTTCCCTGGTGCAGAGCTGAAGGGATGGATACTTTAGCCTAGAGGATAATTCTCTGCCTTACAAGGCAAAGGTTTCAGGTTCAAGTCCCAGTGGGTATGGCTAGCTGATGAGGCAAAAAAATAGGGCCGAAATAGATCTATCCTAGTCTCCCTTAATTTTCAAATTCAGCAAAAAAACATGTATGTGTGTGTGTGTGTGTGTGTGTGTGTGTATATATCACATATTTTTTGCTGAATTTGAAAATATATGTATCACATTTTATCACATCCGACAGAAAACACACACAGAGACACACAAACACGCACATATATGTGTGTGTGTATATGTGTATGGATGGACGGATGAATGTTTTCATAGATTTTCACGGGTACAGGTATGAAAGTCTTGGCATATTAGTGTTTGCCCTAGCCCAAGGACAAAAGCACCAGCCTGAAGATGCTCCATCCGATTATAAAATCGTCGAGCCCGTTGGCAAAATCAGGTCTTGCGAAAGAGTGTCATATATGTGGTATTAGGGATGTGTTACTTAGGAACATGAATAAATGCCCTCATTCACGAATATTGTTGAATGAATCTGGGCCAAAATGTGCACCCAGTATGAAAAATGTGTGTGTGTGTGTGTGTGTGTTTGTGTATACAGTCTAACACCCCTAACACCATCAAATGAATTAAGGTGGCTTTACTATCTTACTAAGTGTAAGATGCATGAGATTTCAGTCTTAACGAAGCTGAAAATTATCCCCACACATTTTGACCCAATGCTCTTATGTGGTGTATATGAATGTCAGGTTGTAATGGGCAAAAGCACATGCATTCTGCAAGTCTACTCCTATTCTTCACTTCAGGCAGAGCAAAAGGGTTTCACGCAGACAGGCGCTCCTAACTATAAATGACTATCCGATCTGCATTCTTCAGGGCAGGCCCGCTAGGCTCATCTCAGGCTGAGACTATGCTGGGGAAAAAATGGCTAACTGTGGTCTTTAATTTGTCAATAATGATTTTAGACTGTGACCCTTAATAGGACTTTGTCACATTTGCCGTGATTTATGCCTAGCATGATGACATCAGTACCAATACTGCTGATAAAAGAACACTTATATTGAAGCAAACAGGATGATGAATGGAGTACAAGTCTACTTACTCATCTCATTACCGGCTCTTCTGTTCACCAAAGAGCTAATGTAGCGAGTCATTGTGTGCCTTGGGAGTATTTTGCAGATTGAATTTAATGGCAGACAGGCAGGATACATAGACTTGCACTAGGTTTGACATGACAAGGTAGCACATATATATGTATGTATGTATGTATGTATGTATGTATGTATGTATATGTGTAACATATTTTTTGCTGATAATGAAATGGAAGGGTTATTATTATAGATATATCTATCTATCTATCTATCTATCTATCTATCTATCTATCTATCTATCCATCCATCCATCCATCCATCCATTTATACACATACACATATAACAAATACATACACCCATCACACACAGAGGCAATCAATCATCCCATTCAGTAAAGTAAGTGATAAATATTAACTTACTTTTTCAAATCAAATTATAAACAGGAGAAAAATGAAATTGTCATCATCATTATCACCATCTTCATCAGCTTTGTCTATATAGCTATGGTGACAAAAATGGTTGAACGCAATATCAATCCCAGGATTTCAATGCTGACCAGCTCAAGGTTGATTCCGTCTTCCAACCTTCTGAGGTCAGTAAAATGAGGAGCCAGGTTGCTGGGTGGCAATATGCCAACTCTGTAAACCATTTAGAGGGAGTTGTGAAGCACTATGAAGCAGTATATGTCTAAGTGCTATTGCTAAAGGCTATAACTAAATATTTCACACGTATGGAACCAAGGTTTGTTGTGAATTCCTCAATCTCCTTTGGGTGGCATACAAATTGAATGAATGAATGAATGAATGAATGAATGAATGAATGAATGAATGAATGAACTAACTTATTACAAACGTTTGTGCTTCTAAGACTGAGGAGGTGGCACTTCTTAGGGATAGAATTTTTCATTGTTCTTGCCCTCTTTCTTTTTCTCCTTGACTGTCCACCCAGTACAAAACCTCTAGATCCATGATTCTCAACCCTAAAAGTCATGCACCTAGGAGCTACCTTAGATACTATTTCATTCCTTTTTATTAGCCTTCTCCCAGGTGATTTCCTCTAATTGTGTTGTGACTATACTCCTAGAATTACCAATCTGTGCAATGTCAAATTACAAGAGATGAAGCTGGCCAGGCAATTGCAATCTCAACAGATATGGCTGTCACATTGATCGAGTGATTTTTCAAAAAAAAAAAAAGATTGGTTGATTGATTGAGTATTCAGTTTTGTTCCATTCCTTTTCCATCCTGATGTGTAAAACTATGTTATTTAAGGTAGCCACTTGAGGCATCTCTATTGGATAATGTACAATCTATCCAATAACTATCTAAGATATTATTTTTCATGCGGCCTGTTAAAAAAACAAAAACAAAACAGGAATTAAATTACTACAAATTTCTGGGGAATGAAATGGGGATATGACTTCACTCTATTAGTCTCTATATATAAAGTCTCTCCATGAGCTGTGTTGTCACAGTGGTTAGAGTGCAGTACTGCAGGCTACTTCTGCTGATTGCCGATTACCAGCAGTTTGAATCTTACCAGCTCAAGGTTGACTCAGCCTTCCATCATAGAAACATAGAAACATAGAAGACTGACGGCAGAAAAAGACCTCATGGTCCATCTAGTCTGCCCTTATACTATTTCCTGTATTTTATCTTACAATTAATATATGTTTATCCCAGGCATGTTTAAATTCAGTTACTCTGGATTTACCAACCACGTCTGCTGGAAGTTTGTTCCAAGGATCTACTACTCTTTCAGTAAAATAATATTTTCTCACGTTGCTTTTGATCTTTCCCCCAACTAACTTCAGATTGTGTCCCCTTGTTCTTGTGTTCACTTTCCTATTAAAAACACTTCCCTCCTGAATCTTATTTAACCCTTTAACATATTTAAATGTTTTGATCATGTCCCCCCCCCCTTTCCTTCTGTCCTCCAGACTATACAGATTGAGTTCATTAAGTCTTTCCTGATACGTTTTATGCTTAAGACCTTCCACCATTCTTGTAGCCCGTCTTTGGACCCGTTCAATTTTGTCAATATCTTTTTGTAGGTGAGGTCTCCAGAACTGAACACAGTATTCCAAATGTGGTCTCACCAGCGCTCTATATAAGGGGATCTCTTCCTGCTTGTAACACCTCTAGCTATACAGCCAAGCATCCTACTTGCTTTTCCTACTGCCCGACCACACTGCTCACCCATTTTGAGACTGTCCTTCCAATATTAGTAAAATGAAGACCCAGATTGTTGGGGGCAATATGCTGACTCTGTAAACTGCTTAGAGAGGGCTGTAAAGCATTGTGAAGTGGTATATAAGTCTAAGTACTATTCCTTTTATATAGGCATACAGCATAAGGGATGTGAAGCCTATGGCTATCTGGTAGTTGTTGAGTTATCACTGCCCCAATGTTCCCAACGGGATTGCTTGAAGTTCTGAGACAGCTATATCTGGAGAGCAAATTCCATGCAACAGTTTAAAATGTCCTGATTAGAGTTGACTTTCTTGGATTAGTCCTTTGAATGTGCAGGAGCTTTGCAAGATAGTGGCAGGCCTCATCTTATTTCAGGAGGTTTTGCATGTGTGAACTTCCCAGCATCCCCTGCCCAAAGTCGTTAACAAATATTAGTCTAGTTACTCAAGGTAAATAATTTATACATTAACAACTTCTCTAATGAGATCAGCTTCTTGAAGCATAAATGCGGTGGCCTATTAATGAAAAAAGCTGCTAGCATAATAAGAAAGGCAAAGGAATTCCCATGAGTTCTCCAAGTCATGTGGATGTCACCAATAATTCTCCCGGCCATTGTGAGCCGGTGATTTCGCATGTAGAGAGGGATGTTAAAAGCAGTTTTATTAGTTGGGTTTTAGTGCCGTGGCCAGCTGCACTCTTTGCTGTATAAAAGATAATTACTTCCAATAGTATCAAGCTAATTGATTGCTAATTAAATCAATTGGCACTCTAACCGCTGTCAGGGAGTGACAGATTAGCCAGTCACATGACTGCACGTTGGTAATGAAAAGTGGACATGGTCTGGGTGTGATTGACATAGTGGATGAGAAGTGATTTGGGATCTCATCGGTCGTCATGAAGAGGGCATGGCAAACATGATTGATTCAATGGTGACTGTCAGAGAGAAAATGAGAATTGAATGGTATTTTGTGTCGGCCTTGGAAATACACCACATGATGCTTCACATTGTTTGCATGGAAATAAGCCAGATAGAAGTCGTTTGCAAATGTAAGAGAGAGAGAGAGAGAGAGAGAGAGAGAGAGAAATTTGTTGAGTGGGAGGGAACTGGGAGAGAAAGTAATTAAAGTTAGCAAACTTGAGAAAGGGACAGAAGAAAAGTAGAAAAATAATGCTGGTACAGAGGACAGGGGGAAATGATCTATCATCTATGTTTGTCCTGTAAACCATTTTGACTTTATTGTCTCAAATGGTACTTGTTCACTTCCCAGTATGATTTTGTTGATGTGCTTCAGGTAAGACCTGTCCTAACAGATTTCTATTGTTGGAAGCCCTTTTTAGGAGAAAAAAAATCTTCTTACAATAAAAATATATTCTATTATCTGATCATGTAAATTTCCTTTCTTTCTTTTATCACATATGTGTATGTGAGTGAAAGGGTCTTCCTTAAAATAAACCATTTACTGGCTCCATAATAGCTTTTCTTCATTGTGGTAGCATTAAGAGGCTAAATTGACCATGGCTAAGTTCAATAACTGATAAATACATTTATTTGTTTGTCTGTTTGTCTGTTTGTCTGTTTGTCTGTTTGTCTGTTTGTCTGTTTGTCTGTTTGTCTGTTTGTCTGTTTGTCTGTTTGTCTGTTTGTCTGTTTGTCTGTTTGTCTGTCTGCCTGCCTGTCTGTCTGTCTGTCTGTCTGTCTGTCTGTCTGTTTGTCTGTTTGTTTGTCTGTCTGTTTGTTTGTTTGCTGGTTTATTTAATTTGACTTCTATGCTGCCCAATCCCAAAGGACTCAAGGCGGCTTGCAACAATATAAAATTACAATATAAAATTACAAACAGCAATAAAAAGAAGTCAAGAAAAAAATCTAATTACTAAAACCGTAGCTAAAACTCGTATTGGGACAACTCAACAACATGCGTACATACCATTCATCCACAATCATGTTCATACAAATGGTCAAGCTAGTTGTTAATTTAGGGGGGCCAGGCCTGCCTCCTGCTCAATTAGAAAAACCCTATACAATTTCAGACACCTCTGTGGCCTTACAAAAAGCGAGCAGGGTAGGAGCATTACGGACATTGGGGGGAAGTTGATTCCATAGAGTGGGGGCGGCAACAGAGATGGCTCTACCCCGAGGTCCCACCAGTCTACATTGCTTGGCTGATGGGACCTGGAGGATGCCAACTCTGTGTGCTCTAACTGGTCTCTGGGAGGTATGTGGCAAGAGACAGTCACATTGATCTGACAATAACAAAGTTTGAATGGATTAGGATCACACATAAGAACATAAGCACATAAGAAGAGCCTTGCTGAATCAGGCCAAAGCCCATCAAGTCCAGCATTCTGTGTCACACAGTGGCCCACCAATTGTCCATAGGGATCTTGAGCAGAAGGAGAAGGCAAGACCCTCCCTTTCCCCTGACCCCCAACAAATGGTACTCAAGGGAATCCTGCCTGCCTCAACCAACATAGAGGCGGCACATGGACATCAGTTTAATAACCACCAATACACTTGCCATCCCTGAATCTGTCTAATCCTGCCTTGAAGCTATCAAGGCTGATAGCTGTCACGACCTCTTCTGGAAGTGAATTCCATAAACCAATGACCCTGTGGGTAAAGAAATATTTCTCTTGATTTGTCCTCACTTTCTTACCTATGAGCTTTAGGGAGTGCCCCCTTGTCCTAGTATTGTGTGGTAGAGAAAATAATTTTATAAATAACACAGAATCCACTTTTGTGACTGAACTATGAAAGGTTTCTATTTGAACACATAAACACCGGCCATTGACTGCCAGTGCCATTAACAGAAGAGATTCTTAAGTCCAGGAGGGGAGGAAGAAATCCAAGTGGTTTCCTGAAGTTGGCAGCCACAGGGAACTTGACAGAAGCTGCATCATACTGTTCATTCAAATTCAGCTTGCAATCCATTGCTATTCCACAAGCATTTTCACAAGAACCATTACAAAGGCAGGGATTCTATTTGTTTTCTTCTGAAAATAAAATTTGCACTTGCCTATGTGAAACTTTATACTGTTCATTGTAGCCCATGTTTCTCACCTAATAAGAATACTTGAATGCTTGTTCCCCACTAGTGGCATTCATATGGAGCAATGCATCTGGAGTGCTCTCCCTTAGTACATCTGTTTGACTTTGAGGCATGTACAAAAGTGGTAGGACTTCTTTGACTGTCCTGCCTCAAATGTTATCTTGACTTTTGTTGACCCTTTTATACACTCTGCAGTGTCCCATCCAATTTTGGGTTTTGGGTAGTTTTTCATCCAAGCCATTAATTAAAGTAAAGAAGAATAGTGATTTTGGCACTGGACTTTTCTTGATTCCACTTAATTCTTGATTTAAACTTGATTCCAATCTCCCTTGAGGAGTACAATCACAAAGAAGTACTCTTCAAGAACAACTTATAGAATAGAATATAATTTTATTGGTCAAGTGTGATTGGATATACAAGGAATTTGTCTTGGTGTATATGGTCCCAGTGTACATAAAAGAAAAGATACATTTGTATAGAGTCGAGTCGAGTCAAATAGAATAGAATAGGATTGGATGGAATAGAATAGAATAGAATTCTTTATTGGCCAAGTGTGATTGGACACACAAGAGGTTTGTCTTTGGCGCATGTGATCTCAGTGTACATAAAATAAAATATACACTTGTCAAGAATCATGAGGTACAACACTTAATGATTGTCATAGGGTACAAATAAGCAATGAGGAAGCAATCAATATTAATAAAAATCTTAAGGATACAAGCAACAAGTTACAGTCATAAAGTCATAAGTGTGACTTTATGGTGATAGGAATGATGAAAAAACTAGTGGTAATAGTAGTGCATGCTTAAAAAATAGTTTGACAGTGTTGAGGGAATTATTTGTTTAGTAGAGTGATGGTGTTCGGGGAAAATGTTCTTCTGTTTAGTTGTCTTGGTGTGCAGTGCTCTGTAGCGATGTCTTAAGAGTAGGAGTTGAAACAGTTTATGTCCAGGATGCGAGGAATCAGTAAATATTTTGAAAGCCCTCTTTTTGAATCATGCAGTATACAGGTTCTCAATGGAAGGCAGGTTGGCAGCAATTATTTATTCTGCAGTTCTGATTATCCTCTGAAGTCTGTGTTGGTCTTGTTGGGTTGCAGAACCAAACCAGACAGTTATATAGGTGCAGATGACAGACTCAATGATTCCGCTGTAGAACTGTATCAGCAGTTCCTTGGGCAGTTTGAACTTCCTGAGTGGATGCAGAAAAAACATTCTTTGTTGTGCTTTTTTGATTTACGTTTTTGATATTATGTGACCATTTTAAGCCTTGAGATATCATAAGGTACAAGACTTAATGAAAATCTGGGTACAAATAAGCATTTAAATCATATTAGGAACTAGTCAATACAAGCACCTAGTCAATAAAAGCTTGTATCCACTAGGATACAAGCACCAAAGTTACAGTCATACAGTCATTTGTGAGAAGAGATGGGTGATGGGAATGATGAGGAAATTAATAGTAGTGCAGATTTAGGAAATAGTTTGACAGTGCTAAGGGAATTATTTATTTAGCAGAGTGATGGCGTTCGGGGAAAAACCTCTTCTTGTGTCTAGTTGTTCTAATATGCAGTGCTCTGGCTTATGAGCCAGCTATGTATCCATTAAATCAGTGTTTCCCAACCTTGCAACTTGGAGATGCGTAGACTTTATGAATGCTCGCTGGGGAATTCTGGGAATTGAAATCCCCTCATCTTCAAGTTGCCAAGGTGGTGAAACACTGCATTAAAATAACAGAATAATGGAGTGGGAAAGGATATTGGAAGTCTTCTAGTCATCCAATATGTCTTCTAGTCCCACAAATAATAGACTTGCTAATCAGCAAATCAGACATTTTGCTGAATACACCACTTTTTTCATTTCCCCCGTGGATATAGGAAGAAACCCCTCACCTGTGGTTACTATTTTAACATTGCTTCTGTGCAGTCATATGCTGTATTCTAATAATGAACAGTTCTTGGCTGACTGGTAAACAGCAAACTTACAATGAATGATGTGATTTTTTTTTTCCTACAGCCAAATGCTCCTTGGAGATTAAAAAGAAATATAGGAAAGTGTTGAAACTTGGAAATTGGAGGGGAAAATATTGAAAGGACGTTTATGCAAATAGTGCTACGTGACTGGACAGTGTCCAAAGTTGCATGTCCTCATGGTGCAAAGTTGCCTGATGTAAATTGGCATAAAAAGAACCACTCCAAAAGCTTTGCCGCTTCAAATAGGATAACTAGAAAAGGATAGCAAATGTAAAGCCCCGAATGACCAAAAAAACTCCCAGTAGATTAAAAAAAAGAAGGGCAGATGAATGAGAAAGGCATTTTGGGTGCCGAAAAAGATAAAACGGTACTAGCGAATGCCAAGTGGGATAGAGTACGAGATGTTGCTCACTCTTCACAATGCCACTCGCTGCTTATCTTGCCCTGATTCTTCTGTTCCAGGAGAAATGTCCCCAGAAGATAAATGGCCACAAAGTGCCGGAAACACTTGAAAGATGGGATTTAACAACAGACAACTGCCAAACCAATAGCACCCCAATGACAGTACAAATACCGAGGCATTTTAACATAAACTCTTGTGCCTCTGTGACCCAGCACAGGTTTCCTGTGATAAAGAGCTAATGCGGTATACCGATTGCCCTTGCTGGCCTATTTTTTTTCATTATGTTTACAGCATGTGATAAGCACCAGCCAGGATAGGAAGATACAGTAGCTAGGACACTGCATTTGTACTCCAAAGCTTCTCCTTTCAGCCAAGGGAGCCGGGTGCGGGAAAATCCTCTAATCCACAGAGGAGGGGAAAAAACAGAGATGCGCTCACAACCACGGATTGCAAAACCTTTGAAAAGGTTATTACAGTTGGTATCATCCAGCAAGAAGCTTATATAGTTTAGTAAGAAGAGCTGGCGGGTTCATTATTTTTTCCACTTATCAGGTGCTTTATTATTATATACACAACAATGTGAAATCGCACCTGTCAGTTCTTTAGCTGCTGTCTTACACATTGAGTTTTTCCCTAGAGCCTAAAGTGTTATAATGTACTGGCGTAACTTAAGTGTGGATCCAAGCAGTGTGGCCTTTTGTGATGGACAGATGGAAATATTGTCAATGCTCATATTTTCTAAGGGCAATCCAAGATTTTGTGGCATGGCATCCAGAGTACTGATAACCACTTACACCACCATGGATATTTTATTTTTATTTTTATTTTTATTTTTATTTTTATTTTTATTTTTATTTTTATTTTTATTTTTATTTTTATTTTTATTTTTATAATTTTTATAATTTTTATAATTTTTATAATTTTTATAATTTTTATAATTTTTATAATTTTTATAATTTTTATAATTTTTATAATTTTTATAATTTTTATAATTTTTATAATTTTTATAATTTTTATAATTTTTATAATTTTTATTTATTTATTTATTTATTTTTAATTTTTATTTAACATGATACTCAGTCAACTGAACGTTTAAAAATGTATCACAAATATTATTGAGAGGCACTGATAGTTGATATGGGTTGCTGCCATCTCTCAGGAGAGAGATGCCTGCGGCGCAGGAGAGCACTATGCCTGTGGTGCCCCTGCAGGCAAGGTAAGGGCTGGGCGGGCCACTCACAGCGCGGCACGTTGGGTGGCAGCGGGTGGTGGTGGTGAGGGAAGCCACCGTGAGAGGCGCGTGGGCAGAGGTGGGCTTCTAGCTGGAACAGTAAATTGGGCTCATGAATGCTTACAGGGCCAGAGTGATTTTGCTTCTGCACCTGTGCAGGTAGCAAAATCGCGCACCTGCGGTCCATGCATGAATATGCTACCTCCGCAGGTGGAGAAGCAAAATCGCACTGGCCCTGCGAGCACTCACAAGCCGCTGCGGCGAGCCTAGAAGCTCACTGTTGTGGGGAAGTGAGGGGGTCGTGTGGCGGCAGAGTGTGGGGGCGAGGCACCACGTGGGGCGAATGGTGGTGAGTGGGCGGGGGGGTAAGCTGCCGTGTGGGGTGAACGGCGGCAAGCAGGCAGTGAAGGGGCAACCACCAGTGGGCAGCGGTGAGCGAACACTTAAATTTTTGCCTATTTCTTGGTTCTTTTCATTTCTGTGCATGCACAGAAGCAAAAAGACCGCAGGAATTCTCATGCGTGCTTGCACATGGCGAAAACAAGGATGTGCTCCCAGCCTGTTCTGGTAGGGCCGGGATTGGTGGCCTGCCCCTGCCTGGTCCTTGCCAACTCTATTAAATCTGTTAATGATTCCAGATTCTGGACATTCAGAGACCAAATTTCTCTTTCAGGCTTCCATATGGCAATTGCTAAAGACCCATTGTCTATCTCATTAGGTGACACATCACGTGGTCCTCACCCTCTTTGTTGCTTTTGTATTTTTACAGTGGGACAACATACAGGTACTCCTCAACTTACAAGACAACTGAAACCAGAATTTTCATTGCTAAGTAAGGCAGTTATTAAGTAAGTTGTGCCCAATTTTATGACCTTTTCTTGTTTATTTGTTTGTTTGTTTGTTTGTTTGTTTGTTTGTTTGTTTGTTTGTTTGTTTGTTTGTTTGTTTGTTTGTTTGTTTATTTATTTATTTATTTATTTATTTATTTATTTATTTATTTATTTATTTATTTATTTATTTATTTATTTATTTATTTATTTATTTATTTATTTATTTATTTGTTTATTAGATTTGTATGCCGCCCCTCTCCGTAGACTCTCTTGCCGCAGTTGTTAAGTGAACCATGTCATCATTAAGTGAATCTGGCTCTTCTCATTGATTTTGCTGAGCAGAAACCAGCTGGGGACAGTCACATGACTCACAGGTGCCGCAACAACCATTATAAATACCAGCTAGTTGTAAAGACCCTGGCTTTTGATTGTATGACTTTGGGGATGCTGCGTGGTAAGTGTGAGGATTGGTCGTAGGTCATTTCTTTCAGGGATGTTGTGACTTAATCTGTACTGTACCAGGACACCAAGATCCTATATATGTATCAGAGGTGGGTTCCCACTGGTGCGGTCTGGTGTGCTGCTCTGCTAGTGGCCCACCGAGGATGGAATTTTGGTGCGATGGCTCCATTGCTGTCTGTGCCGGTCCATGCATTTTTTCTTCTACTTTTTGGTGAGTTTTTGGCTGCTTGAGCATGTAAAGAAGTAAAATCATCTCTCTGTGCATGCACAGAAGCAAAATTACGCTAGGGGACTCATGCACGTGAAAAATCATGATACACACAAAGCGTACTGGTAGGAAAAGGTAAGAGGAACTCGTGCTCGTATTGTATGTATGTATGAATGTATGTATGTATGTATGTATGTATGTATGTATGTATATGTGTGTGTTTATGTGTGTGTGTGTGTGTGTGTGTGTGTCTGTCTGTCTGTCTGTCTGCCTGTCTCTCCATCTACCTGGCTGGCTGGCTGGCTGGCTGGCTGGCTGGCTGGCTGGATGGATGGATGGATGGCTGGATGGATGGATGGCTGGCTGGCTGGATGGATGGATGGCTGGCTGGATGGCTGGATGGCTGGATGGCTGAATAGATAGATAGATAGATAGATAGATAGATAGATAGATAGATAGATAGATAGATAGATAGATAGACAGAGAGACACAGAGAGAGAGAGAGAGAGATAGGTAGATATCTAGATAAATATCTAGATAGATATTTAGATATCTAGATAGATATCTAGATAGATATCTAGATATCTAGATATCTAGATAGATAGATAGATAGATAGATAGATAGATAGATAGATAGATAGAGATAGAGATAGAGATAGATAGATAGATAGATAGATAGATAGATTTTATTAATTCATAATATACTGTATAATATGTCATATAAAGAAAACACAAATGTAATTATTAGGGAAATTAGGGAAGGGAAAAGGGAAGTGAATAATGGGGGGGAAGCAAGAGAAAAAGGGAAAACAAGACATTGACTGCCTTTGGTACAGTAAAATAAGTCATTAATATGTACCCAAAACTTTTTTACTTTTTATTAATAATATAAACTAGTCATTTATATAACAAGAAATCTATCTAATTGGTAAAACCCCAAATCAAAGTTTCATTTTTTGGGTACCAGGACCCCAAGATCCAGTAGTATGTTTCTTTGATTGTCTCCTACTGAAATACAGAAATCTACATTTCTCACGTGAACCACATTTTGTTGGCAAAGGATCAATGTGAAATTATTATCAAATTTATTTGCCACCAGTCTTTTGAAGCTGTTAGCAATGTATTCTGCCCACTTTGTCAAAAGAAGAGAGAATTGGGAAGGTCAAAGAAATGTAGAAGAAAATTGACTGCAATCAGAATAAAATAGTTAAGATGTTTGTGCAGTTAAACAAGAAGATACGGGGACAAAATTGAATGTGGGTTAAGTGAACGTGGGTTGAAAATTGAGTAACCAGCATGAAAAAAATGCATTGAAATGATTCAGGTGGTATATACTTCTACTTCAAATATTGGTGGAGATATTTATTTCTTGACTGTTTGCAAATAGGTTCACCCTGCTTTTAATTTAATTTTTTAACTCATTGAACTCTAAGCGGAGTTGTTAACATCAGTAAAGCAGGAAGGCCAACCGGATGCTATTATACCAAGATATATTCTTCCAGCAGAAGATTCAATAATGATTAAAAACTGATCACTTCTGATATGATAGAGGGAGCAGAAGATTAGAATTCCAATATGTGAATGTTATGAAAATTCTTCCACAGGGCCTGATATTGGAGATCTACCATATTTAATATCCTTATCTGATACAAGAGAATGATCAATACTGTTTTATTACTAGTAATCCGGAGAATCCCACACTAAATAACTGCTCTGTTGCTGTGTGAATATTATACTGGATAGCTCTTGACGAGAGTTGTATGATTTCAGTGGATACTCAGAGATCATTCATATGATTCTTAAAGCCATGAATAAATGCTTATTTTCTGCCTGGGAAGGCAAATGGACACCTTTGGTTTATTTTGACAAAGTTTACCAAGATGTGTGTGCAAAATTAAGTTTAGCGATTGTTCAACTGCCATCTATTTTTTCTTTTTTTCCAACATCAAGATTATTATCCTGTAGGAGCCTGAGTTTGTGAGATTAATTTATATTTTCATATATCCCCTGGAGATATATGAACATTTAAATGTATCTCCTTCTTTCCTTCCTTCCTTCCTTCCTTCCTTCCTTCCTTCCTTCCTTCCCCTCCTCCCTAACATAAAAATATCATTTGAAAATATATCAGTATTTAGAAGGAGCGTAGCCCCTAAAAATATCCCCTGCCCATTAAATTATATATGAATTATATCAGCACTGACCCTACCTTTTCACCTGGATTCAACTTTATAGAAATTTTAAAAGAGAACTGCAAATGCAGTGTCTGGCATCTACTTTTTGTGAACTTCAGGCATACAGTTTTGTAACATTATCTCGAGGAGATATACGCTTTGGATCAGGCTGGAAGAAAGTGATCAGTTTGCGTTCATGAAATGGCCTTAGGCCATCGATTATGTGATTTAATAAGCAGACTGAAGGTGAACCCTTATTGAGAAACGGAAGCCTGCAAAGATTAAATGAGGACCAGTGACTACTGGAAGAGCTAAATATTTGCCTCAGTATACCAATATATTCCATATGAAATGTTTGTTTATTTAGACAGTATTTTATTTATCTTATTTAGACAATAAATACATATTTATTTATTTATTTATTCATTCATTCATTCATTCATTCATTCATTCATTCATTCATTTATTTATTTATTTATTTATTTATTTATTTATTTATTTATTTATTTATTTATTTATTTAGACAAAGTGGCTATTTTTATATAGCCACTCATCTCAGCAGATAATTCTGAGTAGTATTTAAAATCAAATAGCAGCCTCTACAATCATGCCTACTAAAATATAGCAGTCACAATACCAGTCATTAATACAACCAAGAGATGGATCACTTTACACAATGGGGGTGGATGGGTGGTCCAGGCTTGGAGACAAGGCCAGTCTTTAAGGCCTTACAAAAGGCCAGCAAAGTCACAGCCAACCTAATCTCTAGCGAGAGAATATTTCAGAGGGCCGCACAATGGTAGAAAAGGCTCACATTTTAGGCTCCCACCAGCTGACATTCTTGAGCTGATGAATCTGAGAACATGCCACACCTGCTGGGCCAGATGTGATGGGTAGGAACAGAAGGAGAGAAACGGTTCCTTAGGTAAGTCCATCTGAAACCACAAAGGTGACAAGAAATACGGTAAATTCCACCTGGTAGCATATGGCAGCCCATGCAGTTCAAAAAGTAGCAGTGTTACACACACTGAATAGTCAACGTTGTTTATTGTTCACAGTTTGCATTCTGTACCAGCTGAAGCCATTTAGAGCAGGGGTCTCCAACCTTGGCAACTTTAAGCCTGGCGGACTTCAACTCCCAGAATTCCCCAGCCAGCAAAGATGAAATCCTCCAGGCTTAAAGTTGCCAAGGTTGGAGACCCCTGATTTAGAGTGTATTGCAGTAATCCAGGCATGAGGTCACAAGGACATGAATCACCGGAGCAAAGAATGAGCCCATATGGGAGCACAGGGTAACATGGGGGGGGGGGGGGGAGGAATGAGAGAACAGAAGCTTTTCTGCAGAGTTCTTGAAAGAGTCATGTTAAATGTTGTGGTTAGCTCTGGCCCAGCTCCTGCCCCAAGGACTGTGGATGCAGGCCTGTTTTGCCCCCCCTGGTGGAATCTGATGATGAAGGCTCCTCTGACCAAGAAGACATGAGTGACAGGAGGAGGAGAGTGTGGCAGACAGCTCAGAAGGAGATCAATTATCTAGCTCCTCCTTGGATTCAGAACAAGAGTTAATGATACAGCCATGCATGCGGAGAGCGATGCATAGGCAACAACAACTGAGAGATTATTATCAAAGAAAATGAGGCCACCTGTGGTTGGGTGGGGCTGTGGTAATAAGTGAGGCTGCTATAAAGAGCAGCCTGTGGGTTTGGCCATTGTGGAGGATTATCTGATCATTGTGTTTCATGACTGCTTTACTGACTTTTTAACTTTTGTGTGCTGATTTTTCCCCGCTTTGAAACTAAACCAGAGCAAAGTGTGTTTCACTTTGTGAAAGAAGAAGGACTATGAATTGCCTCACAGCTGCAAGCTAAGTATCACAGAACTGATAAGGGACTTGTACAAATTACCAGTTTGTTTGGAGACCAGTGCTCTTTGCTATACCAAAAGAGGGCTTTGTTTATGTGAATTTTCATTATAAAGAACATTGTTTTGAATTTTTAAACATGTGTGTGTCTGAAATTTGTACCTGTGAATTTTTGGGAGGAGTGTACCAGAGAGCCCGACAGAATAGTTAAATATGCGCTGAGGTAAATGTAAATAGTTAAAATGGTTGCTGCGTTCTGATTGGCTAAACGTTTGACAGCCGGATTTTAGTGGGAAAAATAAAGTATAAAAGGAGCGCACTGGCACTGTTTATTCCAGTCGCGTTCTTACTTGAAGTCACTTACAAAAAGAGCTGTTCTGCCTTTACCCACAAAAGAGCTTTAAGAACCGACTGTCTCAGTATTTTTCAAGTCACTTTTTAAAAGCATCCTTAATTCCTGCTTCTCAAAGTTCATCAAGAAAAGCCAAACGGATTTTCTCCTCTGCGCTCGGTCTGTCTCATTTCCCTGTCAATATTAGGGTTAAAGTTAAATAGAGTACATGAACGAATATTGCTGTTATGTAGCAATTTAATGAGCGTCAAACAAGAACAGATATGAAACTCATCTTGCTCAAATAATGTACAGCTTACAAAGCTTGCTGCTGAGGCAGCTGATGAGAAACCACCTGAATTTGAAAAAGGACAAAATGAAAGAGGCACCTGACAATGATGTGTGCAATGATGGGAAGTGGCTTCAAGAAAACATATTAGCTTTGCCCGCTTTGCACTAGGCCCAATCACTTATGCGGACTTCAAAGATATGTCCGGATCTTGAGCTTCAGCAGGGAGCTAGCACTTGGCTCTTGTTAGTGGCTATTCTGGAAAAATAGACTTGGATGGGAAACCACATAAATGGGAGACTACAGGGCATTGCATGCCAAAACAACTAGACACGGAGACAGTTTTCCTCCTTGTGACATACTCTGCTGAACAGCTAATTCCCACAGTACTAAGAATATTGACCCACGAAGTATGGCTGTTTTGCTTTTATCCTTCTCATCTATTCTACTACCTTCTCTTATTGGTATAATTATTACTTGGTATAATTATTACAACAACACAAGAGCACACAACAGATTTAAACTTAATATTAAACTGCTCCAAACTTGACTGTAAAAAATATGGCTTCAGTAACCGAGTTGTCGAAGCGTGGAACTCCTTACCGGACTCCATAGTGTCATCCCCAAACCCCCAACACTTTACCCTTAGATTATCTATGGTTGACCTATCCAGATTCCTAAGAGGTCAGTAAGGGGCGAGTGCAAGTGCACTAGAGTGCCTTCCATCCCCTGTCCTATTGCTCTCCTATATCTCCTATACCTTTCTTCTATTCCTATATCTCTTCTTCTGTTCTTTCATTGATATGTTCTATTACTGTATCTACTTTTCTATTCTTTCTTAGATATATTTTACTATGAGTATCTCCTCTATAACCTTCACCATGTATTTTATTATATATCTATAGATATATACCCATTAAAACCCTCATTGCGTATTGAACTAAATAAATAATAAATAAATAAATAAATAAATAAAAAAAAAAAAAAATAAAAAAATAAAAAATAAAAAAATAAAAAAATAAAAAAATAAAAAAATAAAAAAAAATAAATTATGATTATTACTACTCCTTTGTTGCTATATATGTACATTGGGAACTTCTGCACTGGAGACAAATTCCGTGTATGTCTAATCACATTTGGCCAAATAAAGTATTCTATTCTATTCTATTCTATTCTATTCTATTCTATTCTATTCTATGTGCAGAAGCAAAAAAACCCACAGAAATCTCACACACACATCCCCTCATGAGATTTTGCTTCCTGCGCATGCACAGAAGCAAAACTATATTGGGGACGCGTGTACATGCAATCTAATCGGAACTATCTCCGAGACCACATTTTGCCGCATGAATCCCAGCGACCGGTGAGGTCCCACAGAGTTGGTCTCCTTAGGGTCCCTTCGACCAAACAATGTCAGCTAGCAGGACCTAGGGGAAGAGCTTTCCCTGTGGGGGCCCCCGGCCCTCTGGAATCAGCTTCCCCCGGAGATTTGCACTGTCCCCCCACCCTCCTTGCCCTTCCGAAAGAGTTTAAAAACTCATCTTTGCTGCCATTTTTTAAGATCTCCCCCCCCCACCAATGAATGTTTTTAGTATGATTGTCAAATGAATGGTAATGATAGCTTTTTTAAATTAGAATTTTAAGGATTGTTTTTAATGCATTATTAATTGGATTGTTTAACACTGATTTCTGTTTTTTGTATATATTGTGAGCCGCCCAAGTCCTCGGAGAGGAGTGACATACAAATCCAATTAAATCTTTAAAAAAAACCTTAAAATCTAACTGAAGCAGCGTGTGCAGCAATTGCTACCAGTGTGCCATCCTTTACCACACTAGTTGCAAACCACTGCTGTGCAAAATCTAGAATATCATTAAGTCAAAAATGCAGATGGAGCTTTGAGGTAGATTCTTTAAAAGAAGGAGAATAGATTTGAGTGCTAATAATTACAGTGTACTGTTCAATGAAAGCTGTGTTAAAACCAAGAACTGGTTTATTTTAGAGCATTTACTGCAGTATTTTTCTTTCTCCCCCCTCCTCCCCCCTTTCGCTTCTTAAATATATTTGGGACATTTCTCTTACAATTAGAAGTGGAAACAAAGAAATATGTCTTATCAGTACTTTGAACCAATATCTTGCTGCCTCACGGAGGAGATACCTTGATGATACAGTTTTCATTACTAAAAATGCTATAGAATAATAAATTAATTCACTGTTGTGCACTTATCTATTAGAAGCATTACTACAGAAATATAAAAATGTTAATTATTCATTATCATCCCCTATGATTATTTGTTATGGCTGATAATTACATTGAATGTATTTTTATATCAGTAATAACCTTCTGTCTACATTTGCGACATATCATATCTGGGGGGCTTGTCAAGCTTTTTCCCCAAAGCCTTTTCTTTATTAAGACACAGACCTCAGGAGTACATAACCTTTATGTTGAAGCCAAAGTTTTTTCCCCTCTCCTCCTTCATATAAAGAGCAAATATTATAGATTAATTAATCCAATGTGATTATAATTTAATCACCCTTTCTTAGTGCGCACTAGGGATTCATCTGTTATTTGGTGACTTATTCATATTGTCATGAAGTAGAAATGCCAGTCATAAAATATTTGTGCCCTGCTCATTCATGGAAGAGCAAACCTGAAGTTCATGGCCCCAGCCAGCTGTAGTCGGAGCCAGCAAGGTAGAAGGTGTGACTCAGAGGAGGGAATACAGATGCATCTTTCAATGCACGTTGGTCCATTTCATTCAAAGAAGCCATCGCTCAGCTGCACGAATATAATTTGCAGCCAAATTATACCAAGAAGGGATAAATGTGTTTAAACCTGCCTAAGTGCATGTCATGTAATGAATAGGCAAAGCATTATTTTCAAAACCACTAGAGTTCACTGAAAGCCTCAAATGATGAATTGGAAATTGTCACTAGCTTGCTAGAGTATATGCTCTGTTTGGGTTCATGTAGCTCACTGAGGATTTGTTTTGGGATTTTGATTTAGCGTGTGGATTGTTTTGATCTATTTTTAAAGTCTTTATTTCACTCTTCTAAGCTTTTAAAAATATTTTCTGAAAGATTATATTCAGTGCCTTCTACAATTTGATTGTTGTTATTATCATAGTTTTCCTTGATAGGCATAGCTTGCCTTTTTATCTGGGGTAAAGATCAAAACAATGTGGTAGAATAGGGCTGTCAAACTCCTATCCCACCGGGCCAGATGCATCACATGCTGGCCCACACCCATGCCAAGTTTAGTGAAGGGGAAGAAAGTCCCAATACAGCATGTGATGCCGTTGTGACAATGCTAATTTGACACCCACTGTGGTGGATGGAAGGAAGGAAGGAAAGAAGGAAAGAAGGAAAGAAGGAAAGAAGAAAGAAGGAAAGAAGGAAAGAAGGAAAGAAGGAAAGAAGGAAAGAAGGAAGAAGGAAAGAAGGAAAGAAGGAAGAAGGAAAGAAGGAAAGAAGGAAAGGAAAAAAGGAAAAAAGGAAGAAAGGAAGAAAGGAAGGAAGAAGATTGAAAATAAATGGAAATAAATCAGATTAATAAAATAATAATAATAATAATAATAATAATAATAATAATAATAATAATAATAATAATAATAATAATAATAAATTTATTAGATTTGTATGCCACCCCTCTCCGAGGACTAAATATTTGCTGGAGACAGCAACCCATTATCATTTGCTCTGTGGGAACTGCAAATACTATTGTAATATATTTATTTATTTATTTATTTATTTATTACTTGGATTTGTATGCCGCCCCTCTCCGAAGACTCGGGGCGGCTCACAACATGTAAAAAGACAAATCATAAGTAATCAACAATTTAAAATTTTAAAGATTTAAAACCCCCCACAAACTAACAGACTCACACACAAGCATACCATATATAAATTCAACGTGCCCAGGGGGGGGGATGTTTCAATTCCCCCATGCCTGACGGCAAAGGTGGGTTTTAAGAAGTTTGCGGAAGGCAGGGAAGAGTAGGGGCAGTTCTAATCTCCGGGGGGAGTTGGTTCCAGAGGGCCGGTGCCGCCACAGAGAAGGCTCTTCCCCTGGGGCCCCGCCAACCGACATTGCTTAGTTGACGGGACCCGGAGAAGGCCCACTCTGTGGGACCTAATTGGTCGCTGGGATTCGTGCGGCAGGAGGCGGTCTCGGAGATATTCTGGTCCCAGTGCCATGAAGGGCTTTAAAGGTCATAACCAACACTTTGAATTGTGACCGGAAACTGATCAGGCAGCCAGTGCAGACTGCGGAGTGATGGTGAAACATGGGCATACCTGGGTAAGCCCATGACTGCTCACGCCAGCTGCATTCTGCACGATCTGGAGTTTCCGAACACTTTACAAAGGTAGCCTCATGTAGAGAGCATTACAGTAGTCGAACCTCGAGGTGATGAGGGCATGAGTGACTGTGAGCAGTGAGTCCCGGTCCAGATAGGGCCGCAACTGGTAGGGCCGCAACTGGTGCACCAGGCGAACCTGGGCAAACGTCCCCCTCGCCACAGCTGCGAGATGTTGTTCTAAGGTGAGCTGTGGATCGAGGAGGACGCCCAAGTCATACCATACTCAAGTAATTGACATTTTAATTACATATGATGAAGTGGCCATGTAAGTCCATTCATTTTCCTTTCTCATGTAAGGTTGAGGTCTAAAATCTGCTATTAACTTCAGGGTGAAATCATATTGACTTTTTTCTCTGATATTGTTAATCCTGCCTTTCATTCAGGAGCTCCAGGTGGCATAGACAGAGCTCCCTCCTCTTATTTTTCCTTCCACAATCACCTGTAAAGTAGGTTGGCTGAGGGGGAATCAGTGAGTTTCTACAGCTGAAGGTAAAGCAGAATGTGGATATCTTCTCTCTTAGTCCAACACTTGACTCATTACACCATAGGTGTCAAACTCACAGCATCCCGTTGCCAACATCTGATCTATTGCAATGTTTTTTTTCCCTTCATGGATCTGGGGTGGGCAATTGGCCTGCCAGTGATGCATCCTGCTTATGGGGCCCCTGCATTACACTAGAGTGGTTCTCATAATCTTCTTATCTATCTTGTGTCTTGCCATGGAACTGAGCTGTCAAAAAATTGCCTAAAGCAATACAGCAGGCAATTATGACTAATATCACTTTTTTCTTTTCCTTTCCTTAATTATATACGAACAAAACAGGGGCACACATGGCTGCTCTACTTCATTGGGTTTGACATTGGCAATATCATGGAGAACATACAAGCAAACAAACAAACCCTGCTGGGTTTTTATAAGAATATCCCAAAGTCTCATCTTCTTCAAAAATTGCACATCCAAACTTATAATAAGGTTGTAATTACTAGTCATTGAAGCAGACTTCTTCTCTCCAGCACTACATGCAGTTCTCAACTTACCAACCACAACTAAGCTCAGAATTTATCTTGGTGAAAAATTTGTTAAGTGAGCTTTGCCCCATTGTACATATATTTAAATGAATCACTGCCAGTGTAGAATAGAATACAACGAGAGTGGAATAGAATGGAGTGGAATAGAATGGAATAGAATAGAATTCTTTATGTGAACTCCATAGGCAGTAGGTAGCTGATTCCAGAGAGCCGGTGCCACCACAGAGAAGGCCTTCTCACATGGCCTCACCAGTCGACACTGTTTGGGTGACGGAACCTGGAGAAGGCCAATCCTGTGGGCCCTAATCAGTCACTGGATGAAGAAGAAGACTACCCATCTTAAAGTCATCAAAATTTTAAAACTATGTCTCCATCCTAAGCCAATGTGAAAATGCTAATCAATTTTGGGGTCCACTAAAACAACAGTGTCATAATACTCAAGTCTTTCTATCCCTGAACCATTTAAAATTTTAAGCAGCCAAATGTCTGTCAAAGTGTGTTATAGACAGCTTCCCCGTTCCTTTTGTTTTATGTGAGAGATATAAATTTCTGAACCAGAGACCTTTGGAGAAAGTGTAAACCTATGAGTGCAAATGAAATTACTATTTGATCTAAAAAGAGAGAGAGAGAGAAACATTTGGAAGGCTAACTCTTATGACAACAGCTATTTCATTAAATGAAGTTTAATGTTATACAGACTACTTTGTTTGAGAGCTAAGCTAATGTTTCATTAATACCTTTAGGAAGAAGTCAAGTAAATGAGGTTTTAAAATGCAAAGTCTTTCCTCTTCCATCTCCTGACCCACTGGGACACTATCACTCAAGCTCTAAGAATAAAATGCACTTTAAAAATGTCCACATAGAAATTGTACAATGTTCAGTGGAGCCCACTAACTGGATTCCCAATGGGGCATGTATGCAGATTCTACAACAGAAAGAAAGAGTTGGATAACAAATTAGAATCTGCATCAATAGAGCAAGTTCACTATTAGCTAGCTGATGTCCCCACCGATTTCAACAGAATGTACATTCAAATACTACAAACCATTAATTTCCTTGTCAAAATTGCACTGGTGATCAGAGAAGAATGCTATTATCAATAGGTCGGGTGTTTTGCTTACACAAACCTGTGCTGCATATATTTTATTTCTAAATTTATTACAACTGCAATGGATTAAACAGAATGAACAATTGAAACCTCAGCAGAGGACTAACACTCAAGCAAATATATTAAATCATTTAAAACACAAGATATTTGCACTGCCTTCCTAAGCATATTAATGGTGCTAGTTAATTAGATCTTTCAAACAAAGTTGCTATCTAACAAAACTGGCCTGTGTTTTTTAAAGATTCTAATCATGCCACCTGTTGCTTATTTGGCTTCTCACCTAAAATGGATTCCTATCTTTCATTGAGAGGGAAAGAAGTGGGAAAATAGCAACCACAAATCACAAATACCTAGTCTTCATTAAGCCAGAGATATGAATCAAAGTATGCCAACAAACATCTGGATTTTTATGTTTTTAATTAATGAGGGAACCTATACCTATGATACAGTTTTACTACTTTGACAGCTTTACAGAGAAAAGAAAGAGGGTTTATGGGATTTTAAGAGACATTTAATCCAGATTCCATCTCGAAATATTCTATTGAGCATATAAGGAGAATGGGAACAGTTTGTGTATTTATTTCCACACTAAAAACAACAGCAGATCTCCTCAACCTTCATATCTTTGCATAACAGAAACCTATCACTCATAGTAATTCCATAGCAGAAAGATCTTTTTGTGACTTTCATGCTAGTTGTCACTTGAAAGTTTCCTGTACATCCATATTTACTGACCATTATTTAAATATATCCATTGCAGATGAGTTCTCCCGTAGTTTATGGGGTGCCAAAATAATACAGTTTAAATGTCAACATTGTGTAAATCAAATGGCCTTACATTAATTAATCCATCATCTGGATAGGAATCCAAATGAAACAGAGTGAGAAATATCAACAACTAGGAGCTGGATACCCATGCTTTGCTACAAAACTATGTGATCGGGCTTCATAAATTAAAAGTTAAAACTTGAAAATTAATGATTAGTTACGATCAGACTTGATACATTGACACTTAAAGTTTGAAAAATTATGTAGAATGTGTAACTCCTTAGCATCAGAGTGTCTTGATATAAGGCAACTGGCAGTTGGAACAGAGTTCTTTTCAGGTGGAGAGGGGGAGTAGAACTTTTAACTCCTTAGCATCAGTGTGTGTTAATTAATATAATACTATATAAGAAATATTAATGATCTGATGGTCATTTTGAAAAAATACTTTCTCAGTGAGCACCTAGAAACCAAGGGGAACATACATGGCAAGTTTCAAGTTTATGGGCTTTACAGTTCTGGAGATTTCATGATGAGTGAGTGGTATTTGACTTTTATTTATTTACATGAAGAAAGTTATGAAATTGAACTCCTGGGAAATAGAGATCTCTTCAAGGTCTTCAATTTTCTTTAAATAAGAATGTAAAGCAGAAATGATAGTCTTTCTATTGTCTACCTATCTATCTACTTCTTTACCTTGTCCCTGGCTTAATATCCTTCTTTATGACAACATACATAAGTAATATACACTATGTTCATTCTGTCCAGACAAGAATCCTACTGATAGAGGTTAAGATATTTTATTGCCTGGGATAGAGCAGAAAATAACCACCCTATTCATGCAAATGCAATTAATTTAATCTTCGCATCTGACATTAGCATACACTTATTTTGCTTCATTTATGGCAATGTTGGGACCTGTCTATACCTTACAAAATTAGAATCATGCAAGTCTCTATAACACTTTATGGAAATGGGGAGAATGTCGGTCCAAATTTGCAAGATGTAAGACAAAGTATCATGATTTGAGCCTATCTCACACAAACATATCAATGGGGGATGTCAATCACAATGCTAGATCCATCATTTTAGACATTTTAATATATACCTTCCCCTCTCCATGAATATTCATGCTTCTTCAAATGAAGTTGTGCATTTCAAGATATTTCGTATTGTATATTTTATATGTTGTGAGCCACCCCGAGTCCTCAGAGAGGGGCGGCATAGAAATCCAATAAATAAGTAAGTAAGTAGGTAAGTAAGTAGGTGTTGTGGTTCAGCCTGGGACCCCTCCGGGAATGGCTGATTTGCTGTCGGTGTCCGGCTCAGAGGCTGAGGACCAGGAGGGGCAGACTGATGAAGAAGCTGAATCCCAGGCTGAAGATGAAGGACAGCCAGAGTTCCACCAGGGGGAGCTCTCCCCAGCAAGCAGCCTGGATTCCCTGGGGGAAGATGCTAGTGACTTCATAGATATGCGACAGAGGAGAGCTAACGAGAGAAGAACGCAATTGGCCAGATATTTCCAGCATTAGGGGTCGCAGCTGGGTTTGGGTGTGGTGCTTGGGAAAGGATAAAAGGCGGCCCCACCCTTCCTGGCTTGTGGAGTTTTATCTTGGAGATTCGTGAGACCTGTTTGTGAACTTTGGTGGCTACAATCCTGGTTTGTGCCTTGGACTCTTGAAACCTTGGGGGGGGGGGGGTGCCAGCAAGAAGCTTTTGGAATTGACTGGACATCAGGACCCTGTTGTAAAGTATTGTAACCTGTCTGCTGTGAAGACAGGTTTTCCTTTGTGCTTATTTTTTCCTGCTATAAATTACTTTTGGATTTTACCAGAGTGTCTGGCTATTTTTCAGTGGGTGTGGAGGTCTGGGAAAACCCAGACAGAACAGAATAAAACTCCACCAACCACCAGACACCTGGTGCTCATTTTGGAGGGGTGGTTTGGTTGTTTTGTTCCTTGCTCTTTGCTGCTGGTTCCTGGTTGGACATCTTTTGTTTTTCGGCTTCCTGTTCTTGCCTGTCACCATGGATGTTGCTGCAGCTGACATGCAGGCTGTCTTTGCAGAGTTGCGAGGGGACATTGCTCACGTGACCCAGACAGTCTTGTTCTTACAACGTCAAGTGGAGGTTTTGTCCCAGGCGGCCCCACCCCAGGCGGCACCTGTGGTACCACCTCCAGCACCTGTGCCCAGAAGGAAATGTTTTGTGGCGATGCCGGAAAAGTTCTGGGGGGACCGGCGGCTGTTTTCTGCGTTCCAGAGCCAGGTGCAGCTTTTTATCAACGCGCAGATGGTGCACTTCCCAGGGGATGACCACAAGGTGGCGTTTCTGTGCAGTTTATTGGCTGGCCCTGCAGCGTCGTGGGTGGCACCGTACCTGACCCGGGATGATCCGCTACTCCAGGACTACAATGCTTTTTGTGACTTGCTGCGTCACCAATTTGCGGACCCGGTGCAGGAACAAACGGCCACGCGGGCGCTGAAGCAATTACGCCAGGGTTCGCGCCCCCTGGTGGACTATATGGCTGACTTTAGGTCTCTGGCCGGGCACGTTCAGTGGAATGAGGCTGCCCTGATCGAGGCCTTTCAAGATGGACTATCCGACACGATGTTGGACGCCTTAGTGCATGAGGTGATGCCCGGCACGTTGGACGGTTTGGAGCGGCATTGCTTGGCAATAGAGGCCAGGCTGTTGGCCAGGGAAGTCCGTCGAGCGGGACGGTCCAACCCCCGTGCGTCAGGCGTCCCGCCGACACCTGTTTCGCGGCGGGGGTTGCCAACCGTAAGCACCCCGGCTCCGGTCCCTGCGCCCCGACATTTTTCACCAGCGCTGCCTCCACGCTTGATGGATCGTGTTGCTGCCGGAGAGCCGATGGACGTAAGTTACGCCCGACCCCGACAGACCCCGGAGGAACGAGGGCGTCGGCGGGCAGCTGGGTTGTGCTTCTATTGTGGGGCCCCGGGACATTTTGCTGTTGTTTGTCCCCACAAGAGGCGGAGCACCGTGGCTGCCGTCGTTCCTGTACCCTACAGCCCTCCCGTGCTTCCCATGGCGTCCCCTGTGCAGTTACAGGAGACAACCCCTGGTGTCCCCGTTCCTGCCCTGAACTCTCCGATGGCGGGGCCTTCGTCTGGATGTCCCCCGTCGCCGGAACGATCGGGAAACGAGGGGGGCCCGGCTTGGTGGCAACACTAGGTCGGGCGGGGATCCCATTTTCGTCTGACTCCACGACTCCCGAATTCGGACCGTCTCGACATTTGACGCTTGCGGTGACCTTGCATATCGCGCAACGGACTCGGACTTACCCCGCGTTGGCCCTCGTGGATTCGGGGGCGACGACAAACTTCTTAGACGAAGCCTTTGCCCAACGTCATTCCTTGCCCCTTTGTCCTGTTACCCCGCCATTAACTGTGGAGACTATCGATGGGCGGGTTTTGTTGGCTGGTCCCATCCGTTTCCAGACCCTGCCGGTGCGGATGTGCATCGGAACTCATGAGGAGGCCCTACAGTTTTATGTTACCAAGGGGCTTCATTTTCCCCTCGTGTTGGGGTTGTCATGGCTGCGTGCACATGATCCACAGGTGGTGTGGTCTCAGAACTTGGTCACCTTCTCCAGTTTGCAGTGCGTGGACCATCACCAACATGTGTGCGCAGCCCAAGGCCCAGTAGTTCCCGCGATTCAATTACCCCGTTGCCTCGAGGAATTCGCCGATGTGTTCAACAAAAAGGAGGCGGATCGGCTACCACCACATCGGACGTATGACTGTGCCATTGACCTGCTTCCTGACGCCAAGCTCCCGGCTGGTCGTTTGTATTCCATGTCCGAGCCGGAGCTTGTGGTGCTCAAGGAGTTTGTGGAAAAGAATCTGGCCAAGGGATTTATTCGGCCATCCAAGTCCCCTTTGTCTGCCCCTGTTTTGTTCGTGAAAAAGAAAACAGGCGATCTTCGCCTCTGCTGTGACTATCGCCGCCTTAACGCCATCACAGTGCGGAATAGGTACCCCTTGCCCTTGATCCCTGAACTCATGGACCGGTTGCGGACGGCAACGGTATTCACCAAAATCGATTTGCGCAGTGCGTATAATTTGGTCCGGATGCGGGCCGGGGATGAGTGGAAGACAGCGTTTGGCACGCGTTACGGCCACTTTGAATATACAGTGATGCCATTTGGCCTCACCAACGCCCCGGCCGTGTTTCAACATCTGATGAACGACGTGTTCCGGGACATGTTGGACCATTTTGTGGTGATTTACCTTGATGACATTTTAGTGTATTCCCCGAACCATGCCTTGCATTTGACCCATTTGCGCCGGGTCCTGCTCCGGTTGCGGGAGCAGCAGTTGTATGCCAAGCTGGAGAAGTGCCAATTCTTCCAGACTACCGTCGAATTCCTGGGGCACATTTTATCTCCAGGTGGCATTTCCATGGACCCGAACAAAGTGGCCGCACTTCAGTCTTGGCAACCTCCACGACGGGTGAAAGACGTACAACGTCTTTTGGGGTTTGCAAACTACTATCGGGCTTTTGTTCCGGGGTATGCCACGTTAACCACGCCCTTGACTCGGTTGTTACAGAAACAAGTCCCATTTGGTTGGGGGGAGGCGGAACAGCGGGCTTTTGATGCCCTGAAAGCGGCGTTCATGGCGGAACCGCTTCTGCGCCATCCTGATCCCGCTCAGCCGTTTGTGTTAGAAACCGATGCTTCAGATGTAGCGGTTGGCGCAGTGCTTCTCCAAGCCCAGCGGCCCGGTGACATGTTGTTTCCGTGTGCCTACTTCTCCCGGAAGCTGTCTCCCTCGGAAAGGAACTATACTATTTGGGAGAAGGAACTTTTAGCGGTGAAGGCCGCCTTTGAGCATTGGCGGCATTACCTGGAGGGGGCCCGTCATCAAATCGAGGTACGGACGGATCACCGGAACCTTGAGTATTTGCAGACGGCCCGGAAATTAAACCAGAGACAGATTCGCTGGTCTTTCTTTTTCGCGCGGTTCAATTTCCGCATCAGGTACACTCCCAGTGCCCAGAACCACCGAGCGGATGCCTTGTCGCGCAAGCCAGAATACACGCACTCGAAAGAGCTGGCTCCTCTGCAGACAGTGTTACCCCCTGCAGCGTTGGCTGCCACTCAGGACCCAGTGGACTTGCGTCACCGTTTACGGGAGGCGCAGCATGGGGATGGGTTTGTAGCGCAGAGAGTGCGGGAGTTAACACCCAATTCCCCATGGACGTTTCAAGACGGGCTGCTTCGGTACCGGGGGCAGCTGTATGTTCCCGCCGGCCCAGTGAGAGGGTTGATTATGACCCAGTGTCATGACTGTCCAGTGGCGGGGCATTTTGGGCTGTTTAAAACATTGGAGCTAGTCTCTCGGACATTTTGGTGGCCACGCCTTCAAGATGATGTGCGTTCCTATGTGGCCACCTGTGTCCAGTGTCGTACGGCCAAGGGGGTGACTGGAGCCCCACCGGGATTACTGCGACCTTTACCCACGCCTGAGAGACCCTGGGGTGCCGTGTCCATTGACTTTGTCACTCATTTGCCTGCCTCTGCTCGCTTCACGGTAGTCATGGTGGTGATGGACATGCTCACCAAGATGGTGCATTTTGTCCCTTGCACTAGGGTGCCCACTGCCCAACTCACGGCTCAAATGTTTATTAGTCACGTGTTTCGGTTACATGGGCTTCCGGATCGAGTGGTCTCTGATAGGGGCACACAGTTCACAGCCCGGTTTTGGCGGGAATTGATGTCGGCCCTGAATGTGTCCGTGTGCCTCGCCTCGACGCAGCACCCCCAGACCGATGGCGGTACAGAAAAAGTGATCGGGATCTTGGAACAATACCTGCGGTGTGTCGTGGCGGATCGCCAGACGGATTGGTCCCGGTTTATCCCTGTCGCGGAGTTCGCGTTCAACAATTCCCGTCACTCATCGACCCGGCTCACGCCCTTTTTCGCAAACTATGGATTTCACCCTCGCTTCTTTCCCTTGACCCTCCTAGATTCCCCGGTGCCTGCTGCTGAGGACTTTCTCTCAGAGCTGCAGGCGGTTCACAAGATGGTGAAGAGATACCTGAATAAAGCCAAGGAGGACTACAAGAGGGTGGCTGATCGCTCCAGGCGGGATGTGCCCCCCTTGGTGGTGGGGGATCAGGTGTGGTTGTCCACAAAATATGTAGCCTCTGAACTACCCCGGCACAAACTAGATCCCCGGTTTCTGGGTCCTTTTCCCGTTGAGCGGGTGATTAATCCGGTAGCTTACCGGCTCACCCTGCCGGACAATTTGCGGGTTCACCCTGTGTTTCACCGTTCGCTGCTAGTCCCTGTCCCTCCCGATTGTCCGCTCCGTCCCAATGTTCCCGTGTTTCCTGCCCCGTGTGTTCGTGATCACCTCCCTGAAGCTATGGTACATGACATTGTGGATTCCCGTTGGGTGGATGGGTGTTTCCAGTACAAGGTGCAATGGGTAGAGGGGGATCCGGATGATTGCTCCTGGGTGGAAGCGGCGTTGTTGGACGCTCCCGATCTTCTTCGGGCTTTTCACGCCCAGTTCCCTCAGAAACCGCGTCCTCTCCGCTGGCAGGTGGGGAGGGGCCTTCCGCGGGGGGATGGTGTTGTGGTTCAGCCTGGGACCCCTCCGGGAATGGCTGATTTGCTGTCGGTGTCCGGCTCAGAGGCTGAGGACCAGGAGGGGCAGACTGATGAAGAAGCTGAATCCCAGGCTGAAGATGAAGGACAGCCAGAGTTCCACCAGGGGGAGCTCTCCCCAGCAAGCAGCCTGGATTCCCTGGGGGAAGATGCTAGTGACTTCATAGATATGCGACAGAGGAGAGCTAACGAGAGAAGAACGCAATTGGCCAGATATTTCCAGCATTAGGGGTCGCAGCTGGGTTTGGGTGTGGTGCTTGGGAAAGGATAAAAGGCGGCCCCACCCTTCCTGGCTTGTGGAGTTTTATCTTGGAGATTCGTGAGACCTGTTTGTGAACTTTGGTGGCTACAATCCTGGTTTGTGCCTTGGACTCTTGAAACCTTGGGGGGGTGTGCCAGCAAGAAGCTTTTGGAATTGACTGGACATCAGGACCCTGTTGTAAAGTATTGTAACCTGTCTGCTGTGAAGACAGGTTTTCCTTTGTGCTTATTTTTTCCTGCTATAAATTACTTTTGGATTTTACCAGAGTGTCTGGCTATTTTTCAGTGGGTGTGGAGGTCTGGGAAAACCCAGACAGAACAGTAGGTAAGTAAGTAAGTAAGTAAATACATACATACATACATACATACATACATACATACATACATACATTCATACATACATACATACATACATACATAGAAAATGCCATAAGGGTTGCCTGTTTCTTATCAGTCTTAATATGTTGACATCTCAACTTTCCCCAACAATAAATTTTGTTCTAAGCGGTCATGATTTAATGAATACAGTAGGATTTGCTTTTGGGAACATGGACATGATTGCATTGGACAAGATGGTAAGCATGAGAGCATGACTAGGGCTTGAACTACGAGACAGAAAATATAGACGCCAAGGGCACTCAGAATATTTCCCTTGGCTGCTCAATTCAGATCATTTGAAACACATTTGTAATATTTCATGAAAGCCAATTTCTTTTTACTCTGATCATTTCATATCAAAAACTGGTTGGTTCAGAAGACATTTGATATATTCAAAGGGAAGAAGACAGAGGGTACAGATGGCATTTACTACAGAGAATAGAATAAGCTTTTAAAATAAAATATGCAACAGTAGAAAATAAACTTATTGACCAGACATAGAGAAGCAAGCTTTATAATCATTATAGCTGAAAGAGCAGATTTAGGACACAGACATGTTAACCCATTCTGGACTCTTAGAAAATTATTGAGAGGCATGATTAAAGTGGGAATACATAAAAATTAATTTATATTCTAATTTCCCCACAAGACACAATTGCAAGCAAATTACTCTCATATTTTCAAAACATTTCTGTTATTTTCTGTTTATACTGGCCTACCCAAGCACATACAATACATTAAATATGATTTTATGAATGCAGATGTTTGTGAATGTACTGTAGATATCCATGAATGTAGACGTTCATGCATGTACATGTTAATGCCTCATTCTATAATTAATCTAGTCTCTGTTGTGGTTAGCTCTGGCCCAGCTCCTGCCCCAAGGAATGTGCAGGTGGTTGTGGGGGAGACATCCACATGCCGCAGGCCTGTTTTGCTCCCGATGGAATCTGACGATGAAGCCTCCTCTGACCAAGGAAGCGTGAGTGACAGGGAAGAGGGGAGATTGGCAGACAGCCCAGGAGGAGATCAATCATCTGTATCATCCTTGGATTTGAACAAGAATTAATGACACATCCACACATGCATTGGGTGATGCATAGGAGACAACAACTGAAAGATTATTACAAAAGAAAATGAGGCCACCTGTGGTTGGGTGGGGCTCCAGTAATTAGGGCTGCTGCTATAAATAGCAGCGTGTGGGTTTGGCTGTTGTGAAAGAGTATCTGATCGCAGTTCTTCAGGAATCATGCGTTGCTGTTTTCTGGACTTTGTTTGTTGATTTTTCACACCTTTGAAAACAAAGCAGAGCAACGTGTGTGTGTGTGTGTGTGTGTGTGTGTGTCACTTCATTGGAAGAAGAAGGGGTGTGAAGTTTCTTCACAGCTGCTAGCTAAGTACTTAATGACTGCTTAAGGGAAATTGTACAGACTACCCGGTTGTTTTGGGACGAGTGCTCTTTGCAATACAAAAAGAGTGCTTAGTTTATTTTGAATTTTGTGATAAAGAACATTGTTTTGAATTTTCAAACGTGTGTGTGTGTCTGTAATTTGTACCCTTGAATTTTCAGGAGGCTCCTACCAGAGAGCCCGGCAGAACAGACTCTATGATTCTATTGAGGAGCAACATCACAAGGAAATGACAAAGGATGCAAATCATTATCTTAATACTACTTTAGATGTAAATAAACAGCCACTTACTGGTGTTGCTATTGTTTTTCAGTTCCTATCCCTACTTCTTTGAACTGTTCACTTGAAGGGAAGCACATTTAAATCCTATTCATATGCCAGAAGCCCATGAACAGAGCTAAACACTCTTGAACTATCCATGGTTAAGATACATTCATACTGTAGCATATAGCAAACCATCAAATCACAACAAAGAAACCTTCCATGGAATTAAATGAGTAATGGGCGTCCGATGAAGCTTTCTAAGGAATTTGAACACAATTAAATCATAGCTTCTTGACTTGGCTACATGGTAGCGGCTAAAAGACCGAGGGCTGAGCAAAGTGAGCCAAATAACTCACTAGCTTTCCACCTCAAATCAGGACAAATGCAGCCCTATTCTTTTGCAGGCATCTGTGCTAAGCAGAAGACCCTGCAGAGATGGCTGTTTCAAGAAGCGAATTCGAGAAAGCTAATGTGTCCTTTCAAATCAGCCGCACCTTTTCTGCAGGCTTGAATGCAGTCTAAAAAAAAAGGAGATGCTTTAATGCACACAGGTCATCCTTAAATTGCAACCAGTCACTTAGTTCAAGGAAAATTACAACCTGCATCTGAAGTTCCAAACATTGTCCACTAGCCATCACATAACTTTGGGTACGTGGCAACTTGGCCATATTTTATGGTCATTTGCAGCATCCCGCAATTAGGGAACAATTGATATACAAAGGGAAAACAAATAAAAAGAGGATAAAGTTCTCCTTTGCTGGTGGTCTACAATTAGAACCCAGATGTCCACATGATGGAGATCATCTAATTTTGTATAGTCTAAATTAAAAAGAAACTTGGTCTAATTTTATGCAATTCTCATTCTATTATGGTCTTTTACCCCGCCTAAATATTTTTTTTAAGAACTTGCATCTGCACCATGTAATTTTAATTTAAGGTGGAGTTTCTCAACTCTACTCAGGATTTTCACAGGTCTACAACCCATATTTTTACATCTTAATTAGTATTTTCAGTAACTTTAAGCAGTATAATTAAAAACTCTTTGGTAATGCACTATTTATAAAAAAATATTTAAAGCTGAAGCATGCAAGTGCCAGCTTTGTTTTAAAAACTAATCATTACTCTGCAAATGTCATACCTGTCTGGATGACAACAGTCAAAAGTTTCTTCATTTAAAAGAGAGAAAAGACAATATGTTAATTAATGGTGGAAAATAAGTGTTCTGCTGGTCAAGGATTCTGCTAAAAAATTCTTTTAAAATGTGCATGGCATGTTTCATTTTATCCCTTTATTCAGCTCCCCATCTTGCTTAATGTCAACACTTCTCACTAAAGGTCTGAAATTAATTGGATTTCTTAGTCAGAAGTTATGGTTTGAAGTGCATTCAATAGGGGACTCATTTTTGCATTTTCCAGAGATTGGAAATACAGTACATCTCCTTCAAAAAGAGGGCAGAGGAGATTGTGGGTTTACATACACCATGTGCATGTTAATTTAAGTATCTGAGCACCCATTTTAAAAATATTTTCTGAGTTGCTAAGTTTTTAACAAAGGAAGTTTGTTTGTTTGTTTTTTGATGCTGCCCAACTCCCTAGGGACCCAGGCAGTTCACAACCTAACCCAAAAAACCCTACAGTTACTTATGCATTAGCTGCAGCTAGATACAAAATCCTCTTAACAACTGGATTAATTTTATTGGGATATGACTTTAACATATTTGCTCCACTACAATGATATGTAAACCAAAATGCAGTTGCTCTTTTGATATTCATAACTGTTTAGAAGTTTTGAAATGTTAGTTGAAACTCCACCCCACCCCCACAAAATGAGCATATTGATGAAAACAGTCTAACAACTATATTTTGTAGGATACAGAATTATTGGTAAACCTTTATATCTTAATAAGTGTATTATAAGTTAGTATATTAAACAAAATAGGCATAAAGAGTCTGATGTCTTAGGCAGAATTTCTCCCCCGCTCACCCCAAGTAATTGTGCACCTGATGTTGAAATAAAATGGAATGACCCAAAGATTAAAGAGAGAAAATAAGAGTGAAATCAAATCTGATAGAGACAGCCAGGGAACTATATCAAATCTGTCTAAATTGCAATCAATGAGGAGGTTTTTCTTCCTTTTAAAAAGGGTTTTTTTAAAGAAAAAAACTGCCCACATCTTTCAAATATCTGAAAAATAATTAGCTCTATGGGGAAGGACTATATGGCTTCACTGGACAGTAGATTGTCCGGTTCAAATGGTCTCCCAAGGATTGACTGAGAGGCCTTTCCTAAATAAAATGTCTCTCTCTTGCTGTCTTGCCTATAGCACATGCAATATTATCTTCAATTTGTTTGTTTTTAAAAATCCACAATTGTTTTGATGGGAGGCAACACCATTGCTTATGCCACTCAAATTTGCATGGCTGACTTGCAACACTTTTTCATAAGGTAGTAATATTTACAAGACACCAGAAATAATGTTCATTTCTAGATGAGCTTTCATAAGCCTGACAGCACCAGTGCAAACACCAGTGTTTGTTTTAACTAGTTGCCATCTCTAGATCATAAACTTTACCTTTGTACATGAACCGCACCTACAGGGTATTTTCCAAAAGTAATGCAATTATTTTTTGTAAAGTAATTTATTGAACAGATTTGCACAAACCCTTAAAATTCTTCAAAGTACTGTCCTTGGGCCTGTACACATTTTTTCCAGTGACTCTGCCATGACCGGTATTTGCCCTGGAAGGCATCTTTGGGGACCTCTCGCAAGGTCTTCATCACGGCTGATTGGATCTCTTCTATGGACAAAAAATAGGTTCCTTTCAGAGCTGGGAACAAAAAGAAATCTGCTGGGGCAATGTTAGGACTATAGGGGTGGTGGGGCAGTATTGGCACTTGGTGTTTGGCCAGCAACTCATGTTTTTTGTCCATAGAAGAGATCCAATCAGCCATGATGAAGACCTTGAGAGAGGTCCCCAAAGACGCTTTTGAGGGCACGTACCGGTCATGGCAGGGTTGCTGGAAAAAATGTGTGGAAGCCCAAGGACAGTACTTTGAAGAATTTTAAGGGTTTGTGCAAATCTGTTCAATAAATTACTTTAAAAAAAATAATTGCATTACTTTTGGAACACACCCTGTAGAATACTGCAGCCAGTTTTGGTCACCACACTATAAAAAAAGATATTGAGACTTGAGATTCTAGAAAGACTGCCGAGAAGAGCAACCAAGATGATTAGAGGACTGGAGGCTAAAATATATGATGAATGGTTGCAGGAACTGGGAATGACTAGTCTAGTGAAGAGAAGGATCAGGGGAGACATGATACTAATCTTCCAATATTTGAGGGGCTGCCACAGAGTGGAAAGGGTCAAGCTATTTTTCAAGGCATGGGCGATGGCCAGACAAGGAATAATGGATGGAAAATGGAATCTGAAAATTTCCAGATTCAATCTGGAAATAAGGAGAAAATTTCTTACAGGGAGAGCAATCAACCAATGGAACCAGTCTGCCTTCAGAAGTTGTGGGAGCTTCATCACTGGAAGAAAAGACTGGATTGCCATCTGTCAGAAATGGTGTAGGATCTCCTTGGAATAGATGACCTACAAGCTCTTGGAATAGATGACCTACAAGCTCCCTTCCAACTCTGTTAATCTGTAAACCAAGCTTTCCCCTGTCTCCAATCCTCTTGCAATTGGGAGAACAAGGAGATGTAAAGAAACAGATATAAAGAGACTATCCCACGTTTGACTGAAAGCAAAATGCTCTGGTGATCCAAGATGGCCCTACAACCTTCCTTCCCAAACAAGTACATGAATTGGGCTACAGACAAATTGCTTGGGAAATGAGACTGAAATAAGAAAGACATCATGGCAGATAGACAGATTAACAGAGCTGGAAGGGATTTTGTAGGTCACCTAGTCCAATACAATCATAAATCCACTGCTCACTTGGTATATGAATAGTTCTGTTTTTCATCCTGAAAAGGAAACAAAAATTAGCGTAAGGTGAATCTTCTTACTCTCTGCTGGGATGGACTGTAATAATGAAATATTAATTCAGCAGAATGTATGTTATTTAATTGGGTTCACTGTCAACTGCATTAAGACATAGTGGAAAGAATTGCTAGGGGAGGAAACACTAGACATGGAAATTACGATGCTTTCATTTAGGAAGTCTAACATAATATGAATCCCTTCCAATGCTTTCCAAAATAATTTTCTCACCTCAGTACAGGGAAAATATTTTGTTTTCATTATAGTTTATCAATGTCATATATACATATATATGTAGCCGCCCCGAGTCTTTGGAGAGGGGCGGCATACAAATCTAATAAATAATAATAATAATAATAATAATAATAATAATAATAATAATAATAATAATAATAATAATGTGTGTGTGTGTGTGAATGTGTGTGTATGTAACACACATGCACACACATTCCTGTTTGCCCTGAATATATTAAAATAATGTAATATTTTGTAACATCTCGAGATTAAAACAGGAAAAGAAAGAAACCAGGAGCACCTTATTAGCTTTCCATTTCATGTCTCTTATGTTTGACAGAACGTAAGATAGTGGTGAAATCCTACAGTAAAGGTTAAACTCCATTTTATTATGTTTACAGGATTTAAAGGGTAAATCAGGAAGTGCTTATTTAACGTCCAAGTGAAAGTGGTGGATTAGTAACCAGACCGAGACTTAAAAGCGGCCTTAATCCTTAAAAATCTTTGAAGGTGAAAGGTCATCCTTAACACTACAATGAGGGGAGAATAAAGCAGACAGAAGCTTCTGTTTCATCATTGCCCTTCTAATCCACTGAGGAAATGAGCAGATTCTCCCTCAGTTCGGCCCACTGCTGCCAATCGCCAGACTAAGAAAGCCTTTGCAGAATCAAAAGGAAGCAATTAAAGGAGGTTTATTCTGCAGTGCTGAAAAAGACAAGGCGCTTGAGAAAAGGGGGAACTAGACCCAATGAATATAAAATTAAATGTATTCATTTATTTCTATTCATTCAATCTGGACACATGCCTAAGTGGAAAGACAATTCACGTGTTAATTTATTTATTGATTAAGAGGGTTAATTAATCTTTCTTGAGGGATGTTGTTTTTCTCCATTGGAAAAACCTAGAGGTAAAACCAGCCCTAGAAAAATCCATTTTAAGGCCAAGATTTGAAAAATAAGTGCTAATTTCTGTATTTCTTTATTTCAATTGAATCCCACAGGATTTATAGATTTGTCACTCTTCATTTTTATGTCATAACAGCAATCTTATGATGTAGTCAAGAGAAAACAAATGGCTCAATGTCAACCTGTAAATTGTACAGTTGAGCAGGGACTTAATTCTAAGTCGTCCCAGTTCCAGTCCAACCAGTAGATCACAATGATAGTCAGACATGCTTAAGAGATCCTAAAAGAATATAAACATAATATGAACTTCAGTCCCAAGCTATCTTCTAGTTTAGCTCTCAAAGGCATTGAGATTTCCTGGAAAACAAAAGAATAAGAGAAGATCCGGACTGGACAATTTTGAATGATTGGAATTTTGTGCCTAGTAAATCAAATTCTACCTTCAAACCAGGGGTGGGTTCTAACTTACCTCACTGCCAGTTCACTTCCTCTTCCGCCACTATTATTATTATTATTATTATTATTATTATTATTATTATGATTATTATGATTATTATGATTATGATTATGATTATGATTATCATTATCATTATCATTATCATTATCATTATCATTATCATTATCATTATCATTATTATTAATTAGATTTGTATGCCGCCCCTCTCCGTAGACTCGGGGTGGCCATGCACAGTGCCAGAAACTCAGCTTCTGTGCATTCTCAAAAGAAATAAATTCAAAGAAATTCATTAAAAAGATGCCGTTGTGTAGGGACTAGCACCAACTGAACTGGTTCCTTGAGGCCATCATGACATCACCAGACAGTCGCTACCGTTTTGAGTGAACTGGTCCGAACTATGGGAAACCTTCCTCTGCTTCAAACTTAGTTGAGCAGTCTAAGGAGCTAGTGAGATAGCAATAGCATCTAGATTTATATACTGTACTGCTTCAGAATGCTTTATAATTCTCTCTAAACAGATTATAGAGTCACCATATTGACCCCAGCAATCTAGGTTCTCATTTTACTGATCTCAGAAGGATGGAAAGCTGAGTTGACCTTGAGCCAATCAAACTGCAGGCAGCCTGCAGTAGTGCATGCTAACCATTGCGCCACCATGGATCTTTGCTGGAGAAGTTTTCATTCATTAAACTTAGAAACATAGAAGATTGACGGCAGAAAAAGACCTCATGGTCCATCTAGTCTGCCCTTATACTATTTCCTGTATTTTATCTTAGAATTGATATATGTATGTTTATCCCAGGTGTGTTTAAATTCAGGTACTGTGGATTTACCAAACATGTCTGCTGGAAGTTTGTTCCAAGCATCTACTACTCTTTCAGTAAAATAATATTTTCTCACATTGCTTCTGATCTTTCCCCAACTAACCTCAGACTGTGACCCCTTGTTCTTGTGTTCACTTTCCTATTAAAACACTTCCCTCCTGAACCTTATTTAACCCCTTGACATATTTAAATGTTTCGATCATATCCCCCCTTTCCCTCCTGTCCTGCAAACTTTACCCTTCTTTTTTCTATTTTTTTTACTTTGATAGGAGAGAATCTATTGCATAAGCTCTTGAGTTTGTGTAGCTTTGAAGAGTAGAAAGCAACAAATGTGTTTAAGATCTCATGAATCTTTAGCCAGCATTAAACTCCCAATCTGTGAGCAAAAACAGGAACAACTTGATTAGGAAAAATCACAGGAACAGGTTTGGGAGCATAAGCTAAAATATTGTATATAATGGCACAATCATTAATATACTCTGTTGCCGAATACTGCACATCTGTATGGGGAAGAAGTTGTCATACCAAAAAGGTTGATGCTCACCTTAATGACAAAATGAGAATAATATCTGGAACCCTTAAGTCCACTCTTCTCTCATGGCTTCATATTCTTTCTAGCATTGCCCCTCCTGATGTCAGATGACAACAACAGACAGTCCAGGTGTTCTGGCCTAAGTTTCCTGATAAAATAATACCGCACAAATGGAGTTCCAAAAATATCTTTTTATTTTAACGGCTGTGAATTATTTTCAATCCCACTGTAATAAGTCCCAAACGATATTAATGAGTCAATATTATTGGATCCAATAGTAGTCTTTTGGAAGAAGGCAGACAAGCACACAAATCTTTATCTTTCTTAATACGCTGCCAAAGACCAAGTAGCAAGGGGCTTTGCAAGGCCAAACAGAAAGACTGAGTCAGAACTGAAATGACATGAGTTGAACAAAGTTGCTTCCTGCAACAAGCACCACTGTTTGTTCCACTCTGTTTGCTCTCCCCTATCGGAGGGGCCAATTATCTCCAAGCTTTATTCCCGAGTAGTCCTTTTCCTCTGTAACTGTTCTTGCCTTCTGGCAGTTCTGCACATGTGCGCATTGAGAACAGGCTACCCCTGTTCCTCTGGCTCACTCATATCAGTCTCTGGAGACTCTGGAGTCAGCACAGACCTTCCAGATGGCCCAGGATAGATCCCTGCCTCTGGCACTGATCTTTCTCCAGACTCCAGGCCTGGCCCATGTTCCTCCCCAGCCTTCTCACTGTCTGACTCTGCTGCCAGCTCGGGAGACTGCTGGTGGACCACAACACCAAGAATGGAATAAGATAAACATGTCATCAACCCCTAGAGATCTTTCAATACATAAAATATTAAACTCTCTATGTCACCAGGCTGAAGTCTAGGAAACCAATTTGGAATAACGTTACCACAGTCTTACAATCTATTTTTTTATATATAATTTTTAAAAATTGATTTTAAACTATAGCGTATACAACACACACACAACATACAACCAGACAAGATCCACACCCCTCCACCAGAATGGGGGTGTTTCTCATATATACCATTTTAACTCAAGAGCAATACTGTATATCTATTTACATATTATAAAATGATTCCAATTTATTCCTTATAGTTTGGACTCGAATCCCATCAGTTGTTGCAAATCAGTTTCATTAACCTATTTATTTATTTATTTATTTATTTATTTATTTATTTATTTATTTATTTATTTGTTTGTTTGTTTGTTTGTTTGTTTGTTTATTTATTTATTCGATTTTTATGCCGCTCTTCTCCTTAGACTGAGGGCGGCTTACAACATGTTAGCAATAGCACTTTTTAACAGAGCCAGCATATTGCCCCCACAATCCGGGTCCTCATTTTACCCACCTCGGAAGGATGGAAGGCTGAGTCAACCTTTAGCCGGTGATGAGATTTGAACTGCTGACCTACCGATCTACAGTCAGCTTCAGTGGCCTGCAGTATAGCACTCTACCCACTGCGCCACCCCAGCTCATCCTCTTATCCATAATCTCAAATTGAATATGATCCACCATGTACCGGTACCAATTTTGTATTGTCCATTTTGTCGCATCCTTCCAACCCAAGACTATCACCGCCTGACAGTTTTACAATCTAGATCAAGAATGGCAATTAAGGTGGACGATTTTCAATCATCACAAGCAAACAGATCACCCAAATCCAACAAAATCACTTCCAGGAATGCAGTTGTCCTGGAAAACCTGAATAGAATCAGGACACATGTCAGAAAGGCAAAGCTCTTTAAGTGGAGAATGGCTGACAACCTGCAATACCACTGCAGTATACTGGAGCAAACTACAACACACATAGTTCAAGGATGTCCCCTGAGGAAATTTCAAGGCACTTGAGGTGATCTCACCACAGCCATAACCCAAACAATTAGATGGTTAGCTTCCTTAGCTACCGAATCATAATATCTATCCCATTACAAATCTATGGCTCTATGTCCTAGTGATAAAATCTGTTAAAGCATATTCTGATGCTTTATTTAAGCAACACCTGTATATCAGTGATTGCCTGACCTCTGTCGATGCCATACGATACCTGTGTGGGCATATCTCTCATCTGCTTGCAGAGCATTCAGCGGCTCCTGAGATGCCTCCCGATAGATCACAAGACTGCAATTAAAGTGTAATATATGAAATGTTTTAGAGCCTACTATTTTCTAAATATTCCTACCCATTGTGTAGACAAATCTTAACTTTTCTTGAACAATCAATATACCAAGGGAAAGCTATCCCATATTTTAACTACTGAGGGTTTTTTTCTTTCAATATCAACTGCGCTTTCAGTATTTATACCAAGCTCACCATTATTAAATCACTGGTTTTTTTAAAAAAAGAATATGAAGGGTCTGCTGTAGTTTAATCATATAAACTAGCACAGGCATTTTTCATATAAAATTGCCTCACACAAACGAATGAACTTTACTTCTTTTAGTCATACAAGGATTGGTGGTTTGGGGTTTTTGGGGGTTTTTTTTTTGCCTAAGGTGCTTTTGAGTTAGTCTACTGCTAACTTCTTCAGCTTATCCTCCCCTCCCAACCCCAGAATTTATGGTTACGTGTTATGTTTAGTGTTACATTATCTACTCTTTTAAAAAAAAGAGCCTACCGTGTGCTTTATGCAAACTATGAAATGTGACATGCTTTGGTGGATATTTTTTTCAGTGACATTTTCTTTTCTTTTCCATGACTTATTTTTTGCGCTAATGTCTCAGATAGTTTAATCCTTTTATTCCTTTGTTTAAATATCTGCTCTGACACTTTTGCTCCCTCCAATTTTATATAAAACTATAAAACACAAACATTGTAAAAATACACTGAGTAAATCTAATAAAAAGATAAGAGTTGTCAAGCTTATTTTATGAAGTTTTCTCTCTGGTAATGCTATACAGTGGTCCCTTGACTTTTGTGGGGGATACATTCCAGGATCACCTGCGAAAGTCAAATTTTCACCAAGTGGAGACCCTTCCTTCCTTCCTTCCTTCCTTCCTTCCTTCCTTCCTTCCTTCCTTCCTTACTTACTTACTTACTTACTTACTTCTTCCCTCCCTCCCCTTCCCTCCCTCCTCCATTCCTGGTTTTACTTACCCCCAGAACCAGCAGGGGCAATGGGGCGGCAAGCTGGGGGCTTTGCTGCGCTTGCTGCTGGCATCTCCCATGGCAGCGGCGACAGCACCGGTGCTCAGGGTCAGGGCAAGGGAAGGGGAAGCTCAAGGCAAGAGGGATCCAAGCCAGGACTCGAAGCCAGGATTCCAAGTCGGTCAACTGGGAGGTCGGACGCTCCCACTAAGGGAGACAGTAGGCGGCAGTAAGTGACGGCGGAGGAAAGCCATCCCTGTGATTAGCGCACAGCCCCCTTACCCAACAATGCCCTCCACTCCTCCCCCTCGGGCAAGTTAGGGTGGTCTTGTCTGCCCGCAAGGCTCGGCTTCAAGTGGAGCGTAACAATGCTCTGCGAAAGTCAGACCCGCGAATGTCAAGGGACCACTGTACTGCTAACTAGGGTATACAAAACCTTTGCCAGACCTATCCTTGAATACTGCTCACATGCTTGGAATCCACATTGTATTTTGGACAATACATTCGAGAATGTCTAGAGGTATTTTATAAGAAAAGTACTCAACTCCTCTGCTTGCAATAAAATTCCTTATACCACGAAGTTTGAAATTTTAGGCCTGGATAACCTTGAATTATGCTATCTATGTTCTGACCTAAGCTTAGTGTACAAGATCATCTATCTTGATGGCCTACCTGTTAACAACAACTTTAATTTCAACCACAATAACACTAGGGCTATCAATAGTAAATGTAATCTGCTCTAATCTTGATTGCAGAACCACTCTATTCAGCAATAGAGTAGTAAATGTTTGGGACACTCTGTGTGATCCTTTTGTTAGCTTCTCCCATACGTTTTACCTTAAACTGTCTACCATGCATCTTACACATTCCTTAAGAGGTCCCTAAGAGGGCGTGCATATGTGCACCAGCATGCCTACCGTCCCTGTCCTACTGTCCCCATTTATATCTACTCATTTTGTGTTTATGCCTATGTTTTCCTTATTTATATCCATTTATTTGTGCCATTTTTTTCAGTGAAGGGCTACCAAAATTTTTACTACCACACTGTGGGTGTGGCTGATGCAGGATGCCCTGCATTTTCTTTCAACATCTTTCAGTGCAAATTGGGTGGTCTGGGGTGGAGCTCCATTTTTGCTACCCCACTACGTTTCCCTCCATCTGGGCAGTAGCCCACCCTTGCCACCAAATAAACAAACATGGATCAGCCACAGAATCACAAAAGTATGTTTTGGTGTTTGGATACATTCTGGTTATACGGAACTCAAGCTGTGTAAATTGGTTGATACAATTGGGGCTGCAACTTATTTCTGCTACCATTTGAAACAATGATTTTTACGATGATCTCTGTTTTGGCTGTAAAAAAGGAAACATAACATCAGGAGGATTTTTTTTTAGCACACTAAGAAGAAAATAATATGAAAGCTGCCAATATAAAAGGGGAAATATTAATTTACAACAATATAAATATTTTTTGGCCTCTTGTTGAAATATATTACTGCCTGGATTTTTTTTTTCTGTGCACAAATGTGCGATGGTTTGTGAAGCCAAGTAATTATGCCACAGCTCCTGGCTCCTAAGTTCTATTTTTCTTATTATCATCCTTACCAGGATTTTCAAAAATAAAACAAATGCTCCCAAGACTCCTTGTTTGTGACAGGGGTAATTGAATTCAAGCAGAGACACCATGATGATTGATTAGTGGTAAGGGGGTTTTCTTTATAATTTCTTTTCTCCTTTAGTAATATGTTATGGACAAATAGCAATGTTGAGTAATTTGTTCAGAGAAAATAAAATGTGGAAGTTGCAATGCATATATTAAAATATCCTGAGTGATGGTCTACATTTTTTATGAAAACAAAACAAAATAATATACTGCTTGCACCAAACCAAAATGTTGGACTTTGTCCCAAAACCTGTTCTTCCCTTTGAAGGATTCTATGATGGCAAATTAACATTTCCTAAAGAAAGGATCGGGAAAGCCCATGATTTCCTTTTCATCCTGAATATGAGTTAGAGTGTTATTTTTTGGCAATGCCACATGGACATATTTGCTGAAAATAACACACTCTTTCTGGTGAGCTAGGATAGAATTCAAACATCACTTTAAATGTGTGTAATTCATTGTTGGAGAAAAAAAAAGTCTTTCAATATCAGGAGCAGAGAGTTTCTAGGCATGCCAATTTGGGAAAAAAATGTATGCACATTTTGTGTCATTTCTTTTCTTTTCTTTTTATTCTTTTTCTGAATAACAATAGGGTGCTTTTCCAAATCTGATTCCTATGTTGGAGCCCTCAAAGAAGCAAACAGCAGAAAGAGGAATAAATAATCAATAATCAATACAATGAATGTATTGCCGGAATGAAGATTGATTGATTGATTGATTGATTGATTGATTGATTGATTGTCGGCCAGGGCTGGATATTAAACTTAGTGACCACAAGCCTTTCAGCAGAGGTGGGTTTTAAAGGTTGGCCTAGCTCAACTCCAGTGTGCATGTGCATGCCAACCAGTTGATTTTTGGCTCACATGGAGGCTCTGGGAGGGTGTTTTTGGCTTCTGGGGGTACATGGGGGGCACATTTTTGTCTCCCCGAGCTCCAGGGAAGCCTGTAGAGGCAAATGCCACCTGTAAAACATTTTATAAATGTTTTCCTTGTAAATGGATGATATCGTTAATTTATAATTAACGGACCATATTTTTTCCCATTTATCTAAGTTGATGGTGTAGCCAAAGTTTTGGGCCCATGCTATCATGGAACCTTTGACCTGGTCTTCTAACATTTCATAGTTGAGGAACAATTTGTATGACTTAGAAACAAGTTTTTTTTCCGGGCCAAATAATATTTTATCTAATTATTTATTATTATTATTATTATTATTATTTATTAGATTTGTATGCCGCCCCTCTCTGAAGACTCGGGGCAGCTTCCAACATCAATTCATTTTTTGTTGGAATCCTATTTTACTCTTGTCTTCACTGTACTTAGATTTTATTTGCAAAGAGTGAATCTATTCTATGGCAATCCCTTTGTCTTGTAACTCTTGTGTTGAGAGCAATTGATCGTTATCATTCAACAGTTGTTCATAAGTTAATATCTTATTTATATCTAATAGGTTGGGGTAGATTATAGCTTTGGTTGGAGATGCCCATTTTGGTATTTGAACGTATTGTTGTCTTTTAATTTTAAACCATATTTCAATTAAATTTTTCCTTATGTAATGTTGCTTAAAGTAATTATACAATTTGTTTTTTGTACCAAATTAAATTAAATTAAAGCCCTCTAATGCCAGTAAAACCTGAATTGATTCTAAGCAAGCCACTCCACTTCAGGTAGTCCTTGAATTACAGCCATTTGTCTAATGACCGTTTGGAGTTTAAAACAAAGTGACTTATGACCGTTTTTCACACAACATTTAGCATCCTCAGTATCACGTTATCCAAATTCAGATGCTTGGCAACTGACTCGTATTTATGGGACTTTCAGTGCACAAGGTCCTGTGATCACTTTTGTGTGACTTTCTGATGAATAAAGCCCATAGGAAAGCCAGATTCACTTAACAACCATGTTACTAACAACTGAAGTGATTCATTTAACAATTGCGGCAAGAAAGATTGTAAAATGGGGCAAAACTCACTTAACAACTGTCTTCTTAGCAATGGAAATTTGGAGCTCACTTGTGTCTTAAGTTGAGAACTATCTGCATCAGGGGTAGGTTTCTCCCGGTTCAGACCAGATTGCCTGAACCTCTAGTGACCCACTGGTGACGTCAGGATGGTGTCACAGACCCTGTTCGGTCGCTGCCAATCTCTGGGTGCCGCCATCTTTTTTTCAGAATTTTTTTATGAATTTTTCACTGTTTGGACATTGTTTCCTCTGCTGCTGCTTGAAAAAGGGCCCTCCTGCCTGCCCCTGGGTTGAAACTGACCTTTATTTCTTCACCCAAAGCACAGCTGATTAATTCTTTAGCTGCATTTCAGGCCGATTCCTGCTACTAAGCATGTGCAGAAAGCAAATTGGACAAGGGAACATGTGTGCGAATGGAGCGTGTACACACACACACACAAAACTTCAGGATGCGAACTGACAGTGAGGTAAGTAGGAACCCAGCCCTGATCTGCACCCTATTTATAGTAGAGTTTTAAATGAATCCCCTTTGTTTCAAGAAGCTCATTTAATCTTTACAAAAGAAATTGGGAAGTCAATCGCTTCAATTTATAAAAGTATTTTTCCATTTTGGGTCTCCTTACAGTATCTACCCATGATAAATTTGATACACTAAAGCAGGGTTGGTTAAAGTTGCCAAGATTAGATACCCCTGCATTAGAAAAAAAACCTTAGATCCTTTCTTGAAGGCTTACCCCCACCACTGAAATGCCCTCAGTATTTTGTGTTGTCATATTGCTAAACTATGAAGAGCACCTATGGGCATTCACCTGGGCTCCTATAGTACACAGACAACCTGGTACAAGGATGTAAAGGGAACATTTATTTTCTCCTGCCATGCAAGGATATTAGTCAATCAATCAATCAGAGTAGAGCTGGGAGGGACCTTGGAGGTGGTCTAGTCCTCAAGTAGAGGAACCTATACATTACAATTTGAGACAAGAGGCTGTCCCGTCTTAAAAACCTCCAGTGATGAAGCACCCACAACTCCTGAAGGCTGTTCTGCCAGGCTCTCTGGTAGGAGCCTCCCGAAAATTCAAGGGTACAAATTGCAGACACACACACACGTTTGAAAATTCAAAACAATGTTCTTTATCACAAAATTCAAAATAAACTAAGCACTCTTTTTGTATTGCAAAGAGCACTCGTCCCAAAACAACCGGGTAGTCTGTACAATTTCCCTTAAGCAGTCATTAAGTACTTAGCTAGCAGCTATGAAGAAACTTCACACCCCTTCTTCTTCCAACAAAGTGAGACACACACACACACACGTTGCTCTGCTTTGGTTTCAAAGGCGTGAAAAAAAATCAACAAACAAAGTCAGAAAACAGCAACACACGATTCCTGAAGAACTGTGATCAGATACTCTTTCACAACGGCCAAACCCACACACTGCTATTTATAGCAGCAGCCCTAATTACTGGAGCCAACCACAGGCGGCCTCATTTTCTCATGTAATAATCCTTTAGTTGTTGGCTCCTATGCATCACTCTATGCATGCTTGGATGTGCCACTAATTCTTTTTCAGAATCCAAAGATGATACAGATGATTGATCTCCTCCTGGGCTGTCTGCCAAACTCCCCTCTTCCCTGTCACTCATGCTGCCTTGGTCAGAGGAGACTTCATCGGCAGATTCCATTGGGAGCAAAATAGACCTGCGGTATGTGGATGTCTCCCCCACATCCACCTGCACATTCCTTGGGGCAGGAGCTGGGCCAGAGCTAACCACAACAAAGCCCAGCTTACCACAATGTAAATTTTATAAAGAGCTTTTTATCATTTGATAGCTAGAGGTGGAGATGAAAATGTACTTTGGTGCAAGGTTGTCCAACCTTGGCAGCATTAAGACTTGTGGACTTCAACTCCTAGTATTCCCTACCCAGCAATGATAATTCTGGGAGTTGAAGTCCAGAAGTCTAAACATTGCCAAGGTTGGACACACCTGCATTAGAATGTTTTCTAAAGTTCGGCCAAGTTTTATTTAGTTTTAGAAAGGGCTTCTGATTATTTTCTTTTACACCATTCCTTGTTTTTCACAGTAGACTTACAGTAACTGTACTGTACTTCTTTTATTTTATTTATTTATTTATTAGGAATGTATGCTGCCCCCTCTCCATAGACTCGCTTATTTACAACAGAGTTATGTTAAAATCCAGTTTTAGTTTTGGGAAAGGCAACCGGGTACTATGATCTCTACCCTCCCATTGTTTCTTTCCTCCTTAAAAATAATTACCAAACTGTTCTTCTAACACACACACACACACACACACACACACACACACACACACACACACACATATAATTGACAATTATTTGTCATAATTGTCTTTTGAAGAAGATTTTCAACTATAGTATTGTGGGCTTTTAAAAACAAAAACAAAACAATTAAAGGGGAAAGAAAGACCTGATCCTGGAATAAGTTGTCATGGAGGTGTTCTATTAATGGGAAATGCAACTATTATGAATGTTATACTTTGGTATTATTATTATTGTTCATCTAGCAGTATGCCTCTGAAAGCCATTTCATCAGTGCTTACTTTATGCAGTTACTAATTAAGCAAAGGGTTTGGGAAATAAACCCTATGCTTAATTATATCCTTTTAAGAAACACACCATAAGGTCAGGAGTAACCTCCTAAATATGCCAATAGATGATGCCATGTGACACTGGCATCTTTGGTTGAACATGGAATTGTGGAAACGTCAATGGATCCTTGTGGAGCTAAAGCAAAATGAGCATACAATAATAGAACAGAGGTGTCTATCCCCTGTTCACCTGTAGACAACTTGAACAGGGCTAGTAATTATATGAACAACTAATTGGGAAATGCGGCATCTTTGTCTGAATTTCTATAGGCAGTGACGGCATTTTTTTTTCTTCATCTTGGTCTGAATCCCAAAGCAATTCACAGGACAAACTGCCAAAGTAATTTATTTTGACCACTTGGATCAGGGGAATTTTTTGACAAATGGCAGGAGAATCTAGCAATGGCAGAATGATGTGCAGCCACGTACAAAGTGTATTTACTCAAAACTAAGTACCACTAGATTCAATAGGCATTAATCAGTGATGGGTTCTAAATCCCATTGCTACCAGTTCGTGCATCCACTTGTGTGCATATGCAATGCTTCTGTGCATGCGTAGGAGTGTTCTGGGATGGGTGGGAGGAGCCTCGCACCACCACCGCTACTGGTTTGTAAAACCACACAGTACCAGTAGCAAGCTACCGCTGGCCTTAAATCCTTAGTAATAATAAAATAATCTTGAACACATGGTTCTTACCTAGAAAAGTTCATAAGTGGAAGTGTTTGTAGGTAGAGGTTCCACTGTATCTAGAAATTAACTGGATTAAAATGAAAGACTATTCCTATACTACACTGTTAATTTCCCATAATCCTGTTTCATGTCAAGAGCTGTTATCCCCACTCTTAGACAAATATGGTCGTCAATAACACTGATATTTATTTTAGCTTCACCTATTACCTCTGACCAACATGATGCTGTCGCAGTAAATCCAGCTAAGTACAGCTTTGTTATCTGTAGGATTCTACATATCAACAAGCAGCTATTAGGCATCTTTTTACCCAAACAAGTGAATTGCTTATTTTTAGAGTTTTTTTAAAAAAAATAGCCAGACATATTTAAAAAATGTTTCATGAAATCAAGTTTTGTGGGTTTTGTATATTATTGTTCATAGTAAGGTATTTCCCTGCAGTGCAGCAAATTTATTATGGCATCAGATTCCCAATTTAAATTCCAATTTACACTTTTTTTTTACAATTTTTAAATTTGCAATTTAAATTGAGTGGCATGGTGGTCTAGTAGTGAAGACGTGTGCCTCCCACTCGGAAGGTTGAGAGTTCAGTCCTAGGTAGCAGCAGGTGTTTCTCTCTCAGGGTGCAAAGAAAAAAAAAATCTGCTGGGAATTCTACATAGGCATCAGGAAGAATATCCAGCCAGTAGATGCTCAATAACATCCAGTTGCCCTGACTTAAGAGATTATAGGACAGTAAATAGGAGTGATTGGAATTGTGTAAATGGAGCTTCATTTCAACTACAGTGGTACCTCGAGATACGAGTTTAATTCGTTCCGGACCTGGGCTCTTAAGTCGAGCAGCTCTTATCTCGAACGACTTTTCCCCATAGGAATTAATGTAAATAATTTTAATTGGTTCCAGCCCTCAAAAAACTCACAAAGTTAGTCTAAATTATGCAGAAAGACATGTTTTTAATGAAGAAATGTACATGTACATATAAATGAATAATGAAGTTTCTTTCACTTAACTTGTAAACTTTCTTAAACTTTTAAATTTACATATGTTCAACTTCTCTGCCACCCAATCCTGTAGGACAGAGGTCCCCAACCCTTTTTGCACCAGGGACCGGCTTTAAGCGATCAAGAGAGGAATGGGTGAATGAATGGACGGAGGGTGGGAAGGAAGGAAGGAAAGAGGGAAGGGACAGGAACAGAGGAAGGAAGCAAGGAAACTTATGAAAGGGGAGAGTAAGAGAGGAATGAGTGAAGGGAGGGAGGGAGGGAAGAAGGTGGGAAGGAGAAAGAAAAGAAGAAATAGAGGAAGGGAAGGTAAAAGAGAGAAAGAAAAAGAGCAAGAAAGAAAGAAAGAAAGAAAGAAAGAAAGAAAGAAAGAAAGAAAGAAAGGGGGAAGGGACAGGAACAGAGGAAGGAAGCAAGGAAACTTATGAAAGGGGAGAGTAAGAGAGGAATGAGTGAAGGGAGGGAGGGAGGGAAGAAGGTGGGAAGGAGAAAGAAAAGAAGAAATAGAGGAAGGGAAGGTAAAAGAGAGAAAGAAAAAGAGCAAGAAAGAAAGCTGCAAGCACCCCCCCGAGCCCCCCAGGCCGGCTGCAACCTTTTAAAACACGCGCGCCGCTTCGCAGCTGTCTCCTGAAGCCGAACGCGGAAGTTAGCGTTTGGCTTCAGGAGACAGCTCCTTGGCGCTTGTATCTCGAATTTGGGCTTGTAAGTAGAACAAAAATATCTCTCCCCTCCCAGCTCTTATCTCGAGTTGCTCTTAAGTAGAGCAGCTCTTATGTCGGGGTTCCACTGTATTACAAAACTTGACTCATGTTTTAACAATGATCTGTTCTTTCGGCTTGAATGGGAAAGTTATAACTCAAGTTATAACTTGAATGGGAAAGTTATAAGTTGTGCAGATGTTTAAAAAACATTGCAAAAACACATTAAAACAAAGCAAATTATGTGAGAGATAAAATTAAATGTGAATTGTTTATATTTAAAACTATTAGGAGAAAGTTTCAACCACAGGTAATTCAGAGACTCCATGTTAAGTTAATGATTCATGTTAGCTAGCCTAAGTTGACCAAATTACTAAATGCTTACCCAATATCTTTAATTTAAAGAAATATATTCTATGATTGAACTAGCTATTTTTTAAGGAATGGAAATATTTTCATGTAAAAAATGTGAAAGAAGCATTTCTTGGTTTATTTTTTTGTTAGGGTTAGCCATTTTTAAAGAGAGCCTGCAGAACTTGTAATAGTGAAAGGACCACATTGGTCAATCAAAAATAATTGTAGTCTACAAAGGAATATCTGGTGCAGCAATCAGCTGTCAGGCGACACTGGACTTAGTGGTGGTAACATATGAGAGGATTTATTTTGGGGCAATGATGAATATATATATATATTTAAATGCCAGCAGACTGCACAAGGTTGCTTGCTTGGTGGGTTTCATGCGGCCTTCAGGCCATATGTTGTACAGATCTGCCCTAGTAACCTTCTTTAAAAATCTGCACAAACTTTGGTTCTGTTGAATTCCAGCTTGTGGTGTGCCATGTGTTTTAATAGCTCATTAAAATCCTTGATTTCAGAGGCATACATTTTTAAAAAGCCAGACATTACACTTTTCACACTGGATGTAGTGAATATTCCCACAACAGTGTTGACCCAGACTGTACTTCTGCTGGTAAATCAGCCCATCAAAAATCAGGCACGTAACCTTGCAATACATTATTCTGACACCCCATCAGTTCTACACCTGTTTAAATTTTTTAGGCACAAAAATGCTTTGTTTTATATATGATAACTAGCAAGAAAAATACATCTTTATAAAAACTTGATTGCATTTAATGTATACTTACAATAGTATACAATTGGGAAAGTTGCATGTAGAATTATACATTAAGGAAAGTTGCAAAGTTTATGGATTTTTGACTATAGGGTTTTTTTTTAATGACAAGAGTGGAGATAACACATGAAAAAAAATGCAGCTGTCTTGCCTCAAAGCCTGGCAGTAGCACATATGGGAAGCTAATTTGCAAAGCTGTGAAGGAACCCAGAGGTCAGAAAGCCCAGAACGTAAACAGCAACCACAAGTTTTGAATCTTTATGCCAGGCTGGGTTTTGTAAGGCTTTGCCAAAGTTGCCTGTGAGTCCAGATTTATGCCAAGAGAGCAACAGCAACAATGAGATTGGTGAATGGAGTACTTAGATGCTACTCTGTGAGCACTTCCTGAAGAGTCATATTCAAAAGTAAGGGAGTCCCTGGTTCTACCGCAACTTTGTGTCAAGAGAATGGAGTTTGTTGCGACTTCCATTCTCAAGAGCCTCCTCTGTTGAAGGCCTAGGGTTGGCATTAAGAAGGTCATTGACCTCAGATGCTACATCTTTCCATCGTTTTCTGCAGGTTTCTGCTAGGCTCTACTGTCCATCGAGGTGGACTGCTATGGGTTCATCCGAGTTTGGGAAAACCCATAACTAACATTATGGCCAGTTCAGAGAACTTCCAAATCCCACCCCTGGCTGGTCCATCCCATTCTTCCCCGCCTCTCCCAGGAGTTTCTACACAACCCATTTTGGATGCAAGGCAAGTGCAGGGCCCATGCAGAGGCCCGGAGAGAGGAAAAATGGGCCTCCTGGAACCACGGACCCTCCAAAACCCTAGGGAAGCAGTTTTCACTCTCTCAGAGGGTCGAGAAAAGCCTCCAGAGCCTGGGGAAGGTGAAAATGGTAGCCCATCACTGTCAGTGATGGGCTACCAAACTTTTTACTACCACACTGTTGGTGTGGCTTATGCAGGACGCCCTGCATTTTCTTTCAATATCTTTCAGTGCATTCGGCTTCAGGAGACAGCTGGGAAGCGGTGCGGCTCTTTTAAAAGGTCGCAGCCGGCCTGGGGGGCTTCCCAGCACCCCCCCGAACCCGGGTTCGGGGTTCGGGGGGGTGCTGGGAAGCCCCCCAGGCCGGCTGCGACCTTTTAAAAGAGCCACGCCGCTTCCCAGCTGTCTCCTGAAGCCAAACGCCAAAGCTGAACTTCCGCGTTTGGCGTTCAGAGACAGCTGGGAAGCCGTGTGGCTGTTTTAAAAGGTCGCAGCCGGCCTGGGGGGCTTCCCAGCACCCCCCCGAACCCCGAACCCGGGTTCGGGGGGGTGCTGGGAAGCCCCCCAGGCCGGCTGTCACCTTTTAAAACAGCCGCACGGCTTCCCAGCAGTCGCCGAAAGCCGGTTTTTTGCGGGGGGTTTTTTGGTTGCACGGATTAATTGACTTTACATTGTTTCCTATGGGAAACAATGTTTCGTC